>NC_143510.1:78114046-78443213 GCF_031878675.1 Megascapheus bottae | reverse complement strand
TTCATCACAACTATCTTCATTCTTTCCTTTTCATCTCAGAGGGGCTTTGCTCCTCTACTTGGAAACCATCTTTTAGTCTCTTTTTGGACTTGGCTCATTCAACTATCCTTTCTGTTTTCTCTATCTTCACCTTTGTGAAGTACGTCTCAGTACTTCTCAGACTCTAAATGTAACCACATTTCTCCCATTTTGGAAGGAAAGTGCCACAGAACTTTGGTGGAAATGACCACAAAATGATAACATTCAGGGAGCTGGGGAAGGAAGGAGAGAAATCAGCAAGATAAAGAAAATGATCTGCAGGAAGTCACATTTCTATAAGCTCAGGATCTTGGCAAGAAAAGTCCGGTGGAAACCAAATGGGAGGGACAAAGGGTGTGAGGAGACAGGGTGGCCTTCCCATGCCATATGTTAATACTTCACATGCCTTTCTTGTGTGCAGGGCACTGTAGCTCACATGTGGCAGCTCTCCTCTTTTCACTTCAGACCAGTAAGATGGGCCAGGGAAACCAGATGGATAAGAAGAGGCTCTGGAGAAAGGGGCTCCCAGGAGTGCTAGTATCAAGCTACAGAAGGACTTGACATGCACCCCAAGAAAGAAAAAGCAATCAATCCCTAAAGGCTGCACCCAGTAGGGTAGACTGGAGAGAACCAGCCAGCCTGACAGCAAAGAGCATTTGCATGAAACGAAAGCAATAGAAATGGACCAGCTCCAGGAGTGTCTATAGAAAGAAACTACCAATGAAGAGGGCCACTGGAAGAAGGAAATGATACTGTCAGCAAAATGGCCGCCAGACCCAAGGACCCAGATCTCCCAGAGAACTCCTGAAGCAAAAGGAAACATACACAACCACAAAAGCACAGTCCTTTCTAAGAGCTCCCCACCATCCTAAGACAACAGATGTCTCCTTGAGAGGGCTCTAAGAAGAGAGGCCAAGAGGCTCAACCCTCTAGATATTTCCCAGCTGGACATCCCAGAGCCTCCTGATGCCCCACTAAAGTCATCTCAATGATCCTCCTCCCAGGCTTCTTTGCAGATGTGGCAGGGATAAAATGTGACAGCACAAGGGAAAGTGCTCAAGTCCCTGCTGCTGGCTATGGTAGACAAAGGGTTAAGAAGACTCTAACAGGCCAAGGTGCTCTGCTCCAAGGGCTAATTGGGTCCAGATAGAAAGATGGTATAAGAGACAATAACAGGGATAAAGATGATGAAGCAGAGACAAGGCAAGGGGAAGTGAAACTCCAGAAGCAGAGGGAAAAAAGGAACAGCTTTATAAAGGCACACAAGGATCTGCCATCTGCATCAATAATGTAAACCCAGAAATTTTCAACGCCCTGGTAGGGGATTCTCCACCAGGTTTTCCCTTTCAGCTGCCTCTATGAACCAGGGTTAGATTTTATTTAAAGACAGAGTTCTTAGCCAGGAATGGTGGTGCATACCGTGGAATCCCAGCATTAGAGAGAATGAGGCAGAGAGATCACAAGTTCAAGTCTAGCCTGGGCTATGTAGTGAGTTGAAGACCAGTCTAAAATATATAGTGAAATCCTGTCTTAAAAAAAAGTGGCTGAAGATGTAGTTCAGTGATAGAGTGCTTGCAGAGCATGAACAAGGCCCTGGGTTCAATACTCACCACCACTAAAAAAAAAAAAGTAAATAAATAAAGACAATAGAATCCCTACAAGATAGGATCTACATCTTGTCAATAAGAAAGATCAGTAAGTACAATTGTCAGTCTATCCATCTTCTAAGGCACAGAACAGCTACCTACAGTGAAGAACAATAAACTTTAAATTTCAACAAGTCAAGACTGAGGTCCCCTGACTTAGCCCATAGTATGTGGAGGCATGAGATCAAGAAAACCCAACCGCCTTTTGGCTCTCTGACCAGCAACATGACAGATGGCAAGAACAAGTGCCTTACGAAAGGCGGCAGAAAAGAAACCAAGAAGAAAGTGGTTGACCCATTTTCTAAGAAAGATTAGCATGATATGAAAGCCCTGGCCATGTTCAATATAAGAAATATTGGGGAAACACTAGTCACGAGGACTCAAGCAACCAAAATTGCATCTGACGGCCTCAAGGGTCAGGTGTTTGAAGTGAGCCTTGCTGATCTGCAAAATGATGACGTTGCATTTAGAAAATTCAAGCTAATTGCTGAGGATGCTCAGGGAAAGAACTGTCTGATCAGCTTCCAAGGCATGGATCTCACCAGAGACAAAATGTGCTCCATGGCCAAAAAGTGGCAGACCATGAGGGAAGCTCATGTTGACTTAAGACTACAGGTGGTTATTTGCTTTGTCTGTTTTGTGTTGATTTTACTAAAAAAAAAAAAAAAAGTAACAATCAGATCCGAAAGACCTCTTATGCTCAGCTTCGGCAGGTCCACCAGATCTGGAAGAAGATGATGGAAATCATGACCCGAGAAGTGCAGACCAATGACTTGAAGGAAGTAGTTAATAAGCTGATTCCAGACAGCACTGGGACAGACAGAGAAAAGGCTTGCCAGTCTATTTATCCACTTCATGTTGTCTTCGTTAGGAAAGTGAAAATGCTGAAGAAGCCCAAGATTGAATTGGGAAAACTCATGGAGTTTCATGGTGAAGGTGGTAGTTCTGGAAAAGCTACTGGGGATGAGACCAGTGCTAAAGTTGAGTGAGCTGATGGATACGAACCACCAGATTCCAAGAATCTGCTTAAAATGCAAAGTTTTAATAATGACAAATAAAAGGCTTATTTGTGGTGGAAAGAAAAAGAAAATCCAACTCCCTGTGTGCAGTAGTTCAGGGACTGGAGCAGCTGGAGGAGAAATGTACATTGGGCCAAATGTTGGTTTAGGGCTATTAGCAAGCTTTATCTGCTGCTGAATTAATTATTTCTTTCAAAATTTGTTTTTTGGTCCCAGAGGACCTCAAGCTTGGTGGACATAGTAACGTATTGGAGGATGAAAATAATGTCATAAATCTTTTGGACACACGAGAGGAGTAGTTTTCCAAAAGCAAAATGAAATCTTTATTGGGGAAAATGTGGTAAGACGAAAGGGTCACAGAATGACCCTAAGGCTATGAAGGATTCCCATTGAAACATAGCCTGTGGTCAAGACTGGAAGCCATGAGGACTGAGGTGGGTCTTTTAGCATTCCTCAGAGTGAACAAGGCTATTTTCAACTGTTCACTGTTGAGCTTTGCACTTGAAGAGAAAAAAAATTAGATATGGAGAGATCCATAGAAAAGCCATAATAATAGCTGGAAAATAAAAAGATTCTCTGTGGCAGGAAAAAGGAGTTTGGGTGGAAAGGAGAGAAATATATTGATTATCTCTGAATGTCAGAAAGATTATCACCAGGAGAAAACTGGCCAGCTGCTCTCCCTCTCCATGGAGCAAATTATGGGCAATGGGCTGAGATTGCAGTGTAAGGGTGGTTATGACTATGAAAGCATTCCTAATTGGACCAGACGACTGGACTGAAATGGACTTCAGAGAAAGACAGCTCAACTTCTATTACTCAAGTTTGCTAAAAATATAGTAAGTATTCACCTGACCACAGATACGGGACTCGATGTAATGACGTCTCGTGCCTTCCCATTTCATAAAATTTACTTGGTCCCTGTACTCATAAGAGTTAGCTGATGGATGGAAAACTCAGTTGTTTCAGAGTATGGTCAGTATAAGCTGTTTCGATCCATTTGCTGTGTTTTCATCTGTTAGTTTATGAAATTGACTAGTGGTTTTAGGGTCATGCTGACATACCTTGTAGTCGTATAGCGTTCATTTTACTCCAGGGAGTCTAGATATGAACCTACCAACTCTATTATGCTCGTGGTTATCCAGTCGCATAGTGCTGTTAGGATAGTGCTGTTTTATGACCTAGCTGATACCAGCACATACCTGATGTCATTCAGACCAGAGTAAACAAGCTGAAGAAATGATGCCAGCCTTTCACTTTACCCCACGGGTGTGCTCTTTGTGCCAAAAATGTATTCTCCTAGTGTCAAAGCCAAATGTTTGAATTTAAGCATGGCCAGTGAGGAGAAAGGGGGACAGAAAAGGAAATGTGATCCTCCTGTTTATAGCATTGTATGGGAATAAATCCATCCCATTTGAGGTGAATTTATTGAATTGTGGACAAAAAAGAACTCCATTCATTTTGGAACCATTGCCTGTGCTGTAGGAGCAACAAGAGCAGAGTAACCACACTGCACATGAGCACAGTAAACACCACACATGATCACAGTAACCACTGCACATGAACTCAGTAACCACTACACATGAGCTTAGTAACCACTACACATGATCACAGAAACCACTGCACATGATCACAGAAACCACTACACATGCTCACAGTAACCACCGCACGTGAGCACAGTACCCACCACACATGCTCACAGTAACCACCCCACATGATCACAGTTGAGCACAGTAACCACCGCACATGATCACAGTAACCACCGCACATGCTCACAGTAACCACCGCACGTGAGCACAGTAACCACCGCACATGATCACAGTACCCACCACACATGCTCACAGTAACCACCCCACATGATCACAGTTGAGCACAGTAACCATCGCACATGATCACAGTAACCACCGCACATGATCACAGTAACCACCGCACATGAGCTCAGTAACCACCACACATGCTCACAGTAACCACCACACATGATCACAGTTGAGCACAGTAACCACTGCATGTGATCACAGTAACCACTACACATGAGCTCTGTAACCACCACACGTGATCACAGTAACCGCCACACATTACAGTAACCACCGCACATGGTCACAGTTGAGCACAGTAACCACCGCACATGATTACAGCCAAACCTGAGAGAGTCCCAATAAATACTTTACTTCCTGGCTGTAGTTTTCATTTAGGTGAGGTAATGAGGAGGTTTTGACAGATGGAAACCAAAGAGGTTCAGGCAGAAGGAATAGGTACCACTTTGGGGCCATATCCTCAACAGGAAACGATAACATCTTCCACCTCATCCTTTTCTTCTTTCTGTAGGAAGGGAGAAGACTGTTGTTGAGGATAATGGAGAAACAAGATGGAGGAAACTTGCATTTTCATTGTTGTAGGACATCAGAATAGCCTTGGACTCTTTATGCTTTGACTAGGGCTAGACAGAAATATAAACTTCTATCAGTTTAAACTACTATTATTTTGACCTTTGTAACAGTAGCCATACCTGTATCTAACAAGATCCTAACATCTGTGACACCATAACCTTTAGTTAGCTATTATTCATTATATATAGTATATATAATGAATATATATATATATATATATGTTGTTCCAAATAGACAGACTGGTGGATATAAAGACAAGATGCACAGAACAACACACACACACACTCACACTGAGAGACCTTAATGAAGGCCATTGTAGGACTGGTTACAAAAAAAATCTTACCCCCCACACACTAATGTGAGGTATATTCAATTTATGATGTACTTTCATATGCAGGGGGCTAGAGAGGGTACAGAATGAATGCAAAGGAGCCTCTAGTGAGGAGACAAACAGCACAGACCCACTGAAAGACCAGGTGTCTAGCGAGGTAACTGAGTGTTTAATGGGGTAAGAAGTGTGCCCCTTTCATTGGAATGTTGTAAGGACTCCCTGAGATAACCCATGTAAGGTGCCTACAGCCACACATCGGTAACTAGCCAGTACCAAGCACTAAATCAATATCAGATACTGCTCTTAGAGTTAGGTCCCTTTTACTTTGCAGCAGTGATGCTGAATAGCTGTTGTGATGGAATCATTTTGGGTTATTCTTGACCTGTGTGCATTCAAGGCACCTAATCAAAATTGTCTACCTCTCTGGACTTTCAATATGGCAAGTACTAATCTTGGTTTATGTACATTTTCCAGGTAGTATCTGAATATTTAAAGTACTATATCATGGTATGTCTGTACATTGATTGCTTAAAAAAATGGGGGCGGAGACTTACATAATAACAATAAAATGGTAGATGCAGTTGCAGCCTCTCTCCCTCACCACAGCCATAGTCTCTGTGTCCTCTTTGCTGTAGGCAATGTTGAAATTAGTTGTGATTCTCTCCCCTCTGGTGGCCACAGTCTCTGCTCATGATAGTAAGGACTTGGAAAGGAAGAATGAATAGTGTTGAACTTTCAAGGTGGGCCTCCATTTGTTTTAGGTCCTTCTGAAGCTTCAAGAGTTCCCTCCCAGGCCTCCTGAGTCCATCATTGGAAACATGGAGCCAATCCTAGAGCTAAGCTCCCCATATTAGAATCTCTCTAGCATCCACCTGCCAGTGGACCTTCTGGAACATTCCAATGTACTTTTTTGATCCTAATAAGAAGGATTTAAATGAGATATCATCAGAGGCTACTATAGCCAGGCTCCATGGCCACTCTAAGACTGGTGGGAACATGATGAGGGAAAGTAAGGCTGCCCAGTTAGGTAAAAAAATGGCAGCCAGGACCAGATCCAGCAACAGGAAGGGGAGGAAGAATGACTCAGCACTGACAAAGGTTGCATAAGAAGGATGATTCAGTAAAACCCATGAAGGGAACGACTTAAACAAATGTTTGTGTCCCTTAAGGGGAAAGATGACCCAGCTGAGATAGATAGGTTATCCAATCAGGAGACTTCAAAGATCATATGCCCACCAGGCAACTAATCAAATCAGGAGCAAGCCCTAAAGGGGAGGAGCACAATGGCCCTATATTAAAGCAGACTCTGACAGAGAGACTTGAGTCACTCCTTACAAGGAGTCCATTTTCTTTCTCTTTTTTTGCCATAAAGACAGTTGAGTAAGAAACCTACATATTGTCATTAAAGGTTCTGAACCACGAAGCTTTTCTAAACCACCAACATTAACTGAAAGAGCAAGTCATAGAAACCATGCAAGGGAAGAATTGGAATTATCCTTCTATGCTCTATAAATAAACACTTTATCAGTGTTGTTGTAGGGAGAGGTGAAAGAGTAGGTAGAGATTTCAGGTTGTTAATTAGTAAATATTGTGTTATTTTCAAGGAATTTTTTTTGCCAGTCCTGGGCTTGAGCTCAGGGCCTGAGCACTGTCCTTGGACTTTCTCAAGGTTAGAGCTCTACCATTTGAGCCTCAGCACCATTTCTGGCTTTTTTCTATGTATGTGGTACCGAGGAATCCAACCCTGGTCTTCGTGCATGCTAGGCAAGCACTCTACCACTAGGCCAAACTCCCGGCCCTCAAGGAATTTTTTATGGTGTTTGTGGTATCTGTCAGCATTTTAGAATTTGCAAATACTCATTTCAGACCTAAGCTTGTCATTTTTTTCTTTTTTTTTCTCTTAATTGTATTTTATTGTCCGGGTAGGATATAGAGGGGTTACAGTTACATTCGTCAGGTAGTTGGGTACATTACTCCTTGAACACTGATACCCCTTTTCATGTTTTTGTCCTCTCCCGCCCTGCCGATCATCTTGTTTTTCCCCTTCCCTTACCTATTTCAAATAACAAATAAATGTATATACAGTATACCAGGTATATGATTACAGAACCATTAAAAACAGGACTTCTTTTTTTTGGCTCAAATCAAGTAGGAAAATGCCCCTCTCACTCTCATAATTGTTAATAAGTTTTCAGAGTTTTTTTCAATTTTCAGTCATTTCATTTATTTTCTCTTCTGAAGACCTCCCAGTGGTTTTTCACTGGACCTCCTGCACAGTTCACATTCTGAAACTTCACTCCCCCACCATTCTCCTTTGTTGCATTTCCATTTTCCTAGAGGTGAAATATACCTTCAAGTTTCTGTATTCCTATTGGCTACAAATGGATTCCACTTTAAATTACATCTTCTTGGGATTGGTAATATTCTACTTTACTGATGCCAGCCTGATTCCTGGACACTTAAGTGACCCATTTTTTTTCTTGTGGAGGCATTTAATGTCTTCTCTAGGGTTTTACATTTCACACTGTTGATTCTAAGAGGGAGGGTTTTTCATTGTTCCCAGGATCTTCTACACTCATTTCTCTTAACACTGCTCTCATCTCACCAGGCTCTATACGTCAGGCTCTTTTTCTTGACTACTCCTTTGGTATAAAATGCCTTTCCCTTACTATCTGCTTGGCCCACTCCCATGCAGCCTCAGATCTTTTATTCAAACATCACTTTTGAAATAGCATTCTGTTCTAACAGTCTAATTTAAATTGCAATTTTCTACTCTCTAAACACTTCTACCCTGTTTTAATTTTCTTCAGATTTATAACTAATTTGCATACCAAGCTAAAATACATGCAAACACATCCATGTGTATATTAATTGGTAGGTGTGCATGTATAGATATATATATATCATGTATATGTTAATATATACCTGTCTCTATATAAACTTTTCATTTTTTTACTCTTTTTTCCCTTAAAAAGCCTCTCTATGATTGGGTAAACTGTACAACTCTCAATGGTTGATGTCTCCCCCCACCCCGAAAATTGTTGATGCCTACTTTGGTGAATATAGTGTTCTTTCTCTCTTTCTCTCTCTCTTTCCCTCCCTCCTTCACTCCCTCCCTCTCTCTTGGTTTTAGATAAAGATGGACTGAAGCTTAGTGGCACTATCTGGGTAATATTATTAATCAGCTTCTAGAAAGGGAGCCCAGAGCCCTGTAATCCTAGCTAATCAGGAGGCTGAGATCTGAGGATCAAGGTTCAAAGCCAGCCCAGGCACAAAAGGACCTGAAACTTTTATCTCCAATTAACCACTAAAAAAATGGGAAGTGGGGCTTGGCTCTAGGGTAGCCTTGAGCAGAAGAGCTCAGGGACAGTGCCCAGGCCCAGGGGTAGGGTGGTAGCCTTGAGCTGAAATGCTCAGAGACAGTGCCCAGGCCGAGTTCAAGCCCCATGACCTACAAAAAAAAAAAAAAGAAGAAAGAAAGAAAAGAAAGGGAACCCAGCCTCGTGGCAAATCAGCTGATGGCCAAGTCATTGGCATTGTGTTGACTGAGTATTAATAACTTATCTCCAAGAAGTGATGATGTCGGGCTGTGTGCTTCCTTCCAGTTCTTACAGTTCTCTTTCTAGACAGCATGAATGTACACTTCTTCCTGTCTACTTGAGACTAAAAAGTCAACCAAAAAAATCATCTTTGACTTTTGGCCTTTCTGAGAATTTCAGCTGTCTTAGTTTGACTCTGGTTGCACTGAGAGCAATGAATGTCATCTGGAAGCCACATTCTCCCTCCCCTCCATGCTTCTTCTCTTCTCTAGGGGCATTAAGACTAGGTGATGGGGCCTAGGGGTGAGGCTCAAGTAACAGAACACCTGCCTACCCAGAATGAGGAACTAACTGCAATCCCCATACCACAAAAAAATAAAAATAATAAAACTTGCTGAGCACTGGTAGCTCATGACTGTAATCCTAGCTACTCTGGAGGCTGATATCTGTAGAATGTATGGATGCAAAGTCTGTGAGACTCTTATCTCCAGTTAACTACCAGAAAGCTGAGGAAGTGGGTGAATGGGAGGGAAGGAATACCTGGCCTGTGCTCACTGTCTACAGATTTCTTCACTGTCAAAGCTCAGAGCAGAGCTCCCAGAGGCGATGACAAACAAGTCCTAGCCATGTAGTCCAATGACAACAAATTGATGCTTTCAGACTCTTGAGTGACAGTCTGGCTTTTAGATTTGGTATTCATAACTCCGGCTTCCATAGTTCCTGCTGGTCTAGCAGAATACCAAGGATGGGATAACATAAACAATACAAGTTTATTTGTCTCAAGGTTCTGAAGATCAAAGGTCACATCTGGTGAGGGCTTCCTGCTGAAATGAACCTAACATAGTAAAGGCCCTACATGCTGAGACAGAGCCAATATGCCAGCTTGGGTCTCTTCCTCTTATAAAGCCACTAGCTCTCTTTTTCATGTGTATTCATCCTGGAAGGAGGTCTTCTTATTATAATGCTTAAGGCACATAAGGGCAAGCCTAACTCTCTAAGCACACTGGAAACCTCTTCCAGTTCTATATATGCTAGTATTTCCTTCATTAAACGATGAAGTACAGAGACTGCACTCCCACAATTCATTTCATCAAAGACAGTCACATGACTGAACCCAGCATCTATTAATCTATTAATTATCTATTGATTAATAATTCAATAGTCCCAGTTAGAGTTTGTAAAACAGATTGACAAACTACTACCTGCAGACCACATCTAACTCATCACCTGTTTTTATATAAACTTCTATTGAGACATGCTCATGCCCATTTGCTGGGCACTGGCAGCTCATGCCTGTAATCCTAGCTACTCTGGAGGCTGCTATCTATTGACTGTTGTTTGAAATCAGATCTGAATGGAAAGTCTATGAGATTCTTAACTTCAATTACAATGGCAAGTAGCTACAATAGAGATCACAAAACCTAATGTGTTTACTCTCTGAACCTTTATAGGAATAGTTTATCCATATTGCTCTTCAGAACAAAAAGTTGAGGAATTGATAGGAAATCAGAAAAAAAAAACAAAAAACCAACAAAGCCAAGAATCAACAAGCTCTGTCTATGGCCTCACATTGGCAAGAGCTGCTCACTGCAGTTATAATCCCCAATTCCCATTCCTGCAGGAAGTGCTGCCTCTTGTGCGTACAGCCACTTGTGGGATAAGAGAGAGTCCTTTCTAGTCTGCCACAGAGCCTACCATTGGAACTCACAAGGCAACTCTTTTATGTCTGTCCAGTAAGGAGTCCCATACTCTGAGCTTTGGCCAAAGGATATATCAGTAGCTGGGTGTGGTGGTGGTGCATGCCTATGATCCGAGCACTCAGGAAGATGGAGAGTTTGAGGCCAGCCTGCACTACAGAGACTTTATCGCAAAGAAAAATAAACCAAAAAGAAGACATATCATCAGGGGTTTCCAAAAATTTAAAGACAATTATTCACATAAGATATTTTGAATGTTTATTAGATAAAAGCCACCCAGAAACTATAATCTAAGAGGAGTGTCTAAGATTCAGAGGTGAGTGGGAGGGGCCATGGGCTCAGGGCCACGCCTACTGCATGACACCTCCCCCTCCCCACACATTCACAGTCCTCTCAAAAGCCCCAGGAAACTAGTACACATCAAAGCTCCTTGAACATTAATTTGGCCTTTTGTGGGTGTTCTAATTTCCCAGACAATAAGTAGATAGATATTTTCCAGGTCTGTACAAAAAGGAATATTTGATTTATTGGAGTAACAAACTTAGGGCCCTGCTTTTACCTTTCATTTTCTACATCACTCTCACAAATCTTGGGTCATATAGAGAGAGAAAATCTTTTTTTTGTCTTTTCTTTTTTGGTACTGGGGATCAAACCCAGACCGTTGCACTTGCTAGGCAAGTGCTTTGCCACTGAGCTACATCCCAGTCTTAATGTGAGACTTTAAGGATTAATTTTACTCAAACTGAAACTGCTTTCAAGGTGTGCAACTTCATTGATAAAGTTTGTCTATTTGTTTTGTTTTTCAGTGTCACTATAACAGCTCCCACTAGGTTCAGACATGGTCCTCAGTCATTTCTGTTATTAAAGTGCTTAACTCCCACTGCAAACATTCTGTGTTGTTATCACCCCCATTTAAAGTAAAGGGAAACTGAGATTCCAAGCCACTCTTATGAGGTCAGAGTAATGTTGTAGTTATAATTCTGAATCCATAATTTTAGGACCCCAAAGTCTGGGTTTTGGCTCTTATCTTAATTAGCTACAAAGAGAAAAATCTTGAATACTTCAGTCACACTTAGAAAACTAATAAAATTAAATTCATAAGCTAGGCATGGTTACATATATCTATAATCCCAGCACATAGGAGGCATAGCAGGAAGACTGAAGTTCAAGACTAGCCTAGGTTACATAGTGAGACCTTGTCTTAAAATATATACATATATATATATATACATATACCAAACTTACTGTGTCACTAGTTGAAAGTAGTTGTCATCAGTCGTGCAACAACAGATGACAAACTCCCTTTTGTAAAAAAAAAAAAAAATGGCTGAAGACTGCATCTTTTCAAGACAGATGCCCCCAAGTCAAAACTTTAGGGGTCCTCTATGCTGTTAGCAGGCAAGGTTGAAAGCCAACCAGACTTCATATCCTACTGGCAAACTTCAGAACTGGTACTGGTGAATGCACCAGGTACATTAGCAATTCCACAAGACCTCAAGAAGGATCAGCAACTGGACAAGGTGGGAAGGAGGCTTCTAGTGAGTTCGGCTTACTTAATGTCTCTCTAGAGGCAAAATACTGATTACTAATACTGGCGGGTGGGGCTAGTTAAAAAGAAGTAGACTGCATTTGCTCGTTAAAATGCAGGCAAATGGATGGATCTGGAAACTGTCTTATTAAATGAAGTAAGCCAGGCCCAAAAGGACAAAGGTCACATGTTGGTCATAGGTGGATGTTAGACCTAAAATATAAACTACATGACAGTAGCATCTCCCCAGCTGGGATTGTGACAACTGGAAATGTCTCTTGAGGGGCAAAGGACCACCCTAATCAGGAACCATAAGACTGGGAAGGGTAAGATCCACACATCTCAAATTAGAGTTCCATATGGAATCTTCTGTGGCAACCCGAACAGCATAAAGCAAGTGTCTGGCAGAACAAGGCAGGATCTGACAACCTCAAAAGTGAGATTTGACACTCTGCATTTTGCATAGAGCATAATTTGCTGGTTAATCTCACAAAGAAGGATGAGGGGGGAGGAAGAGAAGCAAAATTCTCACTATTCTGTCAAGATTCTTAGAACCTGGTAATTAGCTATTCACTTCATGTATGGTAGAATAGTAAAATTTAGAAAATGCAGAGAGAAGAAGTGAGGTGGAAAAGAAGGAAAAGAGGAGGGGGAGGAGAAAAAGAAACAAAAAACATAGACCCCCAAATGCCAAGATCAAGTTCAACTACACTATGACTTAATGGAGAAGAAAAGGATGCCTTCATTAAACCAGAGTCATGCGGCCTGCAGGATAGTTCACCTGCATGCTACCTAGCCAGGCAGAGGCCCTGACACCACAGACCTGCTTCCCACTGCTCACAGGAAGGTTTCACTCTATCCCAACCTGGTCACACGAATTTCTACAGACCCTGGACTAAGCGCCATTCCTGGACCTTTGCATGTTAACCACATTCCCCATCCAGCTCAACCCCAGCTCCTTCCTTCATTCTCTCACTCTGGAGATTGGGCCAACAGTAGTCATGATGTAGCGATACTCTTCCACGCAATCTTTCCTTGAATGCTAAAGAGGATTTCCCCATCCAGGGCTGCCCAGTGCTGTCCACTTCTGCTCCCTGAGACAAGCAAACAGCAGCAACCATTTCTGACCTTGGCTTTTGGTTTTCTTTGATCTTTGTGAGCCAAGCACCAAGACTGGCAAGCCCAGCCAGGTGGGCAAGGGGGTCCCAGGACGGCTGAGGGGGTTGCAGAGGGCGGACGTGGGGTGAAGGGAGGCTGGGCTCCTCTAGTCCTGGGAGTGGGGGAGGTTTTGTCTGCCCTCGGTGACCTCCAGGGCTGGAGAGAGGAAGAGGAAGCAGATTTTTGCTGCTCTCCGCTCAAAGCTTCCTGAAGGCGGGGCTGGCCTGTTCTTTACTGTTCTTTGGCTTTCCTCTGGGTTCACGTTAGCCAGGGCGTTCACATGTAGAGGGGCAGAATTTGCGGGCCCGCTGGTGACAATGCCCCCAAATTCTACACAGAAAACAAGGCCTCCATGTGTATAGTTAGAGGCTTTTTATTCTCAGCAACTTCATGCCTCTGATTCAGAAGCAAGCCAACCCAAAACTTTAGCTTGTGCGAAGTTTGCAAATTTTAGACTTCAACAGTAGAATTCACTCGAATCAAAAATTGCTTTGTAAAAAAATCTAGAACACCTTCTTCCCCACATCCCCCATCAATTCCTAATTCCTCTTCTCCCCCTACCTTCTTAGAGACTGCTCCTTTTTAAAGAGCTGCAATGCTGCCTTCCAGAATGTTTTCCGGCTAAGCAATGGAACTCAGCTCTAAGCCAAGGCAATCTGGTAGTTCCCAGCCAGACCCAGGTCCTTTCCCAAAACAAGCTCAATAACCCTGGCTTAAAGTCTCTTAAAGTCTTGTCTGTTTGAAGAAGGGTGTGTGTGTGTGTGTGTGTGTGTGTGTGTGTGTGTGTGTGTGTGTGTGTGTGTGTTGGGGGCAGGTGATGGCCAATCTTATCCAAAATTCTCTAACTTTGGAAGAGCAAGCCTTAAAAAGTTACCCTTAGAAGGACTGTAAATGCAGTTCTGTGTAGATTGCTTGTGTAGCTTGAGCAAGGCCAACACTGTCCCTGTAATATGTATCTTATATATATATATATATACATGTACATATGTATATACATATAATATTTATATTGTGCAATATACACATAATATGTATATATACACCATGTATATATACGTATGTATATGTAATATATATGTATATACATTCTATAATGTATATATAAAGGATTATGTATATATAAGTATTACATATATGCTGTGTGTGTGTGTGTGTGTGTGTGTGTAAGCTGGATGTAATCCCAGCCTTTGGGAGTATGAGGGAGGAATCTGAGGCCAACCTAAGTGACATAGTATGACCTTACTTTCAAAAGAAAAAAACATTTACCTTCAGATTGTGGAGGGGAAACCAGTGTCTCTAGGGAAGTGTTATTATTTTTTCATGGACCCAGATGCTCATGCTATTCTTCCTCCAATCCTCCCTCCCCAGCTTTCTCCCAACCCGAATGGAAAGAATAGAGAAAGGCTCGGCAAGAAGGCCCTGGGTCCCTTTAGCTCCCAACTCTGTTGTTTGGGTGAATTGGTTTGCCTATCAAAAAATGGAGACAGCCATGACTTCTGTGTTCAAAAGTCAAACTCAAGGACTTTTGTGGAGGATCAGAAGAAACAATAAATGTATAACGAGAATTTTCTTTGTATTTATTAAAATTTTGGTAGCTTATCTTTGTTGAAGAAATAACTGCTAAATGTGAGTAGTAAACACTTTCTGGCCAGAGATGGGTGGGACGCTCCTAGCCAGACAAAGGAAGGATTTTGTTTGGAGCTCTAGGGAGGAAGTGGGGGGACAAGGGAGGGTGGGAATCCAGTGCTGCAGTAAGGGACCCCTCCCTGGAACCCCCCACACACACCAAAGTCTAGAGTTAAGTTTACCTGGCTCCACTTGCAGAATACTGTAAGTAAGGAATGCACAAAACAGAGAAGGGGCTGAATTCTGCCTCCTGGGAGCTGTGGGGCAAAAACAAGAGTCCCTGAGGAAATGAGAAGGTGGAGGAAAAGCACTGCTAAGGACCAAAGCAACTGGGTTTTTCCTAGGGCCGGTAGCAGACCAAAGGCAAGGGATCACAGATCAGACTTCTGAGTTGTTGGGGTATCTGCTGGTAACCTGCAAAGAACTGCAAGTTAGTGTTATTATCTCTGCCTGGCTGACCCTTGTCCTTCCTAACTGACCTTCAGTCTCTGTTCAGATGTGATTTCTTCCAGGAAGCTTTCCCTCATGTCCCTGGTGTAGTTAGAACTACAGTGTAGTTAGAATTATAAACCTGAGCACCTCCACAGATCCTCCTGTAGAATTGTCACCCTGAGTGAGAGTTGCTCACTGAGTGTCTGGTTTCCTAATATATTCTAAACTCCATGAGGTAAGAGCTAACTAAATCTTTCATTGCACTGTGTAAATCTGATAGAGTGCCTTGGGTATCATAAACTTTGTAAAAATAAAAATCCTTGATCAGTGAAAAATGGTATAGTATTCAGAACCTGATTCTGCCACTTAAAGGCTGGGTATCCACTAAACCTTACACATCTCTGTCAGCAGCTACAGGGTGAGGACCCAGTGGGGTGCATATGTAGACAGTGCCCGGCCACCATCAGTGCTCAGCAGATGTTGGATCTGCAAACCCAATTTCTTTCGGTGACACAAGTCTTTCACCCATGCATTTCATGAGCCCTACCTCATCTCCTAACCTCATGCTGCTTCTCTGTGATTTCTTAGTCTATTCTTGTATACCAAAGGTCAGCAAACTAGAGCCTGGGGACCAAATCTAGCCCTGTACCAATTTTGTAAGTACAGTCCAGGAGCTAAGAAAGTTTGTTTTTAACCTTTTCAAATGATTCCAGAAAAGATTAACACTATTTCATGACACATAGGAAGTATTTGAACTCCAAATTTCGGTGTCCATAATCTCACTGGTTTATGGCCGCATTCATTCTTTATACTTTGTGTCTGCTTATCTTAGGCCATCTACCTGGTAAATGTGGATGTCCAATATGAGTTATTCATTATTAAAACATAAAGAGAGCCGGGCCCTGGTTATTCATCCTGTAATCCTAGCAACTTAGGAGGCTGAGATCTGAGTATTTTAGCAGAAAAGTCCATGAGACTCTCTTCTCCAATTAACCAGGGGGAAGAAAAGCCAGGAGTGGAGATGCGATTCAAGCAGTAGAGCCCCCAAAAAGCAGAAAACACAGTGAAAGCATCCAAGCCCTGAGTTTAAGCCCTAGGGCCATGTACAAGAGAAAGGGATTTGCAATCTATTAGATTTGCGATCTATTTTTTGAACTGTGAAAGTGAAAAAAGGTAAAGAAGGAGAGAAAAAGAATCTAACCTTTGGCATGTTTGGGAATCTTATCTAAACTGAAAAGCAGCTCCAGCCTCTACCTTGTCTATAAAATGGGACATACCATAGTTTTTATTTGAATCTGCTGTGAGGCTCTGATGGGAGAGGGGAATAAAAGAGCGGGGGTGGGGGGTGGGGGGATAAGGGTGTCTGAAAACATAAAACACCATTAAAAGGGGAGAAATGTCCATTACTATTAGAGAAAGCATTGCATGGCATTACCAAAAAAAGGGGGGGGCATGGCCCACTGGCCACAGGAAGGGGCTGGCTGGGCTTCCCCTTCCGCCTCTCCATCCGGCTCCAGTTAGGACTCCACCCTGGCTGGAGAGCAAAGATTGAGCCTCACTGAAAGGCACCTGACCATCCCCTTTCCTGTCTGATCTCAAACAGCACACCGCTCTGTGTAAGCATTTCTCTTCCTGACTCCAGACACCAGTGTGCCTCAGGCATCTCCACAGTGTTGCTCATTAGCACATTCTGGACAACTGGGTAGCAAATATTCACTGAACACTTATCAAGTATCTGCTACAAACGGTCACAGTTTATGGTCCCACTCCAGGTCCTTGAGATCCACTCCCTGGTATGATGGCATTTGGAGATGGTGACCTTGAGAGGTGATGGAGTCCTCCTGAGAGAGAAAGTGACCCAGAATATTGTCTGCTTTCCTCCAGACAAAGAAAGCATGGCCATGTACACTAGAAAGCCAGTCCTTCTCTTGTTTTGATCGGGGACTTCCCAGCCTCCAGAATGGTGGGAAATAACCTTCTGTTGGTTACGCTACTAGCTTATAACATGTTCTCATAAAAGCCAAAACAGACAGTGTCAGAATTGTTCTAAGACTACATGGAGTATCTCATTTATCCCCCTAGTAGCTGAAGCAGATACTTCTTTGCTTTTATCTTCTCTCCTTCTCTCCATTCCTTCCTACCTTCCTTCCTTCCTTCCTTCCTTCCTTCCTTCCTTCCTTCCTTCCTTCCTTCCTTCTTCTCTTCCCTCATTTCTTCCATCCTTCTTTTCTTCTTGCTTCTTTAAATTCAAGGCTTCCTGCTTGCTAGTCAAGTATTCTACCATTTGAGCGATGCCTCCAAGGCTCTTTTGCTTTTGGTTTGTTTTTACTCACCCTTGAGCTAGCTTGTCCCCAGCTGGCATTGCTGGCATACATCACCACCACAACCAACAATGGACACCTTTTCATTCTCTCATTACAGAGAGGGAAACCAAGACATGGGGAAGTTAAGCCACTTGTGTGGTCTGTAGGTAGAGGATATCAGACTCAGACCCCAGCGATTTGTCTGCAAGCTGGTGATGTGCTTAATCACTAAGAAGATGGAGGAGAATGGGCTCTAAGAGACCTACTATACAACAAAATCCCCTAAAGTCTCAAGGGGCTGTACCTGTGCTGAGGATTCATCGACACTGAGAGGCAGTCCTTCCATATGCCAGCTAATCTCAGAACTGTGAACCACTTTGGGCTTACTAGGCCTGACTGAGCTAGGAGGCAAGTCAAGGCAGTCTGATTTCTGTAGCTTGTCCTGTTCACACGGAATCAGAACTGTCCTGTAAGGAGGACTGATGGGTAAAGGATTGAAAGCCAAGGCTGAAGTTGCATGCTGATATTCCTAGAGACTCTCTGCAGGCAGAATCAGTGCATAGGAATTGCGTCTGGGAGCAAGTTGCCAATGACCCTTGGCTTCAACAACTCTGGCTCTCATTGCTGGGGAAGCAGCCGAGATGGTCTGATGCCAGCTGATGTGTGCTGCTCTGACAGTTCCTGGGATCCATTCCTCCAGGATTTTGGATAGCACATGCTCAGAAGGTGGCCTTTCCTCTCAGAGGATGATGTAACCCTCCAGTGTGCTCAGCCCCAAATGGTTTGCAGATTTTCTGGGGTGACTGTTTCCCCTTGCTCTGAGATCAGAGGTGCTGAGAGCATTCTGCCTGGGAACTGTGG
Organism: Megascapheus bottae; assembly: GCF_031878675.1. Lineage (NCBI taxonomy): Eukaryota > Metazoa > Chordata > Mammalia > Rodentia > Geomyidae > Megascapheus > Megascapheus bottae. The sequence continues at coordinate 78,424,671 of NC_143510.1, read as the reverse complement.
ACAGCATTTGCATAAAAGCTTCTTTTATCAGTCAGGATGTGCTTGGTGACCATTAAACGAATACATAGAGTCCAGACTGGCTTAAGTCATAAAGAGGAGTGGGTTGGCTCATGTAACTGAATTCTCTTTGGATAGATTTCAGGTGAGGATGGATGTTGGGACTCGACTATGTCACAAAAGACCTGGCGTTTTTATTTCTCCTCCTCTGCTTTCCATGATGTCAAGTTCATCCTGAGGCTAGCTCTCCCCAGAAGAAATTAGAAATCCCAGAGAACATATTTCCCTGTTCATCTCTCTAGCAAAAGCAAGGAATCTCTCTCCCAAATTATTAAAATGAAACACTGGGGCCTCTCATTGAATTGTAGGGGGTCATATGTCCTCTCTCAAAGCAATCACTGAAGCACTGAGAAGTGAGCAAGCAGTGATTTGTTTAAGCCAATGAGGACCTGTCCCTAGATCTGGACACAATTCTTTGTCAACCCTCAGTGCCTTGTGCCTTTAATTTCTAACATGGAGTCTTCTGGAGTCATTAAAAAATAATCTAATTAATAAAGCAATAATAAATGACAACTACATTCACTCAGCCACTCCATTAGCAATCATGAAATCAGGGAGATAGCCCAAGACTGTAATCCCAGCTACTTTGGAGGCAGAGATAGGGGGAATCAAGGTTCCAGGCCAGCCCAGGCATAAAAGTTTGAGAATCTATTACAATCAGTAATTGTGTGAGGTGGCCTGCTTGGGAGAAGCTGGAAGCCCAGTGGGAGAATTGAAACTCTAGCTAGTCAAGTACAAATGAAGACTCTATCTGGAAAATAACTAATACAAAAAGGGACTAGAGGTGTGGCTCAAGTGGCAGAGTGCTTACCTAGCAAGCATGATGCCCTAATAACAACAAAACAAACAGAAAAATTCAAAACCAAATTTTATTCACTCCACCACAAAATACAGGTAGTATCTAGCCCCTTCTCACCTATCCATGGGAACACCCTGGCCCAGTTAGTATCATCTTCCATCATGACATTGCAATGGCCTTCTTTCTCCTAACTTGCTTTCCTATAGTCTCTTACCGACACAGAAGCAGGTATAACCTTTTAAATTGTAAGTCATACCATGTCACTCCTTCAACTCAAAAGCCCCTAAGGGCTCCCATATCACTTTAAAGAAGAGCCAAAAGACTGGACCAACAAGGCCCTCCCTGTTCTAGCCTGTTACCTCTGTCACATGCTACGCTCCTTCACACTTCCTTGTATTAAACTAGTAAGATGGTTCTACTTAATGGCAAGGAGGCTGAGAAGTGAAGTTTTCTGCAGGGCCCAAAGAAGCAAAGAAACAGACATTACATATTGTTAATGATATCTGTGACAGTCCCTGCCAAACAACTGCCAAGAGTCCGAAGTCCCTGCCAAGACTCCATTCCCTGCTGACTGAGTATGGGGGTGTGGGTGTCACTGTCTAGCAGGAATCCTACATGTCAACTAACCTGGTCCTTGCTGGCCTTGATCTCAAGCCTGATGGACTCTTTATACAAAGTTCTCTCTCAGACCTCTTAAAATTCCTGATGCATAAAATACTGCCAATAGATTCTGGTCCCCTCCGCCCCTGCCCCTGCCCCGTAACCTCCCCTGCCCCATCCCAAACCTATTCCACTTCTAGTCTTCTTATCCAGTGGATAGCACCTACATCCTTCATTGCTCAGTTTTGTTCTGTTTTATTTTTTTCAATAGATTATTCCCTATTATTTTCTCTCACTACTTGTGATGAATTCTTTGGGAATTCCCAGAGCCTCCACCCTCAACTTCTCTTTCAGAATAAGACCATTTCTCAGTCTCCCAACTCCTACCAGCCTGGTCCCCTGGCCTCTGCCTTTATTTCCAGTCTGTTCTCCACAAAGCAGCCATCAGGATCTGCTTCAATCCTTAGTCTGCTCTGGGCACTCCTCTGCTCTGCTCATGTCTATCTGCTAACAGAGTCAAATCCACTGTGATCATCTTTGGGACTTGTCTCCAGAATTCTGAGCTCCTGTCAGTAGCAGTATAGTGAATTACTTCCAGAATAAGGACAGAGACTATGACCTCCTCCATATGAAAAATTTTAAAGAAGTAACCCTATAACGCATGCATGAAAATATAAAAAGAACAATAAAATGTGTAATACATACCCATTCAGGGACTGAGGCATGTCTCAGTGGTAAAACATGTGTTTGGCAGGCGCAAAGCCCCAGGCATGAGGAGAGTGGGGAGGGAGAAAGAGAAAGAGACCATTAAGCATTCAAATACAATCATCATCATCATCATCATCATCTCCAGGACTTTCAGAAAGACCCACCATGAGGGAGCTGCTCATTTGTCCTTTCTCCCTTTGCTTATAAGGCGCCTTCTCTGACCCCCACACAGACTTGCACTCAGGCTGCTGCAGCCATGCCTGGCTTCTGTGCAGCTTCCAGACCCAGCACAGCCCTCCATGGAGGCTGGCAGTGGACATTCTTCTCTAGGGAGCCAATGGGGCCCACTGCCTTGTTCCCTTAGCGTTTTGCACAACTACCCTTTTTATTCAAGCACCCTGCTCCCTGACTACCCACCTCAAACTAGCAGCCTCCCTCTCTACCTCTCCCAGTCCCAATCTGCCCATCACTATGTACAATTATTTCATGTTAACTAAAACATGCTGACTGAAATTCAAGAAGTGTCACTTCCAAAGCAGCATTCTCAGGGGCCTCTATGTGCCTTGCTTGTTTGTGTTTTTTCTGGACCCCTTAGTTACATCCTAGGTATTTTATATGATCTTGTTACATAATAAAACGTGCTCTATGAGTTTACAGATCTCTGCAGCTTGGCATCAATGGTATTGGCACCATTTGAATGAGTGATATCAAAATGGCAAGATTTTTTTTCTTTGTTTTGGCCGATGCTGTGCCTAGAACTCTGGGCTTGGGTGCTGTCTCTGAGTTCCTTTGTGCTCAAAGCTATCACTCTACTACAGCACCACTTCTGGCTTTTTCATGAGCCATCGGCACCTGGCAGGATTTCTTAATATAGCAAAAGATTTAATGAAGGCCATACAAGTTGTGAATGATATATGGAGTCTTAGAAACCAGAAACTGACCTTCTGGTGATGGTCACAGCTAACCTGAAGAAGAATGAATTTGAACGTGCCTCTGAAGAATATTGACAGATGTATTTGAGAAGCGTGTGGGAAGGTGAAGGAGCAGAGGGAGTGGAGCAGAGAGCAGGAAGGAGAACAAGATTGGTGTTGTCAAGGATCCATTACCATACGATCATATTTGGAGTTGCAGAGATTGAATCTATAATCCAGATGTGGAGCTGGGTCTAGCTTTAGCCTAGAGGATGGGGATCTGGTGGGAACAACAACATGAGGGAAGAGGACAAGTTTGGACTGAAGGAGAGCAGAGGTTGAGTTCTGAGCAAAAATGGTCCCTGGTCAACTTATAATGGTTCAATGTAGAAGTTTCTGACTTCACAGTGGAACAGAAATGTGCCCATGCCACCACTGTGTCATTCCCTTTGTGTTCAGTAGTCAGTAACATTGTCTTATAAAATGGGCTTTGACAGGGTATAAAGTTAACCTTCAAAAATCAACTGCCTTCCTATATGCCAACAACGAGAGGAATGAGGCAGCAATCAGGAAAGCAACTCCTTTTGCAATAACCTCAAAGCAAATAAAGTACCCAGGAATTAACTTAACTAAGAATGTAAAGGACCTTTTTGATGAAAACTTTAAAAACCTGAAAAATGAAATTAAAGCAGAACCGAGGAAATGGAAAACCTCCTATGCTCCTGGATTGGAAGAATCAACATCATGAAAATGACAATCTTGCCAAGGGCTATCTAGAAATTCAATGCAATACCCATCAATATCCCAATGTCATTCCTCAAAGAAATAGAAATTTAATTTCGATCCAAAATTTCATATGGAATAACAAAAGACCCTGGAAAACAAAAACAATTCTTAGCAGAAAGGACAGCACAGGAGGAATTTCAATTCCAAACTTTAGACTCTATTACAGAGCTATAGTGACCAAAACAGCTGGTACTGGCTTGAAAACCAATGGAATAGAACTGATGACCCAGATATTAACCCACAGACCTATGGCCACCTAATCTTTGATAAGGGAGACAAAAAAATAGAATGGAAGAAAGACAACCTCTTCAATAAGTAGTGCTGGCAGAACTGGTTAAGCACCCGCAGAAAACTAAAGTTGGATCTTTCTTTGTCACCTTGCACCAGGATTAACTCCAAATGGATCAAAGACCTGGAGGTAAAAGCAGATACACTAAAAACTGTACAAGAATAGGAGATACACTAGGCCTCCTTGGTACAGATCGAAACTTTCTTAATAAGGATCCAGAAACAGAACAAATCAGAGAAAGTCTGGATAAGTGGGACTGCATTAAACTGCAGAGTTTCTGTATGGCAAAGGACATAGCTAGTAAATTAATTAGGAAGCCTACAGAATGGGAGAAGATCTTCACTAACCATACAACAGGCAAAGGCTTCATATCTAAAATATATCAACAGCTAAACAACTTGAATCACTCCAAAACTAATCTCCAAAGAAACAACCATCCCATTAAAAGATGGGCCAAAGACTTAGAGAGAGTCTTCTCTGAAGAAGAAATAAGAATGGCCTATAAACACATGAAGAAATGCTCAACATCTCTGGCCATAAAAGAAATGCAAATCAAAACAACTCTAAGATTCCACCTCACACCACTTAGAATGGCTAGGATCAAGAAATCTAATAACAACAGATGCTGGAGGGGATGTGGCCAGGAGGGATCACTACTACCCTGTTGGTGGGAGTGCAAACTTGTTCAACCGCTATGGAAAGCAGTATGGCAGTTCCTCAAAAGACTAAACACAGAGCTTCCCTATGACCCAGCAATTCCACTACTTGGCATTTACCCACTCGTCCACAAATAAGGACATAAGTCCACTAGCACAACGATGTTTGTTGCAGCACTATTTACCATAGCAAAGATATGGAACCAACCCAGATGCCCCTCAGTTGGTGAGTGGATCAACAAGATGTGGTATTTATACACAATGGAATTCTAATCTGCCATCAGAAAGAATGACATCTCCCCATTTGTAAGGAAATGGAAGGACTTAGAAAAAATCATATTAAGTGAAGTAAGCCAGACTCAAAGGAACATAGGCTCAATGGTTTCCCTCATTTGTCATAATCAGTAGAAACCCTGGACTCTCCTAGCAGAGATTTACAATACAGCAAAACCTAGATACATAAGGCCATATAGTGTAACACTAAATGAAAGGACCTCCAGGATATAGAAACAAAAGCTGTATAATGAGTGATTATTGTCCTTAATGTACTATGTTATCTCTCATCTCTTTTGCTGTCCCTTAGTTATCTCATATTATTACAGTATTTCACCTTGTTGTCTGATATATTGTATATATGCTTATTTGGTTATTTGAAATAGAATAGGGAAGGGGGGAAAACAAGATGGGGGTGGGGGAAGGGAAATGGGGACCAAGACATGGAAAGGGTATCAATGTTTGTGAAGTAATGCACCTTCTCTCTGGTGAATATAATGTAACCCTTCTATTAATTACAATAAAAATATATGAAAAAATGGGCTTCGAGGGGCTGGGAGTTTGGCCTAGTGGTAGAGTGCTTGCCTACCATGTCTAAGACCCAGGTTCAATTCCTCGGTACCACATACATAGAAAAAGCTGGATGTGATGCTGAGGCTCAAGTGGTAGAGCTCTAGCCCTGAGAGAAAAGACCTAAAGACAGTGCTCAGGACTTGAGCTCAAGTGTAGGACTGGGAAAAAAATAAAAAATAAATAAAATGGTTAAGTGTTCTGTAAGTGTTCTGAGGGTGTTCAATGTCAGCTAGGATGAGCTGTGAGGTTCATCAGATTAGGTATATTAAGAACATTTTTGAGTTACAGTATATTCAGCTGATGACTTTACTGAGACAGACAATATCATGGATCACCGGTAATGGCACAATTACAATGTTACACACCCATCCAATCACTCCACCTATATCCTCCATTTGCTGTTCTCACTCATTCAATGGGTGTTTATTATACACATTTTAAGTCAAGTACCCATTTATATAATGGGGATACTACTGGGGACAGACAGGAAGAATCTCCAAGGCTCAGTGTTCAAGGTCTGGGGGGTGGGGGGATACCTTGTATACAGCTCAGTGACCTGGAGAAAACTAGGTTTATGAAAGGCACTAGGAATGCTGCTGGGGGAGGCACACCCTGAATCTTATCACAACTGGACTGATGTGTAATAACTGTATATGCTAAGAAGGGGAGGGAGCCTGAGGGAATAGTAGCAGATTGCTACTGTAAAGAGGGTGGTCAGGATCCAGGCTGCCCTGAGAAAAGAACTGAGCCAAACTCTGAGGGAATGAGGCAGTGCGCCCTGTAGCTCTCTAGGGAAGAATGGCATTGCAAAGCCTCCAAACAGGGCTGTGTTGGGTCTGGAAACCGCATTAGTTAGCGCTTGGCCTCATCCTCCATCTTTCAAGCCATCATATCAGCACTCCAACCTCCATTCTAGTCAGTAGCACCTCTTTACTTCGCCCTTCCCTGTTCCTTCCTTTCACTTGTAAGAACTTTTGCAAGCACATGGAGCCCAGTCAGATAATTCAAGACAGTCTCCTCATTCCAAGACCCTAAATTTAATCACGCCTGCAAGTGACTTTTGTTATATGAAATAATACTTACAGCTCTCAAGAATTCGAAGGACACATTTGGTGAGCTATTACTCAGCCTGTAACAAAGATTCTACTGAGATCAGATTGCTGACTATTTTGTTAGGCAAAGGCTTTTGAAAATCTCACTCTATGCCTATTACAATGGGAGGGCATTCATAGGTGTTAAACAACTAATTAATGAAGGCAATTAATGGCTTCATCAGCCTATGAAAGAGCAGGCATCTTTGGGAAATACTAGGCTATCAATTTCAGCCTCTACTGGCGCCCAGGCCTGCCACCGTTAGGCAGGGTACAGTATAGAAAAGACATCATGGCCTCACATATAATTTCTTCTATATTCTTAAAAAGTCTTCACACAGAGGGTTCAAGTAAATACAAAAGTAGGAAAGTATAATGAACCTCCATAGGCTCGGGACCCAGCAGGAATCATCACCCATGTGTGACCTGTCTTGTTTCATCTGTATCCTTTCCTGCATTTCTCTGACACTGCATTGTGTGAAGCAAATTATCCTTTCAACCATGACTAAAAATGTTATCTCTGCCAGGCTGGTGATGGCTCCTGTCTGTCATTTCAGTCAAGAGAGAAGTTAGGAAGATCACAATTCAAAGCTAAGCTGGGACAGATAGATGATAGGTAGACAGACAGACAGACAGACAGACAGACAGACAAAATAAAACTGAGCTTTGAAGTTTGATCAGAAGATTCGTGAATAAGGGAGCCTCAAGATGAGAAAACACTTGGCAGTGGCACACAAAAACACACTCCACAATGGTACAACTTGAGAAAACATGAAAAGGGTCTTAGCAACCATTTGAATATCTCCAAACACTGTATTCGAATGGGAATTTCAGCTCTTCCTCTGGGTCTCTCAAGATTCTCCTACAATTTCAGTGGTTGTTTTGTTTAGTCTTGTTAAGGACCATCCTAAGGAAAGCAAAATGCATTTTGTTCATCTTTGTGATCTGGCAGATGTGGCCAGGTGTGGTATCTGAAGAGGCAAATATGCTAAAGCCACTTCTAGTTTGAAATGTTTGGGAAAGATGCATTACATTTACTGGGTTTCCTTTGCTTGGTTTTTGTTTGTTGAAATGGTCTCATAGGTAGCCCAAGATGGTCCTAAACTTGTGATCCTTCTGCCTCAGCCTCCTGAGAGCTGGGATTGTAGGTATACATCACCACACTCAGGGTTCTGAATTGGTAAAAATTGGTTAGAGGGTGCCATTTTTAAGTTAGCAGCTCCAGCATTGTGTTTCCACACAATGTTTTGTAGAGAATCCTTTGGATTTCATATCACCCACGCTGTTCCCCCAAGTCTCTCAAAGTCAGCCATTCTGAAAGATCTAAAGTAATAGACAATGACTTGAGCGTTAGCTCTTTGGTCAAGTTCAGATTCCTTCCACTAGCAAGTGGTCCACAGTATGAGGTGCGCATTTTAACAGATAGGCGGTTTATGTGTGTATGGGGGGGGGGGGTGTCCTGTGCTCTGGAAAGTCTGTGCTGAGGCTGGGTGTCTGTAGGAAGTGACCCTCCCTCCTCAGGGACAACATGTCCCATCCCATGCCGGATGGTGGCATATCACATAGCTCAGCCTCCCAATGTCACCCACTGGCCTCCATTTCCCATGTCATCCAAGGTCAAAGAGACCCAAGCCAACAAAGGTGACTCCACAGCTTCTCAGGAAGCAAAGGCTGTGAGAAGAAGGATGTGCAGCCTCATGCATGTCCCCAGAAGCTGTCTGTGCACGGGGCCAGGGCTGCTTCCAGGCCAGCATCCAGGTCTGCTCCCAAGGCCAGGTGCTGTTGGGGTTGGCAGACTACCCCATCTCCCTCACATTTTCCAGGAAGGGTGGTCAGAGATGTGTGGTAGGAACACCGTCGGCAGTGAGTGTTGGTTTTTTTGAGCAGAAGCCAATGCATTGTGTTTCAGGAGCTCGAGAGAGCGCCTCCACCCAAGGAGACATGCACAAGACTGCACAAGACTGTCATCTCAGCCCAGGGCGGATTTGTTTCAAGTTTCTTGGGTAACAGGCTCCTTGTGATTCTTGTCACCAGGGTCAACAGCCTCTTCATTTTCTCTTTCACATCTTTGATCAAGTGAAGCACAGAGGTCAGGTCAGATGGTGGGCTGAATGTTCTGGAAGGTTGCTCTTTCTTACCATCCTTGCGTGTCATCACCAGGAGTTGGAAGAAAACAGTTTGGAACTTAAACTTGGAGGGTTTCAGATGTTCCTTGGTTCTTTGGGGGAAAGATTACATGGCACCTTAGATGTAGCAAAAGAGTCATGAAAAGTGGATGACAGCAGAGGGATTTCCTAGCAACGCAGAACGACCTTTCCAAGTGTGAGGTGGGCCATTCAGGGAAGGGCTGCTTTCAGTACACTGGGGCTCAACATCTGGGCACCATCTTGGAAGCAGAGAGAGGTACTCAACAGAGATTAGGTAGCAGCACCTGGATCTTGGATTTTCAGCCTCCAGAATTATAAGTAAATACATGTCTCCTCTTTATCAATTACTCAATGTCAGGTTCAGCTAGTAGCAGAACAGATGGACTAAGATATCTAGAACCCAGCAATCCCATTGCTGGATCTGTCCACAAAAGATAGGGCATCCATATGGGGAAATCTCTAAGGCTGTGTTCATGGCAGCATTGCTCACAATTAGCTAAGAAATGCAAGCAGTGGGTGACTGGCTAAGAAAAATGTGGCACCTACACTCAGTGAAAGATGACTCAGTACTCATAAGAAGGAAATCCAATCATTTGTAAAACGTGGATGAACACAATGAGTGTTAAGTGAAATGTGCCAGTCACAGAAAGACTAATACCACAGTGAAATAATAATATGTACAATTAACATTATTATTATTATTATTATGTCAAATTCATCAAAGCAGAGTAGAAGGGTTGTTACCAGAAGCTGGATTTATAGAGATGTTGGTCAAAGGAGACACATTTTTAGTTAGACAAGAGGAAAGTGTTCAAGGGAAGAACTGTACAATCCCGTGAGATAATAGAGATAATCTCAGCATATCTTGTAATAGAAAAATCACAGTGTTTTACCACAAACGGATACGTGCATGAGACAATGTATTTGCTTATTTCAAAACACTATGTGGTATGCCACAAAAAAATGTGGCATACTCTGTTACCAGGTCAAAAAACCAGATTGAGCCAGATGTAGTGGCACACATCTATAATCCCAGGATCTGGAAGGTCAAAGCAGGACAATTGCTTTACCTGCTTTTATAAATAAGTTGATTTAAAAAGTATTTATTCCACAAAGGCGCAATGCCTAGGTGCCTCTGATCATATACAATAATATTTCTCCAAGAAATGAAATCAAGTGGGGTTCTTCGTTTGCTATGTTTCGTCTGGTTTGTTTGTTTGGGAGGGTAAGAGGGGCACAGACATGGAGGAATGAGGGGTAGATATATGCAGCAGTGGTACTCAGTAGACACTACACTAAGTTGAAAATGAACCATACAACTTGTGGGTGGGGAGAGGAGAAAAAAATAGGAGAGTGCAAGGAGGGGGTGACATTGTCCAAAAAGAAAAATTTTTTAACTGTAACCCCTCTGTATATCACTTTCATAATACCTAAAAAAATAATAAATTAAAAAAGGTATTTGTTCTTTCCCTGCAATTCAAATAACAGAGTATCTTGTTTTTTTTTCCTCTGACAATCCTACACCAGGTGCAGCTTCTTCCAGAAGCTTCTACAGAAGGCAGAAGTGAAAGGAAACCCTCTGGCCACTAGCTTCTTTTTTTGTGATTAGCCCTCCAATTCTTGTAGGAGCTGTTAAGCAGACACTAGCATTGAGTGTTTATGGAATGAGGAATATACTTGATAAAGAGAATCTTCAGCAAGTCCTGCCCCTGGACTGGGTCAACATCAACCCAGGCGAGGGACTTTACATGGACAGAGAAGTTATTCTACCATCATTACGTCCTCAGGTGGCTTTCGCTCGATGGCAGACTGCTGCCCCCTGGAGGAAGCTTCTGTGTACACCGTTGAGAAGACTGCCCGGTGCCTCCTCCCTGTTTTTTGCTGTTGTTAGCATGGGACTGGGAGAAGGAAGAGCAAATCTCCTCAGTGTCTTCTAGAACTTCCTCACTCCTTCACGTACCCTGAACCTGCTCATCTGAGATCCAGGCCAGTATCTGCTGGGAAAAGAAAATTCTTTTTTTTTTTCTTTAGGGGGGAAATTCACATTACGTAAAATTAAGTGAATAACTCAGTGGCATTGAGCACATTTGTAGTACTGTATTTCTGCCATGAAGATTCAGGTTTGTGACATTTTTGTTATCCCCCCTCCTCCTCACCACTGTAAAGAAAACCCCATATTCTGTAAACAGCCAGATCTCAGCAGTACACCAGTGACCACTCCTAAAGTAGGGGGCGGAGGAGGAGGAAAGAGAAAGGAGGGAAAGGAGGAGGAGCTTGTGAGTGAGGTCAATGGCTGGTGAAACGCAGAGCTCCTGGAAGGCACGTGTATGAGTGACCAGGGTCCTTGGTCCTAAGGAGGAGGTGCACTTTGGGGCAGCTAGCTGGCAAGCTCTGGACACAATGGTGACAGAAGTCCTCCGAGCAGCATGGTGTGAGGAGCAGAAGCCTGCTCATAGATAACATTTGTGGGGAACAGGGTAAGAGAAGAGACCTAAACCGTGCACACTTGGCCATGAGTTTCCAGGTTAAGAGGAAATCGTGAATCACTTTAGGGAGGTGCCTGTCTCCCTCCTAGACCATTTCCTGTCTTAGAGAAGGAGTTTCCTTCAAAGGAACCCTAGAGGCTCTCTCTTCTCTGTAAGAGCCAACCATTTTGGAGATGTTGGCTACTTCCTGCAGCCACTAACAGCAGTTCTTATTTCCTTCCTTCCTTCCTTCCTTCCTTCCTTCCTTCCTTCCTTCCTTCCTTCCTTCCTTCCTTCCTTCCTTCCTTCCCTCCTCCTTTCTTTCTTTCTTTCTTTCTTTCTTTCTTTCTTTCTTTTCTCTCTCTCTCTCTCTCTCTCTCTCTCTCTCTCTCTCTCTCTCTCTCTCTCTTTCTTCCTTTCTTTTTTCTTTTTTATATCAGTCATGGGGCTTGAATCTGGGCGTCAGCACTGTCCCTGAGCCTCTTTGTGCTCGAGGATAGCATTCTACCACTTTGAGCCATCGCACCACTTTCTGTTTTTCTGGTGGTTCATGGAAGATAAGTCTCAGGGCTGGGAGTTTGACCTAGTGGTAAGTGCTTGCCTCGCATGCACGAAGACCTGGGTTTGATTTTTTTGTAGTGCATACATAGAAAAAGCCAGAAGTGTGTTGTGGCTCAAGTGGTAGAGCACTAGGCCTTGAAAAAACCCAAAGATGGTGGTCAGGCCCTGAGATCAAGCCCTTGGACTGGCAAAAAAAGAGTCTCACAGATTTTCCTGCTCGTGATGGCTCTGAACCATGATCCTCACATCTCAGTCATGAGTCACTAGCTCTCCAGCCCCAAAATACTTTTACCTCCATACAGCTCTTTAAAGTCCTCATGCTCTAGACAGGAACACTCTGTCCACCCTAGGGAAGCTTTTGATCAGCCATCAGTGAAGACACAGCATGTGGACAGATGACCTGAATAGATGCACCTTAGCTGGGTGTCAAGCAGGAATGTCTGAAGGTGAAAAACCACACTAAAAGTGCCCAGGGCCCAACTGATATCTCCATGAATAGAGCAGAATGGTTTATCTGACCACCCTGGAGAGTAAGTGTGTCCTAGGTCTGAGGCATGGAGAATCCATTCTGGAACCTTTCCCTTTTTAAAAAAAAATTATTGTAATTAACAGAAGGGTTACATTATAGTCACCAGATGGAAGGTGCATTACTTAACAGACATTGCTACTTCTTCTCATGTTTTTGTCCCTATTTTCCTCCCCCACCCCCTCCCCACCTTTCCTTTTTTAATCCAGATATTCTGTAAAACATAAAAAATCCACAAATGAGGATCTGTATCTGCATTCTAGGGATGGATGTCAGAAAAATAGAGTTACAATGTTTCCTTCTACAATATAGTAAATAGAAACCTTATATTTTAAAAGTAAGTCCTGTTTGAAAGTATGTATCTCTCTGTAATCTGTTTTTGAATGCTGGTTATTCTTACCTTGACCCATGTCTTGGCTTACATTGCAGATGTGTGTGTGTGTGTGTGTGTGTGTGTGTGTGTGTGTGTGTGTGTGTGCGTGTGTTTATGAATTATGTGAGGAGTTTCTGCTCCACAGTGGACATTTAGAGTCCCAGAGCTGCTGGTTATGGTATTTCTTCTCTGAGATGCTTCAGGAAGTGTGGGAAAAGATAAATTGGCCGGTCTGAAAAACAACTCAAGATGAATCCACAAGTAGGATCCAGCTGCAGCCAGGAAGTGAATAAAGATCCACCTTCGCCAGGCCCTTAGGAAGCAGTGAGCACACGGACAGTGAAAAGTAGCAGAGAGCCAAGGCCTGTGTCTTCAAGAAGGGAGCAGAGGGGTGAGCTATGACTTCCGGGGAGTGGCCTGGCTCACGTTTTAAGTGACAGAACAGTTTCACTGGATTGAGGTTTTCAGAACAGCTAAGTTTACTCACTATACAAACCAGTCCCTGTGGGCTTAGAAGCTTTCTGGAACAGCCAGACAAGTATACCTGGTTAGGGCAAAGAGCGAGGCTTTGGTGGAAGCAATGGAGATGAAGAAATTGGCTTAAGATTGGATGTGGGGCACTCTTTAATCCTGGTGACCTCATGTGGTTCAGCACGGCAAGGCAGCAAACACTAGGGGGCGCCATGAACCTGTAAATGGAACTAGCCAGCCACAAATCTCCCACCCACCCTGCAGATCACAGCCCAGGTAATTTTCCTGGAAGCTTGATGAAACCTGACTTTTTGGAAATTGAGTCTCTGCTTCAACTTCACTATACCTGCTCAACGTAATCCTTCGGAGGATTACACTGAAGGAAGCAGAATAGAGACCAGCAGTGACACATGCACAATTCACCTTCTTGTAAGCATGTATAGTGTTTTCCTAACCTAAATTCCTAACCAATGGAAACTGGAGTTGAAACCCTCAGATGCAGATTAACTTAGTGGAGATGGGTAAGAAGCAGGGAGAGAAGCAATAAGAGTAAGTAAACAGTCTGGACATACTTCAAGGGCTGTGTGTCATTTCTTCATGCCTCAGCATATAAAAATGATCCATTATGGTATGGCTATCACTCGGAGGGTGAGGGGACAACCTCTCTGATGGCAGAAATTAGAAAATGTAGTATCTCATTTAATAAAAATTCCCAAGACAAGGTACAATGTCAAGGAGGCTTGGGGGTTTTTGCCAACTTTCTCATTAGGTAAGTCAACCTTGATGCTATGACTATCTTCCCTCACGGCTCCATGACATGGCTACAAGATGTTACAGACATCCTACAGAAACAGACATAAACCTTTGGTTGAACAATTGTGTGTGTATGTGTGTGTGTAATCACAGAATAAAAATGCTTTCTTGCATGAGAGTAAAATTGAACTTTCAAAACAAAAGGACTTAAACTGAATGCCTCAAACAAGAAAGAAGTTCATTTGTGTCACACACACCAGTCCCAATGTATGGAAGTCCTCCTATCTTATTGCTCTGCCATTTCCTGGCTTGAAGTTGGATTATCAATATAGCTTTCTGCTTTACACACATACACACACACACACACACACACACACACACACACAGGAATTGTAGAGAAAGTAAAGAATAAAGAATAAGCAAACATGATCTGAACATTAGACTCATCATTTTTCTCTCACACCTCATTGGCTGAACCTGGTCACACCCTACAGTTAAAGAAAGCTGAGAATTGTCCTCTGTAGTTGGACATGTAGACACCCTATGCCACACTCACACAGTAGATTTCTGTTCATATCTCACTGGTCAGAATTACTAAACACAAGAAGATGGAAGCCACTAACTATGTGGGCAATGAGACCACCATAATTGACTTAAACCATAGTTCTCAACATCAGTTCCATGGATGTGTTGTTTAAGGGGCTGTTTGGATCAGTATAGAACATCTGGCAGCATCACTAGCCTCTACCACTAGTAACCCAATCCTCCTGCCTCGTGTGACAACCACAAATACCATTGCCAGATCTCCTTCAGTTGAGACACACAGTCTCAGATTAACCAGGATCTTACCCAAAAGCTGGAATAGAATGTTCTTTATCCGACTCAATATTTGGAAAAATAGAGACACCATGTCAAAGCCATTCTACTAGAACAGACAAGGTGAAGCTGTCAGGGCAGGCGACACAGTGTCAGCTACCTGACAATGACACAAGAAGCCAAATATCAGATAACATGTTATTACATGGATATCCTGACAGATTATCCTCCATGTACAAATTTGTTGGGAGCCAGAGTGGAATCAAACTGTACCTTGACTTGCATCAGACGATGGCTATATTGTCTTATTGCTTTCTGGCCCTATTCTATGTAAATGACCTGAGAATTACCATATGAATGTAACACCTGGAGGTTCCCTGGGAGAGGAGGAGGGAAGAAGGGGGAGGGGAAAATAAACGCAGCAGTCTAGTCAGTCTTTGCCTGGACTGCGGACATCCCGGACCTAGTGTGTCTGTCTCTCTTCTTTTTCTTCCTAGTCCTTGTCCCCTATTTCAGGAACCCCAATCTGCGAACCCTGGTTTGCTGCCGGTTGGCCCCGGCATCTGGCGCCCGAACAGGGACCCTGAAAATCTGGGACGAAGGTGAAGGACCCCTCCCTGTGGTGAGTAACACATCGTAGGACTATTAAGAGAGTAGAGTCAGGAGTAAAAATTATGGGTCAAGCTAATAGCCATGGGTTATTTCTACCGATCTTAACAGGCCTATTTGAAGCCCACGGAACGTGGGTGGAAGAGGGGGTGCTTCAGAGCTTCCTACAGTTTCTCAAGGAGGCATGCCCGAGGTCTATAGAGGAGGAATTCCAAAAAGCCTGGCAGCGGATAGGAAAAAGAATTCAAGATTATTATGATGTATATGGCCCCGAAAAGACCCCAGTAGAGGCTACTACTGTATGGAATTTAGTAAGTGAATACATAGATCCTCTACATGAAGATGCTGAACTTAATCTTGAATTAAGGGAACTTTATGAGTTAAAGGACCCTTCTGAAGAACCTGAGGCTGAGCCATATGCCGCAGCCCAAGAGAGTCTAAGTGAGATTTTGAAAAGGGAACAACAACCAGTAGATATTGAGTATCAGAATTCAGGTTTGAATATCAAGGAGGAAAGTTATGATGAGTCAATGGAGGGCCAAATGGCTACGATGGAGAAGAAGTTAGAAGAAATCCTACATTTTCTATCGAAAATGGGGACAGAGCAGAGAGCCCCCCCAGAAGTAGGAAAGAAATATGACCCTCAGGCCACTATGGTGTCTGATTCTAAACCTTACCCCTCACACCCACCGCCTCCAGCTGCAGCCTTACGGCCTCAATCCCTTTCTCAACCTTTAGGCAAGCCTAAAGGCCCTAGCAACAAGTCCCTTTTAACAGGCACTACAACCAGGCACAGTGAATCGCAATTAAACCTGACTCAGGCTGCTAGAGAGAGGGAAGATATTTCAGGGCCTCGATGCTTCCCTAGTTTAGTTGATCATGATGAACAAGTATACCATCAACCTGTTCCTGTTAAACTATTACAGGATTTAAAAAATGCCTGCTCCCAATATGGGCCAACTGCCCCTTTTACTCAAGTAATATTGGAGGCCGCGTGTGCTGGTATTGCATGCCCAAATGACTGGAAGCGGCTTGCCAGAGCATGCCTTAGTGCGGGAGAGTACTTATTATGGGAGACAGAGTTCACTGCACAGTGTCGGGCTAAAATTGAAACAAATAGGTCTAAGAACCTGCCTTACACTGTTGATCAGTTGTTAGGAGAGGGAACCTATAAAAACACCGAAGATCAATTGGGTTATGCAAAGGAGGCCTATTTACAAATAAATGCTGCGGCGAGAGAGGCTTGGAAAAAGTTACGCAATTCCAATCGTACAAAAAATCTAGTAGAAGTTAAACAGGGACCAAATGAGCCTTATCTAGAATTTTTGTCTCGATTAATGGAGACTGCAGACCGCCTAGTACAAGATGAGAATGCAAGGGAGATTATAGTTAGACACATAGCCTATGAAAATGCCAACGCCGCCTGTCAGGCAGCTATCAGACCCCATAGGAATAAGGGAGGAATCACGGACTTTATTTCACTGTGTGCTGATATTGGACCCTCCCATGTACAAGGCCTTACTTTAGCCGCCGCTCCTCAAGGAAAGACTGTTAGTGAGTCTCTAAAATATAGAGGTCAGCGGCATTCTCGGGATGCTAGACCCCCAGGGCGTTGCTTCTCTTGTGGACAAATAGGACATTGGATGACGCAATGCCCACGCCAGGCCAGGCAAAAGAGAGAAAAATCACCTGGCACATGTCCACGCTGTGGTAAAGGGAAGCACTGGGCTAAAGATTGCAGGTCAAGAACAGATCGCAATGGCCGCCCGCTTTCGGGAAACTGGAGGAGGGGCCAGCCCCTGGCCCCGCAAAACCATGGGGCAGTCCCTCCCTCTTCTCGGCCACAAGTGCATCTTCTAACAACCCCCCAAGATCAGTCTCCGGCCTCCTCCGTGCCACCCCAGGAAGTGCAGGATTGGACCTCTGTTCCTCCACCTGCTCAGTATTGACCCCAGAGATGGGGACACAAGCTCTCCCCACGGGGGTCTTCGGCCCCCTTCCCCCGGGAGTGGCTGGATTGCTGTTAGGGCGAAGTAGCTCAGCCCTTAAAGGGATACAGATTACACCTGGCAAAATTGACCAGGATTTTACTGGAGAAATCAAAGTTATGGCCTCTGCCCCGAAACACGTGGTATCGATCCCAGCCGGTCAAAAATTAGCACAATTAATACTTGTGCCTTTACCTCCCGGGGAGACTGCTAATTCCCCATGTGGACAGAGAGGATTTAGATCTTCTGATATCTATTGGGTACAAAGCATAAAACAAGAGAGGCCTGAGATGACTATATTTATACAAGAAAAGCCCTTTAAAGGAATATTAGACACTGGAGCAGATGTGTCTGTGATATCTAAAAAACATTGGCCAGCCCAATGGCCCCTGACAACCTCTATGACTTCCCTACAGGGGGTTGGGCAAGCAACTGACCCACAGCAGAGCAGTGCGATCCTTGTTTGGAGAGATGAGGAAGGGCACTCTGGTCATTTTCAGCCATTTGTCTTGGATCATCTGCCAATTAATTTATGGGGTCGTGATATCATGGAAAAAATGGGAGTGTATATGTTTAGTTCTAGTGCTGCGGTCACTAAGCAGTTACTTGATCAAGGCCTCCTCCCCTTTAGGGGACTAGGCCGAGCAGCACAGGGGGAGCTAGAGCCACTCCAACCCCAGTCTCACCCTACGAGACAAGGATTGGGGTATCCCTTGACGGGAGCTGTCGTTTGCCCTCCCCCTCATGCTGATCCCATAAATTGGCTCTCTGAACAACTGGTATGGGTTGAACAGTGGCCTCTTTCACTAGAAAAGATCATTGCAGTACAGCAGCTGGTACAGGAACAGCTGGACTTGGGGCATGTGGCCCCTTCTAACTCTCCATGGAATTCTCCAATTTTTGTTATAAAGAAAAAGTCAGGTAAATGGAGGCTGTTACAGGATTTGAGAAAAATAAATGCCAATGGGATGTTTATCCCTGTGTGGAGAGACACTACCGGGACAGGAAAGCCTCTGCTTGGATGGCAGAGTTGGTGTCAGATCTTAGAGTCACTTGTGCTTGGCCATTCAAATTAATCAGAGCCGGGAGGTCATAGAATAGTTTGTAAGCATGCCTTACTAATGCCCGTGCCTTTCATAACTGGGCAGGAACTTGTCAATCTTCTGTGATAGTGGGTAGTTTAAAGTCCTAATTGAGCGAATTTTTTTATTTTTGACACCAGCCACAAATTCAGGAAAAGTTTGTGGATCTGAAGCTTGTGTCTCTATTAATCTGTTTAGATCTGACAACTGAAGCATTGTTAAGGTTGCAGAAATTTAGTTCCCCAGACAATCAAGAAAAAGCCTTTGCAAATGGGTGCTAGGTAGGCTGCGCTGTTGTGGCCAAGGATGGTTTGTGCAGTTGTTGAATGTCAAGTATGATTTCTAGTTTGGAGTAGATTGTTGTTCCTGGTGTCTAATCCTTGCAACCCCTTGATAAAACAGGCTAGGCTTCTTAAGGTCCCTGGTCAAGCGTGGAGACGGCGCCCCTGAGTCAGCTTGAAGAAGTCACGGAAGTTGAATCTCCGCCCATCAAATCCCCGTTGGACCAAGGGACCAAAGTCATTTTTGGAAAATGTGACAGGATAAATTAGGGGTATAGAAAAGAGTAAAAATTGCACTTGTGTTTCTTTTAAAATAAAAAACGGGGGACATGTTGGGAGCCAGAGTGGAATCAAACTGTACCTTGACTTGCATCAGACGATGGCTATATTGTCTTATTGCTTTCTGGCCCTATTCTATGTAAATGACCTGAGAATTACCATATGAATGTAACACCTGGAGGTTCCCTGGGAGAGGAGGAGGGAAGAAGGGGGAGGGGAAAATAAACGCAGCAGTCTAGTCAGTCTTTGCCTGGACTTTGGACATCCCGGACCTAGTGTGTCTGTCTCTCTTCTTTTTCTTCCTAGTCCTTGTCCCCTATTTCAGGAACCCCAATCTGCGAACCCTGGTTTGCTGCCGGTTGGCCCCGGCACAAATTTGCTTATTTGCTCAAGATTTCATGAATGTGACTGGAACCAAAGTGTTCTAGGTCCTCCACATGCCATCAGTACCCAAGCAAGTACAAAATTCCTTGCCTTTGTGGGTCCTGCATTGTAGCCCATGGTTAGCTGACCACTGAGGGTTAACAACAGAGGTATGATGAAATATGGGCATCTGAATGAAGCACCTCTTCTAGGTATTCGCGCACAGTGAGAGGAGCAGACAGGCACAATGCCTATGTACCTCTGGCCATATAAAAAACTTCTCGAAATGAACTATAGGAAATGGAAACAAGATGGTTTTTTGATTGCTGTTTTGTTCTCATTTTTGTCTTGTTTCTTTATCTGTCATTGGGCGTGCAAGGGGGTTCAGAAATGTTGAACCAAAGGTGAACACATGCAGTGGTGGTATGCACTAGAAAAATGAACTACACAACTTGTGAGTGGGAACCAGAGGGGACAACTGGGAGAGAGTAAGGGAAGGGATGACATTGGCTAAAAAGAAATGTATTCTTTATCTGCAATCCCTCTGTACGCCATCTCTATAATAACTATTTTTTAAAGAATGAATCACCTCTGGTTCTCAGTTCTTTATTGCTTATTAGCTATATGTCATGATACAAGTTACTCTAATTCTGTGAGTTTCATTTTTCTGGTCTATGAAAATAATATGATTATTCACCTCTTCGGGCTATTCCAAGGACTGAGTGAGATGTGTTCCTTAACCCAAGACCTAACACATAATTATCTTTAAGTATTATAGCAAAATGTACTATATTTAAAGTCCAAAGTTTTTTTTAATTCAATAAACACTTGCTGTGCATGTCCTATGTACCAAGCTCAGTTCCAGATACTCAGCATTCTGGAGACTCTGATACTAAAAAATCCTCTGCTCCTACAGAGCCCTCTGACCCCATATCTTTGCCTAGTGGAATGGGACGGTAGGGAGATCACAGTCTGTAGTTTAGTGGCTGAATGGATATCCTGCAAAACTCAGGCCTACAGCAAGGTGTTTCCTGAATGAAGAAATGAGGAAATGGTTCTACATTGTGAGAAGAAAAAAATTCTGACCCAGCAAAGGAAATGCTTTCATTGTTTACAAAATCCTATAGAAATATCAATGAAGTCAGAAACTTTGAGAACATTTTTCTCCCATTGTCTAAGTGATTGATTTACAGGTAAACTATAGTGTTTTCAAAGCATTTGGCTTCTTAGATAGCTCACATTTTTCCACCCAAGGGCTTTCTCCCAGTAGCTGGAAAAACACCAAACTTCAACTGATATCCAAACCATGGTATGAGATTCACCCCTACTTAAGTTTTTGAGTTCATTGATTACATCTATAAAAATAGATTTGATATATGAGAAAAAATAGATTTGATTTTCTTAGAACTTGTTTTAGTTGTTCGGGCTGATGAAATGGAAACAGAAAGTAATAACAAATGACAATCTAACAAGTTCTAACACTCGAACAAAATTAACTTTTCTTCTCTTTAATTTGAATAATTCTATCATTTTTCTTTTCTTTCTTGAGTATACTTTTTAGAATTACGATGCTTCTATATATGTAACCTTTAAAATCCATAAGCAGACATAGTAGATTGAGGATAATTGGAACATTCTAGGGGAAAAAAGAGGCCCAAATTAATGTTATGTTGTAGGCAAGACCTTCAGGCTTATTCCTGTACAATGTTTCCTTTGAATCTGGAAAAATGAAAGGTAATGTGATTTTTCAATGCCTTGAGGGCAAAGATGGAACAGATAAAGGTGAACTTTGGCAGGAAATGAAAAATATAAACTGATTTTCTACAAAGTAAAGATTGAGACCCTTTTCCTGCTCTCCCAAATGATGCTGAAATAGGTAACCAACGCTGTACTAAAATGGACTAAACTTAATTTTCCCTTGCCACTTGGCCCAAAATGGGGGCAATGTCCCATGGTGAACAGCCTACAGCTTTTGCTAATCAGCCAACTAATGGACAACTGCGTTTTTATTTAGACCCTATGATCCAATTGCATGTGTTTTTCTATTATGAAGAACTATAGAAGCAAAAGGTAGTAAAAAAAAAAACTATCAGATGGCTGGATAAAATAATTTCTTTATGAACATAGAGTGGGTTTAGCCTGAAGAGGAGAATAAGGAAGGAGAAAAGTTGAAGAGTATGATTTACGGAGAGGAGAAAAGAATGAAAATGGAGGGGAAAGGAAGGGGGCAACAATCACTTCTGATTTAGAAAGTCTCTTTCCTCCAGGTGGGTTACTGCACTCCCCTCAACACTGCCGTAGCAATTATGACCTAATGTTGACGTTGATGTGAATGCTTTTCCGAGTTGTTCAGTGAAACAATTAAGTTAGTCATGGAAAAGCCTTGCAAAGGTTGGGGGAGTCAGGCATAGTGGTACACACGTATAATCTGATAACTCAGGCAGCAGAGGAAGGAGAATCTCAATTCAATTCCCTTCACAAGGCTCCTCTGTGCTTCAAGGAGGCAGTCTCTAATAAAGGAGTTCAGAGTTTTGGTCAGTCCTTACATGTGAAACTCTACTGCCACCTGGTGGCAACATTCTTCATACATTCATTGGTTCCTGTGTTCATTTAAATATCTAATAAGTGCTTACTTTGTTCAAAGCATTGTGAGAGATAAAGAGAACATAAGCTGATATTTACTGCATACTGAACTTCAATCTACATGTCCTCTTATTCTTTTCTTTTTTTGCTAGTGCTAAGGTTTGAACTCAAGGCCTTGTGGTTGCCAAGCAGGTATTCTACCATGTGAACCATACCCCCAACCCTACATGTTTTTCATAAAAAAAATTGCCTAAGGGCTGGGAGTTTGGCCTAGTGGTAGAGTGCTTGCCTAGCATGCACGAAGACCCAGGTTCGATTCCTCGGTACTACATACATAGCAAAAAGCCAGAAGTGGTGCTGTGGCTCAAGTGGTAGAGCCCTAGCCTTGAGAAAATCTGGGTACTGTACTCAGGCCCTGAGCCCAAGCCCAGGACTGGCAAAAAAAAAATTATCTAAGCATCCTTGCAATCCTCTGGAATAGGTACTACCTGTATTTCACAAAGGAGAGAAAACTAGATACAGAGAAATTAACAAGACAAGAATCAGTACATGAGTATGTTTCTTCGTTTGGATTCTGCAATTTCTTTTTTATAAAGTTGTCATGAGTTTCAAAGGAGCTACCATGCAAGATGGTAGTATACCATTTTACTCCTGACATGTTCTAGCTCTCACCCACCATCAAGAATCTTTCTCTTGGGCCACCAAAGGCCACATTGATCCAACCCATTGTACATCTACTCAGTTGGGACACTGATTCAGAGTCCACAGTCCACAAGAACATTTCTGCATGAGAGAAGGATAGAAGATAAAGAAACAGCCGGGTGCGGTGGCTCACACCTGTAATCCCAGCTACTCAGGAGGCTGAGATATGAGGATCTCAATTCAAAGCCAGCCTGGGCACTAAAGTCTGTGAGACTCTTATCTCCAAGAAAACTGGAAGTGGCTCTGTGGCTCAAGGGATAAGGTTGCAGCCTTGACAAAAAAAGAAAAAAGGAAACCGACAAAAAAAGAAAAAGAAAAAAGAAAGAAAGAAACAGGCAGAGCAGGAATGGGAAGAGAGATTTAAACACGAACTGTACTGCCACACTGTTCAAAATGATTGGAATCCAAAACACTGTTTTAATTTTAACTAGTTGCATTGCATTTGAATTCTGTTCTTCGGATGTATTAGCCACAACTCAAGCACTCGGTAGCCACATGTAGCTTAGGGTACCAAAAACAGGGGTATAAAACATTCTCTCACCAGAGAGTTTTCTCCCTAGTGTTGCTATATGGCCCTTCTCCTGGAGAATGAGGTTGGGCTAGGCCCAGACTAGGCCAGGATGGATATGGACAAATTTCAACACTTGGATCAGGTTCTTTCTCTCCTCGATTTTGAAAACAGGAATCTTTGGACAAATTGGACAAAGCAAAATACCAAGAATATTTTTTAAGAAAAAGAGATGCAGAACTCCCCATGTTAATTTGCCTGGGTTGGATTGTTCTGGGGTTCACGAAGTACAAGAGAAAGCTTCATGATTCTCAAGATCATTGGACAGCTTGTGGGACACAGATCCAATCCGAGGCTCACAAGTGTTGTAGACCTTCTGACTGAGTACTCATTCTAGTGCTCATCTCCCGGGTGCGATCTGCTCACAGTGTAAGTATCCTGGGAGCAGGTGTGATGCCTAGGGCCCCTTCTGCATGACTACTGGAGGCTGGGGGGGGGGGAGGGAATTCAGTGGGAAAGGAACCATGGCCTTGATTGCCTTGCTAGGTTCCACCTTGTCTTCGAGTCTGCAGGTCCATCAGTGGGAGAGCAAAACAGCAACAATCCCACAGCAAAACCAATGGTGTCCATTCCTCCCAATCCACCTCAGGAACATGCTGAGAGGAGAAATGTGCATCTAAAGCAGAAAGTGGTTACATTTTTTTTAATGGGAGATGACAGGAAGCTAAGAAGGACCAACCCTGTTCTTCTCTTCCGCTGGGTCTTGGAGCTGGTCATTGGATGCACACAATTCTCTTTAGGAGAATTTTATTGGCTGGTGTTTAGAGAAGGCAAGCAGAAGTGTATCTACTAGACTCTTTTGCCATATATCCTGGGTGTCAGCCTTTGCTACAAGCTGAGTTATATGGGCCTCGAATTTTCCACCCTAACCTTATGAACACATATTTAATAAAATCCCTATGTGTATATGTGTGTGTAATCATTTTTCTTATATGCTCATAAATGAATCTCTCATTTTCTAACATTAACTTTTCCATTTGTGATAAACTGGCAGAGACAGATGGTATAAACAGGTAATAACACATCTGGTGCAATCAAGTTTTGTTAGACTGGCTACTAAAGAGAAACTTATTACTAAAGCTAACACAAAGATATATGAATCAGGGTAACACCACATTTTAATGGTTATCTGACTCACTATATGTCACTGGCTTATTAAATCTGTCTTTCTTTGGCATCTGTCCCTTTCCTTTCAATCTGACAGAGTCCCGTGATTATGTCTTGACTCAACTAAAGTTTATTTACTTCTCTAAGAGAACATACTCCTCTAGGCTCAGTGCCCTGCAAAACATCATCGAGTTAGTTTTATTTAAAAGCCAGGTACCCAAAGCTCACACCTGTAATCTTAGCTATTGAGTTCTGAGGACCAAAGTTCAAAGACAGCCTGGAGGGAAAAGTCTCCTTGGGACTCTTACCTCTATTAAACCACTCAAAAACTAGTAGTGAAGCCAGGAGGCTGAGATCTGAGGATTGCGGTTCAAAGCCAGCTGGGTACTAAAGTCTGTGAGACTCTTATCTCTCCAACTATATACCAGAAAACCAGAGCTGAAGCTGTGACTCTAAAAGGTAGAGTGTTATCTTAAACAAAAGAGCTCAAGGATAGTGCACGGGCCTTGACTTCAAGCCCCATGACTGACAAAAATTTTTTTAAACAAATTTAAATATATATACACACATATATGTGCATATATATGCATATATAAACATCTTACTGCATTAAAGATTTAGGATTCAGTCGGGAGACTCACTGGTAGAATGAAATAGATAACATATAAACATATCATGAAATTTATTTATTGTATATCTCTTTGGCTGCAAACTATAGATAACTCAAACTGGCTTGAGAAAAAAAATACAAGAATAGGTCTTGCATTTATATAACATGTAATCCAGAGGATAAAACAAGATTACTAGCAGATTTTCCTGCTCTCTCTTTCCCTCCAGGCTCTATTCATGTTGGCTCCATTCTCAGGCAGTATGTGAAGACAAGATGGCTAACAGCTCCAGGCTGACAATGGAAACTCAAACTTCTTCACAACCCCTCCTACCCATTCTCAGAATTCTCTATAATCAGACAGATGTGAGTTACTTGATTACTTCTGGACTTCAGCTTCAGGATGTTCTGACTGACTTCACATAAACCTGTAGCACGGATACAGTTCTCATCTCTATGGCCAGAAAAGAGGCTGAAAGCCAGAGTTAAAAGAAAAACTTTGGACAAATTAAGGTTAATTGCATTCATCAGCACAAAGAACAATTCATCAATCAGGCAACACTTAGATCATAAGAGAATCAGAGTTCCACTCAGCAGTGTAGCAGAAAGGTCTTTTTTATTTTTTAGGCTCACTGTAGAAGAAATACTTGCCTTCTCTGGGCATGGCCTGATCTGCTAGCTGTCTGTGATTACGTGAATTTAGTCATTTGTTACAAAAGTATATTCCTAAATTAGTTTCTGGTTTATATGACTGTTCAGGTTGCCATTTGTTATGTAGGAACTGAGGAGGATAAAGACTGACTCAGGCCCCCCCCTAAAAAAAATAACTAATGTTGCCACAGTATGAGTAAGACATGAGAACAACACACAAGGGCCTAAGTAGAGCTGACTTGAGCATGAAGCAGGCAGGAGAAGGGGTGAGAAGGTGAAAGAAGGCATTCCAGTGGATGAAATGGTCTATGCAGAATCAACAAGAAAAGAATTAACTTTTCATGCCAGGCAACAATCTTGATTAAAATTGAGGCTCTGGAATCAGAGTAACTTGTTTAGATTGCATCTGAATTCTGAAACCTATTAGCTATCTAGTCTCTGCTGGTTACTTAACTATGTAATATCTCGGGCCTCTGTTACCCAATAAATTGGGACTAGTAGGCTGGGCCTATGGTACATGTCTGAGCATTGGCAGGATGATCTTGAGTTAAGAGGCCAGTCTGAAATGCATAAAGAGACCCAGTCATAAAGAAAGAAGCAGAAGAAAAAGGGGGCAGGGGAAGAGAGAGGAAAAAGAAGGATGGAAGGAAGATAGGAAGAAGGGAGAGAGGGAGAAAGGGAGGAGGGAGGGAGGGAGAAAAGAAGAAAAGAAGAAAAGAAGAGCAGCAACAATATTTATCTCTCATGTTTTTTATCAGGCCTAAATGAAATGTGCCAATATATTTAAAATATTTAGAATAGGCCTGACACATAGGAAGTACTACAAAAAAAACCCACAACTAAAAGAATAGATACAAAAGTAAAATAAGTATGGTCACCAATTAATACTGCACTGTAATGTAGTTTAAAGTTTTTGCCTCCTGGAGGGCGGGGTGGAGGGGGTCAGTAACTAAGAAAACATCAGAAGGCAAAGAAGGAGGATCACAAAGCTAGTCTTCATTCATTCTACATATCTCCTAGATGAAACCACTCTCATTGGCAGGGAGAATGGGAAGGGGATGAGAATTAATTCCAGAGGCCATTTTCTTAAATAATTCTCATTCTGTCACACAGATAGGCTTGCATAGCTATATTCAAATTTTTCCCCTAGTTTACTCATTATTTACTGAAGTAATTATGTTAAAAGCCAGACAATCTATAATACAGTTCAATGAACCTGTGAAAAAAGATGTTTTCACCTCCAGTTATTTGGTGCAATGGGATACACAGACACAGATGCAGACACAGACACACAGTCACACAGATACATATACATATACAATTTGGTATAAAAGATCAGAATAAAAGATCCACAAAATTTTACTTCCCAATTATCATTTATGAGTAACATCATATATCATAATATCATAAATATATTCAAGTTCCTTCTTACATATAAATTGGCCTCTATCCAGTCATACTTTCATTAAACTGTTATTCAACAGTTCCACATTTTATAGGAAATGAAATTTCTTTCTGGCATTCATTTCCTAAGGAAAAAAATCCTGCAGACTTATTTTAGCAAAGTCTTGCTTAATTTAGTTCATTGGGCCTCATGAGAAAACAGACTCACCCAAACAATTATGCAGGAGGAGAATTTAACAGAATGTGCACAGAATCTCCTCTACCTATGTCCAGTTTGTAAATGCCAGATTTTGAAATTGGGTCTGTTATCCTGTTATTTCTCATCTGTTTACAACACTGTCTTAATTGTGTTATGTGGTGAGGGACCAACCAAATGTTTTTATTTTATTCTTTGGAAACCCTCCAACTTCTACCCTTAAGTAACAATGACTTTCCAAATGGTCTAAGGAAATGAGAAATACATCTCATTTACAATTATTCATGCAATGGGTGAAGAGAGGAAGTTAAAAGAACAAAATAGGTCCGGGGTAAGATTAAGGTACTGGGTTGTACAATGAAAGAGTGTGGCCTGGGGTCAATTATCTGGATTTGTGCCCCAGCTCTATCTTTTCCAAATGAGAGACTTGGACAAATGATTGAGTCTAATTTCTTCTTCCTAAAACAGGAATTAACAATAATAATAACTAACGTAGAGTACTCAAACCTCAAGAACATGCCCAATGATTTCTATCTCTTAGTGCTCAGACTGTAAAATCACCAATACAAAGCCAAAAATATGAAAACAAAAGGCAGAGTCAGTTTATTTGACTTCAGTTAAAACTATGTTTCACACAACTCAAAAATTTTCACTGCCTGAAATACTTGGAAAGTTCTGTGAGTATTGATTTTGTGGTTAGCAACTGAGCTTCAGCAAGTACACTAATACCAAATCTATGTGGGTAATAGTGTTGTCTGTGTGTGTGTGTGTGTGTGTGTGTGTGTGTGTGTGTGTGTGTGTGTGTTAAGTTCATGGTCCATAAGGGCCAAAGGAATGGAAATACACTTGGAAAATGCTTATGGAGAAAAGGAGGTAAGAGAAATGGGTACAAGAATGTCCTAGGACCATGACGTGGACAGGGAGAGCTTAGTAGGGCCTGGTGTCTGGCTGGAGGAGGAGGAACAGCTCTGGAGGCTGGGGGGAAGCAGATAGGAAATTAGGAAGGGAAGTGAGGCCAAGGCCAGAGATCCTTGGAAGTCCATACAGCTACAAAGCTTCTGTTAAATGAGAGGTAAGTTTAGTTACCTCCTTCTTCCCCTTCCCCTTTCTCCCTTCCCCCTTTTCTCTTCCCTATTCCTTTGCCCCTTTTTCCTCTTCTCTCTTCACCCACCCTCCTCCTCCTCCCCCTCCTCCTCCTTCTGTTAGATTATGTGTGGATGCAACTAATAATTGAGTAGTGCACATTTCTATGTCACTGAGAGAGTAGATCTCAAATAGTACAGAAAACATTAAATGCTGAAGGTCATGAATGACTTGCCGGGGCCTCCCGGCAGCAAATTGGGGTTCCTGAAATAAGGGGCAGGGACTGGAAAAATTAGAAGAGAGACAAACACATCGGGTCCTGGAGGTCTGCAGTGCACGCAAAAACTGCCGCCTCGTTTATTTTTTTCTCAAAGTTTTTATCCCTCCCTGAGACCAGGGCACTCCCAGGTGTTACATCCAGATGGTTAATCAGGGAACTGTTGGGGGTTACATTCATATGGTAAATCTCAGATCAATTGAACAGGAGAAGGCCAAAAAGCAATAAGACAATCAAGCAATTATCTGATGCAAATCAAAGTACAGTTTGATTCCACTCTTGCTCCCGACATATCCCCCATCTTTATTTTAAAAGAAGCACAAGTGCAATTTCTATTCTTTTCACTATCTCTAATTATCTCATTATCCTGTCTCGCTTTCCAAAAATGACTGGTCCCTTCATCTAAAGGGGATAGATGGGCGGAGATTCGGCTTCTGTGACTTCTTCAAGCTGACTCAGGGGCGTTGTCTCTGTGCTTGACCAGGGACCTTAAGAAGCCTAGCCTGTTTTATTAGGGATTGCAAGGATTAGATATCAGGAATAATAATTTGCTCCAAACTGGAGATCATATTTAACATTTAACAACTGCACGAACCATCTTTGGCTACAATAGTGTAGTTACATAGCACCCATTTGCAAAGGCCTTTTCTTGATTGTCTGGGGAACTAAATTTCTGCAACCTTAACAATGCTTCAGTTGTCAGATCTAAACAGATTAATAGAGACACAAGTCTCAGATCCACAAACTTTTCCTGAATTTGTGGCTGGTGTCAAAAATAAATAAATAAATAAATAAATAAATAAATAAAAATTTCGCTCAATTAGGGCTTTAAACTACCCACTATCACAGAAGATTGACAAGTTCCTGCCCAGTTATGAAAGGCACGGGCATTAGTAAGGCATGCTTACAAACTATTCTATGACCTCCCGGCTCTGATTAATTTGATCGGCCAAGCACAAGTGACTAAGATCTGACACCATCTCTGCCGTTCAAGCAGAGGCTTTCTGCATCGTGTCCCAGTAGAGTTTCTCCACACAGGGATAAATGTCCCATTGGCAATTCACTTGCTTAGTTGCTGGACTTGAACTCAGGGCCTGGGCACTGTCCCTCAGCTCTCCAGCTCAAGGCTAGCACCCTGCCACTGTGAGTCCCGAGCTTGGTGCTTGAGTGCTGTCCCCCAGCTGTTCAGCTCAGAGCTAGCACTCTGCGGCTTCGAGCTCCCAAGCAACTCTGCCTTAATAGCACTCTGCTGCCAGATTAGACACCACAATCACACAGGGACTTTGCTTTGCCCGGGGTTGGCTCAAAACTGCAGTTTTCAGATCAGTGAGTCCTACAAAAGGCCACGTTTCTCCAATTAGAGCAACAAGGTGGTCGACACAGAAATAGTCTCTAAGCATGAGCTTACCTAGAACCTGGAAAAGGCCAAAGTTACATCTGAATAAGGATTGCTGTTCTTCTCCAATGGGCTAGCTGGAAGTTACAAGAGCAAGCTGAAATAGCAATTAAGCAATTACTTTGGTAGTCCTGATTTTCCTTTTCTCTCTTTCTTTAAACATTTAAGACAACTTCACTTTCAAATATTGTTTAGAAACCCATTTCCAATGTTCTTAATAACTTTTACTGATACTGGCTTAAACAATTAACACCTTAGCCTTTATTTGCAATTGAAAAACCTTTAAGGGCACAAAGAACTCCTGCCCTCAGGCCCCCTAGGGCCCAAGGCACTCCTCTTGCCTTTTAGAAAAAAGGGGCTCTTATGCAGTTTAGATTACTGTCTAAAACTCCAACAACAGTTTAAACTCAAATAACAGTTTTTCCCTAATGCAAGAACTATAGACATCAGTGCACCAAAAGTCTAAGTCTGGACTTAGTTTCCTTCCCCTTTTTTTTTTAAACATTCCTTTAAAATACTAATCACATTATCCACATTTTACCATCAGATTTCTAGTGTCAGTTTGCAAGAAAGGACAGGCAAAGTTTCTGACGTTAATGAACAATTTTACATTTAAATCTCTAATACATGTTTCCAAACTTTAACTTAAAATAATATATCCCAAATTCCCTAACACCTCTGTGCTGAACAGGATACAATGTTTACAATGTAAACAGTTGTATGCCCTGCAATAAAATGCAGATTTCAGGATCTAGAAAAATATTTACCAGTTTTTCTTTAAGACAACACAATAATTCTTTGAGACATTGTAAAACATCCAAACCTAATATTTTTCTTGAAGTTTAGACTCAGATTTACCCAATTGCTTTTGTGTTTCAAATGAGCTCAACCATTGTTTTATACAGCATGCTGACAGTTTAACCTTGAACATGTTCACTCACACCCATTCGCACACACATTCATACTCAAAGATCTTAAAGCGCGCAAAATTAATATCGGCCGTTCATTTTCCAGAAATTTTAGTATCATGAGGGTTTTTTGCTAATCTTATTCTTGTGGGTGACAACCAAGTTTTAAAACAAAGCTTTTTAACAAAGCGACTAGCTAAAATTTAAGACTGAAGTTTGTGTCCTGCCACCAACTGTCTCCAGACTGTCACTTCGGCAGGTAGTAGGAAAAAGGAAACTAGAAGGAAGACTGCAGCTGCTTTGTCTGGCCTCTGCTCACCTCAGCTGCAGCCGATTGGGAGGGGCCATACTAGGCTGCAGTGGAGTCAAAACTTTTTACTTCCCAGAAATATTCAAATAGATAACAAGGATGTGCTTGAGTACGCACAGAAAAACCATCAGGATCCATATTTAGAACTGGTACCAATTTTAAAGACAAAACTGGACAAAACAACAACAACAGAAAATACCCAAGGAAAACTATAACACAAACAAGACAGAGAAGCGGAGACTTTTAAACAGAATCAGACATTGACATATAACAAGAAAATTGGACTCAATCAGATACACTTAACACAAAAACATGAGCTCAGCTGTTTTTAGATTTAGACATGTCTTGCTGGTGGGACTCTCAGGTATGCCTTGATATTGACAAGAAACTCAGAAGGGGAAGGGGGGTCAAGGCGTCCCTTGACCACCCAGGCCTCTATTTTAGGCCCACAGTGCACCCCCCCTTTTTTTTTTTTATTAAATTAAATAAAATAAAATAAAAAAAATAAAACAAAACACAGACATACAGGGGGTCGGCCGACTTCTACTTACCTCTGGAGGCCTTTGCTTTTCACCTGGGCATCTTTTACAAAAAAGGTTATTAAGAAGAGGGATGGTAAAGACAAAATAATGTCACATATTAAATTGTGTAGAGTCAATGAATATGTTAAAAGGTCCCTACATAATAGTAAAAGGAGGAGAAACACAGCTCATATGAATGTGTGGAACAAGTGGATCAGTAGCAGTCCCAATAGACATGCACAAATAACTCAGGTCCTTTCCACGTCGCAGGATGCACCACTGGAGGGTTGGGGGTGTAGGTCCAGTGAGTCCCTGCTTGGATGGCCACTGTCACTCTCCACGATCCGAACGCAGCGTTCAGGCAGCCAGCGGGCGTCATTTTCTCCTTGTGAAAAAACACATACATGCCCTCGACCCCAGGTTAGAACAGGATCGGGTCCATGCCAAGCACCAGTTAGGGGATCCTTCCACTTTACTAAGGCAAAAGCACGCTGCTCTCTTTTTTCCCAGAATCGCTGAGCAGCAGATAAATTATTTGAATCCAGATTCAAAAACTTTAAAACAAATAAAGCATGATTAAGTATATTCACAGGGGTAGCGGGATATGACTCTCCTTTCTGTATTTTAGCAATTTGATGTTTTAATAATCCATTAGCTCTCTCCACGATGCCTTGACCTTGAGGATTGTAAGGAATGCCTGTAATATGAGTGATATTATAGGAACGGCAGAAGGATTGAAATGCTCGGCTTGCATAGCCAGGGCCATTATCTGTTTTTATTTGCGAAGGAATCCCCATCACAGCAAAGCATCGAATGCAGTGAGAAATACAATGTTTAGTGGCTTCCCCAGCAAGGGGGGTGGCCAAGATGAAATTAGAATAAGTATCTACAGTAACATGAACATATTTTAATCGGCCAAATGATGGAACATGTGTGACATCCATCTGCCAAATGTGATTAGAAAGCAGTCCTCGTGGATTTATACCTAAATGGGGGGCTGGTGAAAAAGGGACACAGTTGGAGCAAGTTTTAACTATTTGACGTGCCGCTTCCCTAGATAATTTGAACTGTCGGCGCAAGGCTCGACTGTTTTGATGGTGGATGGCATGTGACTGCTTAGCAAGTTCAACCTGAGTTAAGTAAACTCTGGTGGCAGAGTCAGTGACCGCATTGCCCTCACTTAAAGGGCCAGGAAGATTAGTGTGAGCTCGAACAAAGCCAAAAAAACAGGGGTGGTTGCGAGAACAAAGCAAAGTTTGTATTTGGCGAAATTGGGTCTGAATATTGGAGTTAGTAGTTCCAATAAAAGGAACAGTTTCTATGACTTGAAGAGCACGAATTACATACTGACTGTCTGAGTATAAGTTAAAGGGCTCGTCTTGTAACAGGACGAGTGCTTGTAAAACAGCCTCTAATTCCACCTCTTGGGCGGAGGAAAAACCTGTAACCCAGGATTGAGTTTTCCCATTAATGGTCAAAGCAGCCGTTCCATTTGAGGATCCATCTGTAAATACCAAAGCAGCAGAAGATAAAGGCGAGGCCTGTACTATGGAAGGAAATAGAAACGTATGACACGCAGCAAATTGGAGAAGTTTGTTAGACGGGTAGTGATGCAAAATTTTTCCCGTATAATTGGCCCAAGCAATGGCCCAAGGATCGCAATGGGCGAATAGCCAATCTTGTTGTTGTAAATTATATGGGACACAGATAAAATGAGGTTCCTGACCTAAATATTTACGGGAATCCACTCGGCACATGTGTATCAGATTAGCTACCAATTCGTAGTAGGGGGTCAGCACTTTGCCGGGTGTTGATGGTAGATAAAGCCATAAAAGTGGGCCATCCTGCCACAATACAGCAGTTGGGGAGTGAGAAGTAGCTAAAATGTAAACTCCCCAGGGTTTAGAATAGTCACAATAGGTCATTTGTTGCTGGGAAATTGCCTTTTCTACAATTTGGATGGCCCTCCTGGCGTCAGGATTTAATTCGCGCAAGGATGTAGGGTTGGTATCTCCTTTTAAGAGATCAAAGAGGGGTTTTAACTCTCCTGTGGAGAGCTTTAGATAAGGCCGAAGCCAATTTATATCTCCTAAGAATTGCTGAAAATCATGAAGAGTTCTTAAGTGTGAAGTTTTTAATTGTATTTTTTGGCTTTTAAAATAGTGTGGGCCTAATATATGGCCTAGATATGTAAAAGGGGGGTGTTCCTGAACCTTTTCAGCTGCTATTATAAGGCCAAAGAGGCTCAGATCTTGCTTTAGTTGTCCAAAGGCTTGTCGTACGATGATAGGGTCAGAACAAGCCAACAAGATGTCATCCATATAATGAACAATATAAACAGAAGAAAATTTTTCACGAGTGGAAGAAATGGCTCTAGCTACAAAACTTTGACATAAAGTTGGGCTATTTGCCATGCCCTGTGGAAGCACAAGCCAGTGATATCGCTTCATGGGTTCTTTAAAATTAACAGAGGGGACGCTGAAGGCAAAGCGCTTACAGTCTTGAGGCGCCAGGGGTATAGTATAGAAACAATCCTTCAAATCTATAATAATCTTATAAGTATCCTTTGGGATTGCCATGGGTGAAGGCATGCCAGGCTGTAGGGCCCCCATCAGTTCCATTGTGGCATTTATTTTTCTCAAATCCTGTAACAGCCTCCATTTACCTGACTTTTTCTTTATAACAAAAATTGGAGAATTCCATGGAGAGTTAGAAGGGGCCACATGCCCCAAATCCAGCTGTTCCTGTACCAGCTGCTGTACTGCAATGATCTTTTCTAGTGAAAGAGGCCACTGTTCGACCCATACCGGTTCTTCAGAGAGCCAATTTATGGGATCAGCATGAGGGGCAGGACAAACGACAGCTCCCATTAAGGAATACCCTAATCCTTGTCTCGTAGGGCGAGACTGGGGTTGGAGCGGCTCTAGCTCCCCCTGTGCTGCTCGGCCTAGTCCCCTAAAGGGGAGGAGGCCTTGATCAAGTAACTGCTTAGTGACCGCAGCACTAGGACTAAACATATACACTCCCATTTTTTCCATGATGTCACGACCCCATAAATTAATTGGCAGATGATCCAGGACAAATGGCTGAAAATGACCAGAGTGCCCTTCCTCATCTCTCCAAACAAGGATCGCACTGCTCTGCTGTGGGTCAGTTGCTTGCCCAACCCCCTGTAGGGAAGTCATAGAGGTTGTCAGGGGCCATTGGGCTGGCCAATGTTTCTTAGATATCACAGACACATCTGCTCCAGTGTCTAATATTCCCTTAAAGGGCTTTTCTTGTATAAATATAGTCATCTCAGGCCTCTCTTGTTTTATGCCTTGTACCCAATAGATATCAGAAGATCTAGATCCTCTCTGTCCACATGGGGAATTAGTAGTCTCCCCGGGAGGTAAAGGGACGAGTATTAGTTGTGCCAATTTTTGACCGGCTGGGATCGATACCACGTGTTTCGGGGCAGAGGCCATAACTTTGATTTCTCCAGTAAAATCCTGGTCAATTTTGCCAGGTGTAATCTGTATCCCTTTAAGGGCTGAGCTACTTCGCCCTAACAGCAATCCAGCCACTCCCGGGGGAAGGGGGCCGAAGACCCCCGTGGGGAGAGCTTGTGTCCCCATCTCTGGGGTCAATACTGAGCAGGTGGAGGAACAGAGGTCCAGTCCTGCACTTCCTGGGGTGGCACGGAGGAGGCTGGAGACTGATCTTGGGGGGTTGTTAGAAGATGCACTTGTGGCCGAGAAGAGGGAGGGACTGCCCCATGGTTTTGCGGGGCCAGGGGCTGGCCCCTTCTCCAGTTTCCCGAAAACGGGCGGCCATTGCGATCTGTTCTTGACCTGCAATCTTTAGCCCAGTGCTTCCCTTTACCACAGCGTGGACATATGCCAGGTGATTTTTCTCTCTTTTGCCTGGCCTGGCGTGGGCATTGCGTCATCCAATGTCCTATTTGTCCACAAGAAAAGCAACGCCCTGGGGGTCTAGCATCCCGAGAATGCCGCTGATCTCTATATTTTAGAGACTCAGTAACAGTCTTTCCTTGAGGAGCAGCGGCTAAAGTAAGGCCTTGTACATGGGAGGGTCCAATATCAGCACACAGTGAAATAAAGTCCGTGATTCCTCCCTTATTCCTATGGGGTCTGATAGCTGCCTGACAGGCGGCGTTGGCATTTTCATAGGCTATGTGTCTAACTATACTCTTCCTTGCATTCTCATCTTGTACTAGGCAGTCTGCAGTCTCCATTAATCGAGACAAAAATTCTAGATAAGGTTCATTCGGTCCCTGTTTAACTTCTACTAGATTTTTTGTACGATTGGAATTGCGTAACTTTTTCCAAGCCTCTCTCGCCGCAGCATTTATTTGTAAATAGGCCTCCTTTGCATAACCCAATTGATCTTCGGTGTTTTTATAGGTTCCCTCTCCTAACAACTGATCAACAGTGTAAGGCAGGTTCTTAGACCTATTTGTTTCAATTTTAGCCTGACACTGTGCAGTGAACTCTGTCTCCCATAATAAGTACTCTCCTGCACTAAGGCATGCTCTGGCAAGCCGCTTCCAGTCATTCGGGCATGCAATACCAGCACACGCAGCCTCCAATATTACTTGAGTAAAAGGGGCAGTTGGCCCATATTGGGAGCAGGCATTTTTTAAGTCCTGTAATAGTTTAACAGGAACAGGTTGATGGTATACTTGTTCATCATGATCAACTAAACTAGGGAAGCATCGAGGCCCTGAAATATCTTCCCTCTCTCTAGCAGCCTGAGTCAGGTTTAATTGCGATGCACTGTGCCTGGTTGTAGTGCCTGGTAAAAGGGACTTGTTGCTAGGGCCTTTAGGCTTGCCTAAAGGTTGAGAAAGGGATTGAGGCCGTAAGGCTGCAGCTGGAGGCGGTGGGTGTGAGGGGTAAGGTTTAGAATCAGACACCATAGTGGCCTGAGGGTTATATTTCTTTCCTACTTCTGGGGGGGCTCTCTGCTCTGTCCCCATTTTCGATAGAAGATGTAGCATTTCTTCTAACTTCTTCTCTATCGTAGCCACCCGGCCCTCCAATGACTCATCATAACTTTCCTCCTTGGTATTCAAACCTGAATTCTGATACTCAATATCTACTGGTTGTTGTTCCCTTTTCAAGATCTCACTTTGACTCTCTTGGGCTGCGGCATATGGCTCAGCCTCAGGTTCTTCAGAAGGGTCCTTTAACTCATAAAGTTCCCTTAATTCAAGATTAAGTTCAGCATTTTCATGTAGAGGATCTATGTATTCACTTACTAAATTCCATACAGTAGCAGCCTCTACTGGGGTCTTTTCGGGGCCATATACATCATAATAATCTAGAATTCTTTTTCCTATCCGCTGCCAGGCTTTTTGGAATTCCTCCTCTATAGACCTCGGGCATGCCTCCTCGACAAACTGTAGGAAGCTCTGAAGCACCCCTTTTTCCACCCACGTTCCGTGGGCTTCAAATAGGCCTGTTAAGATCGGTAGAAACAACCCATGGCTATTAGCTTGACCCATAATTTTTACTCCTGACTATACTCTCTTAATAGTCCTACGATGTGTTACTCACCACAGGGAGGGGTCCTTCACCTTCGTCCCAGATTTTCAGGTCCCTGTTCAGGCGCCAGATGCCGGGGCCTCCCGGCAGCAAATTGGGGTTCCTGAAATAAGGGGCAGGGACTGGAAAAATTAGAAGAGAGACAAACACATCGGGTCCTGGAGGTCTGCAGTGCACGCAAAAACTGCCGCCTCGTTTATTTTTTTCTCAAAGTTTTTATCCCTCCCTGAGACCAGGGCACTCCCAGGTGTTACATCCAGATGGTTAATCAGGGAACTGTTGGGGGTTACATTCATATGGTAAATCTCAGATCAATTGAACAGGAGAAGGCCAAAAAGCAATAAGACAATCAAGCAATTATCTGATGCAAATCAAAGTACAGTTTGATTCCACTCTTGCTCCCGACAATGACTTGCTTTGGTAATTCTTCATTTTATTAAAAACTCATAGTACCTCTTAACTATGGATAGCTACTATCTTTAGTAGTAGCAAAACTGCTATCTACTATCTGTAGTAGAACAAAAGTGCCCAAGTCCAGAGTTCAAGCCCCAGAACTGGCAAAAGAAAAATGTAATCCTCCAATTCATATGTTAATGGTATGTGGGATGGGGTGTGAGGGAGTTAGTCAGGAAGGGATAAATGATGTGTTATGAGTGGCTTCATAAGAAGAAGAATGGCCTCAGGGCCTGGGAGTTTGGCCTAGTGGTACAGTGCTTGCCTAGCATGCACAAAGACCGTGGTTCGATTCCTTGGTACCACATGCATAGAAAAAAGCCAGAAGTGGTTCTGTGGCTAAAATGGTAGAGCTCTAGCCTTGAGAAAGTCCAAGGACAGTGCTCAGGCCCTGAGCCTAAGCCCAGGACTGGCAAAAAAATAAAAAAGAACGAAGTTGGCATGTTTGATCTGTCTGCATATCTTGGCATACTGTGCTTGGATCCAGTAACAGGGCTCTCACAGCATGCTGGCATTTCCTAATAAACTGAGGTACCCAGGTCTGCACTCAGCACGTCAAGCTTACTTGGCTGGCATTCTACTACTTAAGCCACACACTTGCAACCTAGTTTTTTGCTGATTACTTTGGAAGTAGAATCTTGCAGACTTTTCTGCCTGATTGGCCTCAAACTGCCCATTCTCCAGAGCTCAGCCTTCTGAGTAGTTAGCATTACATGTGTGAACCACCAGCAGCTGGCCTAAAATTTTATTCGTTAGAAATTTCCAGGCATCAGATATTTTTTGATAGCAACAGGAAATAGATTAGGTAAGATGTGTGCTTCAGTGAAAATGTTTTAATGTATACAGCATTAGTTATAAGGTAGTTAAGATATTTGGAGCTTCGAGCAACTATATTGCCTAATGGCATCAGAAGGCAGGAACAGGGTCAGGGTGGCTTTCTCTTTGTCCCAATGTCACATGCCCATTTGCAAGTTTGAACACACATTCTATCCAACAAGCATACTCAGAAGGAAACTGTTGCTGGTATTAAGGACGCTTCCTCTAGTATGGGGCCTGGTTTGTTGGGATAACATTAGTGTATTTATGATATGAAAGGTAGGGTTCAGATTAGTGGACCCCGAAAGAAGGGATCCTGCAATCTCTAAATTTTGTGCTGAATTTTCTCCAGTCCCAACCATAGCCTTTGACTCTACCCAGAGTGATTTAATTTCACATACACACGTGCACATACAATCTAGAGATCTTATTAAAATGCAGTTTCTAGCTATCTGTGATCTGTATTTCCTGTGAGACTTCTAGAAGGTTCTGACGTTGCTGATCCTCTAGGAAACTACGTAGGAAAGTAGAGAAGATCAAGTGACCACTTACTCCAACCCAACCCAGACCTATCTGACAGTCTACTTTGTGGCAGTCACTCCTTCCAGATCTGTTGGGACCAAGACCCTGGTGGCTGAAACGATTCTCCATACCTTGCTTGTTATTGGCCATAGAATAAGAAATGTGTGGGCAGGGAGGTCAGTGTTTTGTAAAACTGGCTAAACTTAAGTCTCCTACCTTTTTCATTTCTGACCTCTACCCACCAGCAGCCAATGCCTTTTTCTTGACTTGAAGAACAGACTGGAAGTGTGAATATAAATATAGAATTTGTCTTTGTGCAAATACTTAACATTTAAAAAAAAATCTTGCAAGAGGCAGCACAAGCAGAAATCAAAAAACAAACTAATAGAGAAAGGGCTCAGAGCTGTAGCAACTATTTTTAAATGAGACACAAAAATGGTGCTGAAATAACTTCTTCCACTTCCTCGCCCATGGAGGAAGTAAAAGCGTCACCCATTCCTGTTTCCATAGGGGCAGATTTTAGTAGACTGAAGTTGACGTGGAGAGATGGAGGCCTGCTGGGGAGGGAGAGGCTGGAAGGAAGGGTAGGGTACAGGGCATGTATGCTTCAGAGAGAGCAGAGATAGCAGAAGGTTGGGGCCACTTGAGTGCAGTCCCCTGTTGTAGAGCTTGGGGAAGCACCTGAAGTGGAGACTGTCAAGCAAGTGAGCTGAAAGTCCCCCCATTCCTGAAAGCATGAGGTAAACAGGAAACCACAAAGGCCTGTTGTGTTTGTGTCTTGTGTTATGTTTTTTGTTCGAGTGACCTTATTTTTGTTCTGTCACATAAATAACTTGTAAAAATAAGTGTTTTGAATAAGAAATATGTTCACTTACATCAAAATTCTACTTCATGTTCCTGAGCTCTTCTACTTCTCTGTCCCTCGGGCCAATGAGACTGTGAGTTTCTTGGATTTCTCCTTTCTTTTCTTTCATTGTTTCGTAGTACTGCTAAGTAGTCTACCTTTTGAGCCATATTCCCCTCCCTTTTTCTTTAGTTTGTTTTTAGACAGGGTCTAGAGCTTTGGCCCTGGACTAGCCTCAGGCAATGATTCTTCTAGCTGAACTGCCCCAGTAATGGGAAATAACTCACCTTTCCTGCCCTGACAGCCTTAACTTAGAACCATCTCTGTTGCTCACCCGCTTAAACCATCTTCCCTCTCCTTCCCCCTGAACAAGTAAATGCATCAGTAGTCTTGGAAGGCCACATCAGGTACTGAGGCCTCTGGTGGACATGGAAGCTGTTGAAACTTTGAAATCCTCTCCTATAGAAGCTCCATCTTACCCCATCTGACTTCCACTTTTCTGCCAAATAAAAAGAGACCCAACTTGTTAGGGGTGCAGGCAGGCTAAGGGGAGACTTGGTTGCCCTTCCCAGGTTTTCAGCCTGGAAAAACCTTTTGGACTGTTGATTCTGTCACTTTATTCTTTTCTTTTCTTATACCATATATCTGGGATTATAAGCATGTGCCACCATACCTAACACTATACTGGTTCTTGAGAGTACTTCCAGAAATGTTTTATGTAGGTAAATGTGAAATTTTAATATAATTTCCTTTTTTTTACCTGAAATAGTAAGGCATTTAAATTAGCATTTTTTTCACATTTGGACTTTCATATCTTTCCAGATCATTAACCCTGACTCCAGCTACCTTTTGACTCTATTTCTTCACTGCCTCCCATACCTCTAGTATTTCCTTTTCCCCCAATTTGCACACTCTGTAGGGCCAAACTACCCTCAGGCAAACAGACCTGACTGAACAAAGTCCATCCAATAATGGTGGCCTGGCTCATTAAATCCATAGCCAGGACCCTCCAGTGAGGGGCTTTTAGAGGTACTTGTCACCCCAATAGTCAACTCAGTCTCCTCTCCTCCTTGATCACTACTTTATGTCTTCTCTTCTCCTTGGGAATCTCCAGTGTCTTAGCTCTTCCGTTGGCCTCACTCTCCACTGAGGACTTTGCTTCCTTCTTTATGAAGGAAACAAAAGAAACAAGCAAAGAAGTGTTTCCAGATGTTTTTCAGTTCTTGTCCTTAAGAACAGGACAGTACCTCGGGTGCAGCAAAAGAACAATAAAGGGTAAGAAGACAGTAAAGAGTAACCAAGTAGAATCAGGCTTCAGCGACACAAGCAGATGGACAAGGGCGGTTTGCTTGAAATCCATTGGAATTTGGGGTTGTATTGACCAGTGAGGTGGGGTTACCAGGTAACAAGCACTGAGGCCATCTCTTTGTGGCCATTTCCCAAAAGGTTTGCCTGCTTGGGTGTGGAAGTCATACCCTTGGGCAAAGCTTTGAGAAGGGTGGGCAGGTACCTATGCATTTGATCTCCTTTGCCCTTCCCAGTTTAACACTGCATACTGAAGACATGAAGTGCTGTACAGGCTAGGAAAGCATGCCTTCACTGCAGCCACCCCCCCAGTCCTGCAAGCTCTTGAAGGTGGCTGTGGCTTCCTTAGCTGCAGTTTATAATATTTCTTCAGTTCTAACTGCTGACATAACATCCCCTCTCACATGACAGAGAGATGCCTCAAACTTATTACATAAAAGATGAAACTCCTAACTTACCCTTTTACCACCCCAGTTTCCTTCTTTCACAACCCCCAGTCCCATTCTTGGTTAATGAAACTATATTCTCTTTGTTTTGCAGGCCAAAAGGTCCGGTATCATCCGTAACTCCTCTCTTTTCTTTTCTACTTTATATCTAATCTTCTCAGAAGAAGATTATGCCTCAAAAATGATGCTAAGTTTGGCCACATCTTAACAAGATTTCTTTAGTGACTCCTGAGGTAGGAAGCAAATATCAGGCCATGGTTACCAGGGCAACAGATATGATTACTGTGGTCCCTGCCAAGACTCAGATCCACCCACAGGAAGTACTTTTCCTGATCTTTAAGAAAGATCTGAGGTTAGCAAATGCTTCATTGAATGACCATTTAAGTAAGTTCCACCACAAGGGGCTAATAAAGATGTGGACAATATGACTGGTGCC
Source organism: Megascapheus bottae (assembly GCF_031878675.1). Taxonomy (NCBI): domain Eukaryota; kingdom Metazoa; phylum Chordata; class Mammalia; order Rodentia; family Geomyidae; genus Megascapheus; species Megascapheus bottae. The sequence goes on along the minus strand of NC_143510.1, from coordinate 78,382,530 downwards.
ATGTCCTCGCAGGCAAGCAGAACCCCAGTGAGAGGGGCAAGAAGATGACTCTGCCACGACCCCTTGGTCCCATGGTACCTGGGAGCTAGATTTGAGTCTAGCTGATCTCTATGATAGGCATGCACAGATGTACATGTGTACATGCTATACCTGTCAATCAAACTGCCCATCAGAATGCTCTCAAAAGACTACTTGCACCTTAACCCTGATCTGAATAAAAGCCCACTCAGACAAAGAAAAGGGCTCTGGAGACTTACCAAGGCCCGCAGCTGCCCTGTAGCCTGTATTGTTTCCATTATGCTTCCAGTCTTGCCTGAACTCATCTCTTGCAAGCCAGAAGAGTCAAGGTTCACCTGTGTGACTTTTAGTAACAGGTGAGCTACGCCACCATCCTTCACCTCAAATTGATTCCTCCTGCTCTATTTTCCTATAACAAGCATTAGAACAACTCTCAAAACTCGTAAAGCAGCAGAAACAACAACAACAAAAAGGACAGTAGGAGAGATCCACTTGAAATCTTCTTTTCTTTCTTCTCATCCATATCTCCTGCTATGTACCCTTCCCTGGATCTTATCTATGCTCTCAGAGAGAAAAGGGCAATATGAGAAAAACGTTGAGTTCATTTCTGGGTTTGCAGTCATTTCTTGTTTCTTTCTTTCCCCTCACCTTTGGTTTATGCCCTGTGGCATATCAACTATGTGTTGATTTCTGTACCCTTTGTCTTATATGTAAGTTGATCTGATTTGCAGAAGGGGAGGAAGATCACAGAAATGGGGAGGGGACAAAAGGTAAACCGATGGAGCAGTGATCCTCACTCTGTTGGAAATGAACTTTACAACTTGGGGGGAGGGGGGAGGCAGAGGAGAAAGCAGAAGAAAACGAGGGAGGGGCAACACTGATCAAAAAGAAATACACTCAGTAACTTATGTAACTGTAACCACTTTGTACATTAGCTTTACAATTAAAAAAAAGAAAAGAACAACTTTGGGATGTCCTACATTTTATTACAAAGGCTGGAGGGGACCAGGAAGAGATAAAGGAAATTATGACACCTATTGTGTCAAACACTGTTGCACATTCCTGGCTATAGTTATAACCTCAACTTGAAATCCTTGGGTCTGGGCTTCAGGTACCACTGCTTCCTTTGTGCATGTCATTTCCCCAGATTTTTAACTAAAGACAATGCAGAAGTAACTATTCCTTATCAAACTCACCTTCCTCCCCAGTCTTCCTTGTAAAAATTCTCTTGGCTCAGATGACAGGCATTTGTTAGTGCTGCTTAGCTTTGCTATTGGAAGTTATGCAACCTGCCTTTGCCTTGCTAACATCTGTAACTGCTCAGTGAACAGTTTTATTTCAGAGAAGCCGTGGGGCAAGAGTTTCTGTTTAACAGCAGTGGGTCCTGCCCTGGATATCTGTTAAGATTCTCAACATCTTTTTGTAGCCTTCTCCAGGTCAATAGGGCTTTCCGTGTCACCTCCATGTCTACCCCACTTATCCTCTCATTCCTAACTGAAGTTGCTGGAATGGCCATTTCCAGGCCAATTTGGAGACAGGGACGAAGATCAAAGCATCTTGGAGAGATAAGAGAGTACCTATAGGAGGAAGCATACCCATGGGCTAGGATAGCCTGAAGGAGTAGGCAGAAGGTGAGAAGAAAGAAGCAGGAATCAGGTCCTAAAAGGCCGAATAGCCACCAAAAGACTCTTGTGTTTCTGTCACTGTGTGATGTTAAATATCACTGCTGACCAACACACAGAATTCGGTTGAGGGATTTATACTATATGGGTGGTGTTTGTCACATGGAATATGAAAGCTAAGTGACTCGAATAACTTGGTTCAAGGCATGTTAGGCAATTCTGTGAGATGAGGCAGGAAGTACATGCTATAAAGAGTCAACTGGTGGAATAAGAAATGTATAAGGGCTAAAGAATGTATAAGGGCTTTGGATTAACTAGTAGAATTGTTCTTTCCCAAACCCATCTCTGCTCCTGGCCCCATGCCTCGATTGCAGCTGTGTTACTAGGAGGGTTCACTGGTATCTTAGCAAATGATTCCTATTGTGTAACTATCTTCTGATACACCTATCATCAACTGAGAAGTTCATTTTAATTAGGGGTGGACATCTTTTCTTGAACACAGGGGCACTGAATCCCTGTGGGCTCTTGATTACCAACAATCTGTTGATGATAACAGTGAAATTCATGAAAACCATCTGTCCTTCCTATGTACTAAATATGAACTAGAATCTGGTTGTGTACTATTTGATAACATTGATTCAATTGCGTCATATCTGTCACTCTAGATTTAGCAACGTCAGAGATGGTTTTTGTTGTTGTTGTTTTTTCATCTTCTCCTTTCACATTAGCCAAGGGTCTTGAAAGAGTGACTTATGTTCCTTCTCCTTTCTTTTACTGCTCAGTCCACACTCTCTGGTTCTCACCTTCAATCAAACTACAAAAGTCTGCAAAGGTCCACAAACCTGTGGTCTTCCTCATTCTCATCCCACCACCAGATCCAAAGGAAAACTTTTACTTCTTGGATTGATGGCTGGCTGGACTGTACTTGACATCATTGGTTGGCTCTTTCCAGTTGATTTCATACTCTTTGCTCCCCCTACCTGTTTGTATAAATTAAACTCTGTTCTCCCAACTTCCAACTTCTCAGATTATTCTTCTTGGCTTATGCACCACATTATGGGACATTTTCACATCTATTTGATGTATCTCCAGAGCTAGAGATTGGAAAGTTCAAGTGACTCACAGTCATCTTTGTTTTGACTTCCATAGATTCTCAAACTGTGAATGTCCAAAATGGAACTTAACATCTTCCTTACCATCTGTCTTCTCCACATAGTCTTGTAAGTCTATGACTGGCACACACAACAACAACAAACAAACAAAACCCTGTGACTCATGGTTGGATCCTCTCAATCTGTGAATCCATTTCTTAAGAATCTCTCTCTCTCTCTCTCTCTCTCTCTCTCTCTCTCTCTCTCTCTCTCTCTCTCTCTCTCTCTCTCTCTCTCTCTCTCTCTCTCTCCCTCCCCCTCCCTCCCTCCCTCCCTCCCTCCCTCCCTCTCTCTCTTTCTCTCTCCCCCCCCTCCCTCCCTCCCTCCCTCCGTACTATTTTAATAGTTCCCCAGTTCTCTTCCTTCTCCTGATCTTTCCAGTTCTCTTAACATCATCAGTGCTTCCTCGGTAATATCAACCTGTCCATGCAAGCCACTGCTCACGTTACAGTTCTTCAACGTGGTCCCCCACGCATCCGTTTTGTTCTTTGAAATCTATCTCATTGCATTTCTCCAGTTCCTACTATGTGGCTCTGCCGAAAAGAAGGCATTCTTAAATTCTCAGGGCCAGTCCACAGTTCTATCACAGGATTCGTTGCTATAGTCCCTAAAATAATAAAAATTGACTAAGCCAGTTTTGGATTTCCCAGGTCAGGGAATGTTCGCAAAAAATATTTACAACGGACAGAAATAAGCTTGTTTGCTACGATGGGAAGTCAAACATAATCTTAAAGAGTGAGAAGAAAAACATCCAGTGCCTCCCCGTCGGGGAATCGAACCCCGGTCTCCCGCGTGACAGGCGGGGATACTCACCACTATACTAACGAGGAACTGCACGGGGAACATGCTCTTGTTAGCTCTTTTATCCTGTTTCGCCTGCCTGCCCCGCCCTACTGACAGCCGCCAATAGGCTTGGCTTCTTTAATTAGCATGGAAAGAAAATGTGTTTGTGTTTGCCTCCCCGATGCACTTTACACGGTTCCTTCATCCCACTCCTTCTTTACCCTCTTTTCCCTTCCAAGAGCAACCTGCCCCCCTACACCCCGCGTCCCGCCCCGTGCTCCCCAACTAACACTCCCAGGTGTCCTTGCGCTCAGCCGCTCGCGCTGCATCACGGTATTAGTAGTTCGCTCCGGCGGTCTCCTCGCGCTCCTCTGCCTTTAAGAGACTTCTCTTCCCGGCGTGCACCGCGAGGTCGCTTCTCTTTAACCTCCCTCGCTCCACCAGTCTGGCTGCGCAAGTCGGGCCGCCGGGTATCGGGGTTCGCATCTCCGTGCATTAGATCTCCCTAAGCCATGCCTGCAGTCGTGGATTCGTGTTCTTTGGCCTCTCCGGCTTCGATCTGTCAGACCAAGCACCTGCACCTCCGCTGCAGCGTCGACTTCACTCGACGGGTGCTGGCTGGGACCGCCGCGCTCACCGTTCAGTCTCAAGAGGACAATCTGCGCAGCTTGGTACGAGGGGCGCCTGTCCAGGGTCCCCATCTTTCCGGCCACCCTTTCCCTTCCAGGCCCCGGTCGCGTGCCCCCATCTCCCCTCTCGGACCCCCACCCCCCCGAACCCGGAGAGCGTGGCGCCCTCGGCCGCGGTCCTTTCCACAGCCCCGCTCCGGGGCAGCCCCCCCTCCTCCCCCTTCTCCTCCCCCTCCTTCTCCTCCATTCCTCCTCCTCTTCCCCCATTCCTCCTCCTCGGGCTTGGCACCTCTTTTCCGCCCCACTCGCCTCCCAGCACCCCTTCCTCGGCCCCACTCTCTTCATCCCCTCTCCAACCCCACTTAGGCCTCTGCGTCCCTTCCCCTCAGCCCCTCCCTGGGACCCCTCCCACCCCCCACCCCATTCCCTGGGCGCATCCTAGCGCCCCATCCCTCACTCTGGTTTCACAAGAGTCCCCCAGCTCCCTCCCCCCACCCCGAAATCCTAGCTCGCAGCTCCGTCTACCTCCGCTCGCCGTGCCCCTCCCCCCATTTCCTGGGCTACTTCCCAGAACCCTCCCAGACTTCTTCCAGCCCACCTTCTTCAGAGCTCCCCAGCCCCATGTCCCGTGGGTCCAGTGGGTCCAGTCCTGTGCCCTGTTTCCTAGATCTCCCTGCAGTCATTTACAAGCCCCAGACCTATCTCTCGGCCCTGCTTTGAATCTTCCAGTCTCTGAGCTCCAAGTCTAGGTATAGTGATTTCTCAAGGTTCTTTCTCTGCCCTTGCTTGTCACTTCTAATTTAAGGACCCGTGGGACAGCCAAGCTTTCTAGGAATGCCTTGCTACAGTTTTGAAGAGTTCCAAGGAGCAAGTAATGATTGCACTGTTGGCAAACAGTACTGCTGATCATTTGCATGAAGATTTGTTTAGAATCATGGAGTATTATTCCGTGATTTCTTTACCTGTGCTGTGTTACACCTATTATCCAATGGTAATCTTCACCTGAAAAATTCCATTAAAGAACGTTTTAGAACTATGAGGGAGGTGAGAAGCTGTGTTCAGCCTTCCAGCCAGGGCAGGAGAGTATACAGTGTCTCCCAGTGTGGTGAGGCAGTATGGATGGAAGCACAGCAATAAGCACCCTGATCAGTTATTGCAGAAGGAAATGAGGGAGGTCAAATAACTGGGCAGAATTACCCGAGTACAGGTAACAATTGGACGTTTTTATCTATCTTTTTCCTATTTGTATAATCTCTATTTTGAGCTCATTAATATGAACTCATAAAGCACCTAGTTCTCTTACTCTTGTATAGATTTGCAATGTACTTAAGGGGGAAAAAAAGCATTGTAAACAAGAAGACTGTTCTTCCTGGAAGCTTGAACTTTGGTCTTGGAGTAGAGTACTATGCTATCTTTTACTGCACTGATAGCTTTTCTCCAGCAGAGCTGAAGTTAGGTTCTGTTTCAAGGCAGTCTTCTCTACTTCGGTTAAAAGAAAAATATTGCTAGCCTATCATTGCCTAATGTGACATTGCACTGCCAACTGTTTTGTAAAAGTAAAACAACAAAACTTTACCTCTATACCATAAATTAAGAAGAGTCAGAATTTTGAAAAGAATATCTAAATCTAAGACTTTACCCATTTTTTTAATGTTCTTCAGATCTTGACAAATCTAAGACTTTTAAGCTATGATGTTTGATTGGCATGTCTGTTTAGTAAGTTAGATAGAATTAGGTCAAATGTTATGCAAAGAGAGTGATTCGTATGTTAATACTTGTTTGCTTATTTATGACAGATCAAAAGTCTAGTCTTGTTGATATTTATTTGAATTTAGGTTTTCTTTCCCCTACTAGAGAATCTTGAAGATGTTTCCTTTCTTATTATATCTCAGCTTCCTACTACAGTACCATTCAAAAAGTTTAATGAATAGAACAATTGCATTGGAAAGCAGTAACACCCCCCCCCCCCCACCAAACTTAATATGGACTACATTGGTGACAGGGCTGTTTTCACCATGGTGTTATGGCATCACACCCATCACCACCAATAAAAGACCCAGTGCCAGTGCCTGGGGATAAGACATCAGGTTTTCCACCCCATTTGGAGCTGGGATGCCTGAAAAAACCTCTAAAAGGAATAATTCCTAGCTTTCTACTAATCCTTTTCAAGTTTTGCTTGATTTACACTAATACTCAGAATTGGTGGCAACTTGAAAGCATTTGCAGCTGTTCTTGCAGCTTCTGGGTTTTGTTTAGCTGTTCTTTCTGTTGGTGGGTCAGAGAAGGCATCACAGTGTCATAGCCATGATGAGACACAAGGAAGTGGTAGGTGCCAAGCATTGACTGTAGGTCCTCCATCTGCCAGGTCTCTAATCCCCACTGAGTAAAATGGCCAAGCCAGAAATCACAGCAAGGTGTGTTTCTTGGTTTTAGTTTCAACATGTATGCTGTGGTTTTTTGTTTTGTTTTGTTTTTACTGATACTAGTGACTATAGATAAGGAGTAGAATGAACAGACACATTGTACCAAGGGGTAAGGCTTTCTTCTTTCAAACCCTGCTTTGTTCCAGTAAGATTTTGAGATTGCTGACAATAGCATGTACAGTATAAGATTAAAAATAATTTAGGAATTTAGGGAAAGAGAATAAAAATAGTGTAAAGAAGTTTGCTGTGGCTGGGTATGGGTGGGTCATGCCAATAATCCTAGCTGCTCAGGAGGCTGAGATCCTAGGATAGTGGTTCAAAGCCAGCCCAGGCACTGAAGACCATGAGATTCTTATCTCTAATCACCAGAAAACCAGAAGTGGCACTGTGGTTTAAGGGCTAAGGCAGTGGCCTTGAGCTGAAGAGCTCAGGGATAACACCCAGACCCAGAGTTCAAGTCCCAGAGCTGGAGGGATGGGGGAAGAAGTTTGCTGTAGAATTGACAGCAGTTTGTACAAAAAAGGAATCAATCTGTTAAATATATTCCATGGCAAGTGACTGTGGCAACTGACCCAGTAGCTGACTGACTACGTAGAAGTACAGCCTTTCTTAGTATGTTGTTCATAGGAAATACTGTGTGATATGCTAGATTATATCCAAAATAACTCAGTAAGGCTTTTTTTTTTTTTTTTTGCCAGTCCTGGGCTTGAGCTCGGGGCCTGAGCACTGTCCTTGGACTTTCTCAAGGCTAGAGCTCTACCACTTGAGCCTCAGCACCACTCCTGGCTTTTATCTATGTATGTGGTATCGAGGAATCGAACCCGGGTCTTCATGCATGCTAGGCAAGCACTTTAACCACTAGGCCAAACTCCCGGCCCCAGTAGGGCTATTTCTTAGATCATTTCTAAGTATCTTGGATTTGTACTAGATAACTTGGGAATAAGGGTTGAGCACGGTTTGAGGTATACAGCTTAAAAATTGCATTCCTGTTTGCTTTGGGTTCAGAGATTGCTTCGTGCATTAATTGACATCTAGCATTTTTCAGACAACAGTGTCTGAAGCCTCAGAATGCCAAGGTAAGTGACATTTTCTGTCTCTGCAACTTCAGACAAGTCATTATAATACAGTACATTAAATACTAGGACGAGTGAATGGTTAGTAGCAAATAGCTATGAAGATTAGGTGACAAAAAAATAGTCATTATAATAATTAGCTCTTCTGATTCTGAACAGGTATGAAGTTTAGACAAGACAGAAAACAGAATATATCCCACTAGGAAATGACCTGATGAATTTGTCTTTAAGTTTTAAGGTTTATATGAAAATGAGTTGTTACAATCATAGATGTTCAAATTATATTCTTGGTTTTTGTTGTTGTTGCTGTTGTCAGTCCTGGGCCTGAGCACTGTCCTTGGACCTTCTCAAAGCTAGAGCTCTACCACTTGAGTTACAGCACCACTTCTGGCTTTTTTTTAATGTATGTGGTACTGAGGAATCGAAGCAAGGGATACTCAGCAAATTTAGCTGCTCTTACAGAAGAAAAGAAGAATTTAGAAACAACAGAGAAAATTAAGATAGTATGGAATTTCTTTCCCAAACAAAAATTGTTGACTCTAGTGAGATTGGAATGGAATTTAGTGATTGCCTTTGTAACTCTTTGTGAGCTTGTCATCCATGAACAACTTAATACAAAAGAGAAGCAACTAGGAAATGGCATATATATATATTCTAACTCCTAATACTTTCCCAGGCCAGATCAGAGAGAAAGGGGGGGAGTGGGGAGGGAGGGAGAACAAACATAATTGCTTGTAAAGAGTAAGGAAGTGAGGGTAACTTGTGGGTTGAGTGTTTCAACCTTTTGGTACTTTGTGGCTCTTTAGTAACAGAAACCAGAAATCAAAGAAGGAAGTGAACTTAAGTGTCATAATGATGACTTTGGTTTTTAGAAACCTATTGAATATGAGGTTGTACACCCCAATGGAAATATTGAAGTGATGTCCTGCTACCCCCATGGACAGGAATACAGTTACAGAAATAGACGGGTAGAGTTGGACCATGCTTATTATCCCAACATTCTAGAGTCTGAGGCTAGAAGCCAGCTTGAATCACAAGGTAAAGACCCTAACTCTAAAAAGGAAGAAGCGGGTAGAGGGAGGGAAAGAGAGAGAGAAATAGATTGTTAGTTATCTGCACAGGTATTAGTGGAGTATGTGGGTATGAGTGAAGGCCAGGGATTGGAGGAGAGTATAGTAAGAAAATCAAAGGTCCAAGGCTAGAACAGATGCAAGGATTCCAAAGAAGGAGAAGGAAGAAGCATTAGACAAGTAGGAGAACCATTTATGTGTAAAAGAGATTCCGATAAGTAGCATACCTCACAAACAGACAAGAGTTCAAGGCTATTATTACAAAGTTATCTTGTAGACCCAGGGAGAATTCATTTTGCTATCAAAGTAGCCAGAAGTCAGATTGAAGAGAAGGAGAAGTGATGATGAGGAAATAAAAGTAGCAGCCATACAGGATATTGACCTTGGGGTTTAAGAAAGAAAGGAGGGAGGCTTGGTACCAGTGGCCTCTAATCCTAGCTACTCCGGAGGTTTAGATCTGCAAATCTTGAAGTCAGTGGACTAGAAAAAGTTCAAGAGATTCTTTGCTCCAATTACAGTGTTGGATTGGAAGTGTAACTCAAGTGGAAGAGTACCAGCCATGAGGGAAGACACTCTGAGGAGCCCCAGGCCCTGAGTGTAAGAGTCAGTACGAGAAGAGGAAAAACAGGGAAGGATGATAACTAAGTAGAGTCACAAAAAATGAAAACATTTAGGTTGGAAGCAGTTTGGTGGCATAGGGAAATTGAACAGGACATTAGCTGAAAAATAATCAGAGTCCAATTTTTTTCTTTTTTCCTTTTTTCTTTTTTGCCAGTCCTAGGGCTTGACCTCAGGCAACAACCCTGGGCATCAACCCTGAGATTCTTTTTGCTCAAGGCTAACACTCTACCACTTGAGCCATGGCTTTTTCTGTGTATGTGGTGGTGAGGAATTGAACCTAGGGCTTCATGCATGCTAGGCAGGTGCTCTGCCACTGAGCTACGTTCCCAGCCCAAGAGTCCTATTTTAAGAGGACTATTGGGATTAAGCTACTCAGATTTTTGATGCCATGCTTCCTGTCCAAAGAAGTCATCCCTAATTGGTCATGGCCAGTACATATGGTCTCTATTGTTCCATTCAGTCCCAGCTGCCTTCAACTGTATCTAGATACATAATGATAATGATACCCAGTCTGCTTATTTGCTTAACAAGTGCCAAGGTTTGTTATTTGGACAAAAATTTGAGGAAAGTATATTTTAGGAGTGTACTGGGTGAGTATTACTTATATGACAATACATTTATCAGAGTTGGGTTATATAAATCCTAGGAAGAAATACATGGTAAGATGTATTGATGAGTCAGATTTTAAGTTAAAATGAAAAAGTATGTTCAGCAGGCAGAATTAAAAAGTCATTTTAATTTAATTTAATTTACTTAGAGTCTAAAATTTGTGTAACTATCTCAGTATATATTTAAATCTTAGAACATAAAATGTTTCAGAAAACCATGAGTCCTTGACTACCTTTTGATTCCTTTAATTCTTGTAACTTCTTCTTGTACCTACCTAGTTCCATAATCCTTGTAGTTACCCCTATACCTAACACTATTTTTTCCATTATATAAAGCTGTTTTCTTATTATTTAATATACTCATTTGATTTTAGACTTTGGATACAAAAGACCTTACAGTAGAAAAAGTGGTTATCAATGGACAAGAAGTCAAATATACCCTTGGAGAAAAACAAAGTTACAAAGGATCACCAATGGAAATCTCCCTTCCTATCGCCCTAAGCAAGTATGAATACTGTCTTCCCCTTTTATATTTGATTTGTTTTGTCTTGTTTTTTCGCCAGTATCAGGGGTTTAACTGAGGGCCTGAGCACCATCCTTACACTTTCTCTGGGAGCACTCTGCCTCTTGAGCCATAGCACCATTTCTAGCTTTTTGTATGTATGTAGCACCTAGGAATTGAACCCAGGTCTTTGTGCATGCTAAGCAGGCACTCTACCAGTAGGCCAAACTCCTGGCCCTTCAGAGTTGTTTCTACTTCCTCATTCTTGGTGCTTTTGAATTGCTGGGTTAAGGACCAGTGTTTGTTTTTTCCAATCTGTCATAGACAGATACTTCTGTAAAATGTAATAAGCATGAATTACAGGAAAGAAGAGATTAAATACAGGCATACTTCTTTTATTGTTAGATATAACAGACACAAACTTAACGCTACAAATTTATGAATATTTCTTCTTGATTTTCAACTAGTTTTCCTCTTGGTCAGGAACATTTTGCATTCACACCAGCACTGTGTTATCTCATGTGCTGGCATCCACCACTATGGTAATAGAAGTTGCAATATTACTTCTTCCACTTTCCCCTGTCATAAAAGACTAGCTGTAGGATTGCAAATTTGAGGTTAGCCCCGACAGAGTTATCAAACCCCTATCTTTAAAATAATAAAATCAAATGGACTGGGGGCATAGTTCAAGTGGTTAAGCACTTATCCAAAAAGCATGAGGCCCTAGATTTAATCCCCAGTATCACCAAAGAAAAGAAAAAAAAGACTAATCGATATCACAACCATATCACATCAGTTAACATTCACCAGAACAATAGAGCAGTCATGTGAATAAGACCCACAGGCTGGCATTCAGATGGGAAAGCAAGAGGCACATTTAAGTAATCTGTTAATCTGTGTATCCTTAAAGCTCATTTTCAGTCAGTACTGAGACCTCATATCGTATTGCTTATATTAGTCAGTGTATGTATTTTGAATCAGATTTTAGTTAGATGGACTTATATCCTATTTATATGTTTGTTTCATATAGGAATCAAGAGGTTGTTATAGAAATTTCTTTTGAGACATCTCCAAAATCATCTGCTCTTCAGTGGCTTACTCCCGAACAGACTTCTGGGAAGAAACACCCATATCTCTTTAGTCAGTGCCAGGTAAGAATGATTTGTAAAGAAAGCCCCCATTCCATGGGGGTTTTATGGGGTTTTATGAGGAAGACCTCCCATGTGAATCTTATGGTATACTTTGTGTATAGTTCTTGCTATTTATGCAGTCATGAATTGTCTTAAAAACTAAGTCCCATTAATTTGGTAACAGTAAAGGTCCACTGTCATTGGAGTATTTAGGTTCTCATTGACATCCCAGTACTTAGTGTAGAACTTGACATAGAGTAAGGATCAATAAGTGACCGTGATATCTGGGCGCCGTGGCTCTCACCTGTAATCCTAGCTGCTTAGGAAGCTGAGATCTGAGGATCGCAGTTCATAGCCAGCCTGGGCATTAAAGTCCATGAGATTCTTATCTCTAATTAACCACCAGAAAACTGGAAGTGATGCTGTGGCTCAAGGGGTAGCCTTCAGCTGAAGAGCACTGGAACAGTGCCCAGGCCCAGAGTCCCAAGCCCCATGACCGACCAAAAAAAAAGTGACCATAAAATGCAAGGAAAAAATTAATACAACAGAAATAATACATGCTGATTTAAAGTGGGGGAAAAAAAGAGGAACTTGAAAGATCAAATTCTTAAACCTCTCTAGACATCATTGCTCATTGAGTTTGGAGCATAATCTTCCCAGATTTCTCTTATGTACTTACTTATTGTAGAGATACTATTTAACACATTAAAATGATACTATTTGCGGGGCACCAGTGGCTCATACCTATAACCCTAGCTACTCAGGAAGCTGAGATCTGAGGATTGTTGATTCAAAGCCAGCCTGGGCAAATACATATAGCAATGCCTTTGACACTGCCCAATCACTTACCCAAGTTATAGCCACGTATACCCACATGGAGTCATAGACTGGGGAATCCTCATTTGGAAAGAACCACATGGTTCTTGACATCCTGCGTATTTCATCCAGAAGATATCTGGGAGTCCATGGTCTTTGGGGGAGTCTTGTAGATCTGAAGGAAGGAGAGCTGGAGTCTGAGAATTTTAAGGAAGACTAGGTTTTTTTCACAGAGAATGGTGCTGATGATGTTATGTTAGTGTTAGGCTTCATTTAGCTCAGCAGACTGTCTCAACAAAGCCTGGCTTTGTTGTCTCGTATGCACACTTATAAATAGTCAGGCTTAGGAAATTGTGGCTATTCTTTTTTGTGGAACCAGTACTTATGACAAATTGATGTGGGAGCAGAGAATTAATTAATATCACATCTTATAAGAATGATTGTAGGATGGATGGACAGGGAGGAGAGAAATTTGATCTGAATACATTATATGCATGGTATAAATAACTGCAGTGAAGCCCCTTTGTGCAACTAATTTTCACTATTTCTTTTTTTTGAGTAATGGAAGCATTGGGAGATACCTTTTTTCCTTTTTTCTCCCTCCCTTCCTTCCTTGCTACAAGATTGAAACCATAAGACAGGAACATTTCTCCAGCAACTTTCCTGAGAACACTAGGATCCCATTAGATTGTAACTTAACAGAGAAAAACAGGTTTCATGCTAAAATATGTGTAACGAATTAAGCAGGTTTCTTCATTGTAGGTCTTCCTAGACCCTCTAGAAAGCTCGTGTGCAGTGCCCTCCTTCTTTAGTGCTCCTGAGAGCCAGGAGCTCACTCTGGTTCCTCGTGCTCACTGGCTGCTCCTGTTCTGCAGAGCTCAGAGCAGCAACATTGCCTGACAGATTCATAATGCTTCACTGAAATGTAAAGGTTGACCATGGATTATAAGGAGAAATCTATTTATTTTTGAAAAGAATATGTCTATGAATATTGCTGTGATTGTAACAATTTCTTCATGACTCAGTGTTTTAGGGATGGGACTCACTATTCCTTTTTTTTGTACCCTCTCTCAGGCCATTCACTGCAGAGCAATTCTTCCTTGCCAGGACACTCCTTCTGTGAAGTTAACTTACAGTGCAGAGGTAAATGCCACAGACTGCTAACTGTATTGAAGACTAAGTAAATGTGGTCGATATGTTAAGCAGAGATGATCATTTGAGTTTTAGAACTAGAAATTGTTTCATGAAATCTTTACCTGAAATCTGTGAGGACCTAAATATAAATGTATGCTTCAGAAGCCATTTTAGCATTGCAAATATGAAAGGGAAATGGAGCCCATTCAATGTTTTTTAAAAAAGGACTTCAGAATTCTGTATCTAACTACAAGAATTTAGGACCATTTCCTGTTTTTATTTTCGTTGTTATTGTTCATCTGTTAGTGTTTTGTTTTGTTCTTGGTGGTACTGAGGATTTGAACGCTTGGCTTTGAGCTTGCTAGGCAGGTACCTTACCCCTTCATCCACATCCTCAGCCTTTTTATTTAGGTTATTTTTGAGGTAGGGTCGTACCTGAACTATCCTGGCTCATGGCCCTCCTATTTAGGCATCTCTGTAGCTAAGGTTGATAAGTGTGAAGCATTGTGCCCAGCTTTTTTGTTGGTTGAGATGGAGTCTTTCCTGCCCAGGCTGGCTTTGAACCTTGATCTTCAGATCTCAGCCTCCCAACTAGCTAGGATTACAGATGACTCATCAGCACCTCACTTAATACTCACTTTTAAAGAAAACAGCTTTACATATGGCAGATTCTGTTTACAATGACTTTTTTGTGCTCGTAGTCTGTTTATTATATAGATGATCAAGAACAATTGATATTATTTTACAACTGTAAATTAAGACCCATAGACATTTGGATTTATAACTGGAAGTGATTTTTCTTCTTGATTAGGTATCTGTACCTAAAGAACTGGTGGCACTTATGAGTGCTATTCGAGATGGAGATGCACCTGACCCAGAAGATCCAGGCAGGAAAATATACAAATTCAATCAAAAGGTAAGGTCGTAGTGTCCAGATTTTGTTTCAGTTAATGGGAAACTACAGAGAGCTGTACTCATCCAGACAGCACACTAGTTCTTGATATTTCAGAGTTGGCAGAAAGGAAGGAAGGAAGGAAGGGAGGGAGGGAGGGAGGGAGGGAGAGAGGGAGGGAGGGAGGGAGAGAGGGAGGGAGGGAAATACTATGAGTACTGAAGAAAGATAATTGCTGGATAGGCAAATCAGAGAGTACCAGATTCCATTGCTCTCACTCTAGTCAGTAGCAGGGCAGACTTCTTGTTCTTTTACATCATTTCTTTACTGGCCCAATAGCCATGTGGACAAGTGGCTGATTACTGCTTATACCTTAGACTAGAAAAGCATGGGTTTTTTTGTTTTTAATTCTTACATGGCTAATAATTAGAGTTGAATATTTGACCTTTAATGAACAGAATGCATGTGCCCATATATGGGGGAGTATAACTGGGTTGTCTCTTCTGCTAATAATCACACCAGAAACAATTTTGCTTCCATCTTAACTTCTTGGATTTCAAGCTGTCTTAACTTTGGCATATATTTATTAATGATTTAAAATGTAAAGGAATTTAGGGAATGAAAATGCTTTGAAAATGGAGAGAACCTTCCATAAAGACAAAACCAAGTTGCTTTCTTACAGACCTCTTTTGGAGAAATGGTTAGTGTAGCTTTTAGGCTATCAAGATGGCTTTCACAGATGCTTTCCTTCCATGTAGAATAAGAGGGAATTAGAGGGTTTCAAATATTTTTGCATCATAGTTTTGAACTATTTGGCCTCTTAAAATTGCGAACTATTTGAGAAGTACAAAAGGAGAGTAATCCATTCTAATGGTTAGAGCTTCAAAAGGACATTTGTTTTCATTGTAAATATGAATTGTCTGAGTACTGTTTGTGGACGCTAACACATCATGTATTATGTATGTTTCCCCCTTTAGGTTCCAATACCCTGCTACCTGATTGCTTTAGTTGTTGGAGCTTTAGAAAGCAGGTAAGTTGTTGAACAAACATGGGGCAGATTGTGAAAAAAATGTAAACCTTAGCCTGTATTGCCCCTCTGAGAGGATTGGTGGGTGGGTAGATTCTCAAGATATCAAGCTGACAGCTCCAAATAAATTCTAATACAGTAATGAAACAAAGGCAGCATATTAATTTTAAAATTAAAAACAGTCTTTATTGGTTGTCTTATCGATTTCTTGAGTGTTACAGAAGGAGCGTTTGGTTTCTTGGGTTTGTTTATTTTTTGGCCAGTCCTGGGTCTTGAACTCAGGGCACTGATCTTGAGCACTTTTACTCAAGACTAATGCTCTGCTACTTGAGTCACAGCATTACTTCTGTGTGTGTGGTACCAAAGAATAAAACCCAGGGCTTCTTGCATGCTAGGCAAGTACTCTACTACTTGGCCACATTCCTGGCCCCCAGAATGAGCATGTTTTGCCTTTACTTTGAAATCTTGATTCTAAAGTAAACTTAAGTCACTTTCTACAATCTCCATTTTTTCATCCTTGAAATTCCGAAATCCCTCTTCCAACACTATAGGATAGGCATGTGAAATACATGTTAAAGCACTTGGAAGCCTAGAAAGAAAGGTACAGAAAGGTAAGATGTTTTGTTAAAGTATTACCGGTAACTAGAGTGTTCTTATTTCTAAGCAACAAAAAATTAAGAATGTTTATAATAAATTACATTCCTTTTTTTTTTTTTGAAGTGGTGGGTTTTGAACTTAGGATCTGGGTGCTGTTCCTGAGCCTAGTGCTCTACCACTTGAGCCACCTCACCACTTCTTTAATTACTAAAAATGTGGACATGACGGGTTGCAGTTCCAGTAATTTCTAGCGACATCCTTAGGTAGCTCCACTTCCTCTCTTGATTCGATTTCCTTCCCCTGGAAAACAAATATATCTATTTTAATGTGGCTACTGGACAATTACAAGTACCTAGCGTGTGTTTGTGACTTATGGCTCTTATTAAATTTGTTTTGCTCACAGTGTGATCTGCAGACCAGTAGTTTTGGCCTAACCTGGGAGTTTGTTAGGAATGTAGCCTTGGACCCTATACCAAGCCTACTAAATCCAAATTTATGTTTCTATGAGTTCTGCAGATACTTGCATGCACATTAAAGATTCGGGAGAACTGTTCTAGATGCTACTTCCAAGGCAGAAATCTTGTTTAGGGTTGATATCACAAAAATTTTAAGATGAAATTTAGATGAAAAAGGTGGTTTGGGTTTGTTTTAGCATAAGACCTTGTGTGTACTAGGCAAATGCTTTACCGTTGAGCTATTCCTCCAGGTTGACGATGTTTTAGAGTTGTAGTACATATAAAATGATATATTTACTGTTCTTATCCTTCGTTCTTTTTAAAAATTACGGGTATTTTCCATTATAATTTACCATGATAACCATTTTTGAATGTGCCAGTCAGTGGTCTTAAACACATCCATACTGTTGTGAAACAGATCTGCTGAACTTCATCTTGCAGAATTGAAACTCCACACCCATTAAACAACTCTTCTTCTCTTTCTCCAGTATTTGGTAACCACTGCTCTACTTTCTGTTCCTATTAATTTGACTATTTCAAGACGTCGTATAAGTAGAGGCATCCAGTGTTTGTCTTTGGTGACTGACTTATTTCACATTGCATAATGAATCCACAGAATTCATCTATGTGGTAGCATGTAAAAGGATTTTCTTTGTTTTCTGTCTTTTGAGTGTTTTCTTTTTGTTCACTTGTTTGCTGGTACAGGGGTTGGAGCTCAGGACTTTATACATGATTGGCTGGCATTCTATCACTTAAGCCATCCCTCCAGCCTACGTACTTTCCGGTTATCTTGGGATGGAGTCTTGGGGCATTTTCTACACAGGCTGGCTTCTAATCATGATCCTCTGGATCTTAGCCACCTAAAGTAGCTAGGATTATAACATGAGCCATGGAGCCTGAATTGTCTATGTTTATTGTCTATGCAAGTACCAAACATTTAAGTGCATAAAAAAGTATTTATTTATCTTCCGGGATAATGAATCTATTTTAAGCTGTGACTGAGTTTCTACAATTGTGAGATTGAGAGGGGCGCCCATAACCCTGGAGGTCTTCCCAAAGCCCGTAAGCTAACCTTCGGGAGCACTTGTCTTCATTTTCCTTTGACTCAGACTGTGCCTCCTTAGCGAGCTACATATCTGCTAGTATGTGTACAATAGCAGCTTTGCATCTCATGCCATTGAACCCTATGGGCACAAGGTAAATCCAGTCCTACTTTGTAAGAGTTTGAGTATAAGACATTTGTTAGGTCTGTCTAGAACTATGTGAGTAATTTGCCTTGAATCCTTTTTTTATTAAACTTTTCAATTTTGCAGGCAGATTGGCCCAAGAACTTTGGTTTGGTCTGAAAAAGAGCAGGTGGAAAAGTCTGCTTATGAATTTTCTGAGGTTGGTCTTAGAGTTATCCTGTCTCACAATTTTGGTAGGCGATAGATTTAAGATGCTGAGAGTGACAAGTGATGGCTTGGGGTAATGGGGTAAAAAATCAAATGTACCTTCTGTGAATTGGCAGTTGTTATATACTATTACCATTTTCATTTAAAATAAACATCCTTCAAAAAATATGAATATAAGTTAGGAGTCATCCTTGACTTACTTCATAGTAATGTATGCATTGAGAAATTATTGCAGTGATAATTAAAGTATACAAATATATATATGCATTCATTTTTCAGACTGAATCTATGCTCAAAATTGCAGAAGATCTGGGTGGCCCATATGTATGGGGGCAGTATGACCTACTGGTCCTGCCGCCGTCATTCCCTTATGGTGGCATGGAGAACCCTTGCCTTACTTTTGTAACACCTACTCTACTGGTAAGTACATGCTTTTTTATTTTTTCCATTTGAAACAGAGGTATTTTCAAAAGTAAGCCCTAGAGAAAGAAATTTAGACCCACGGTAGTATTTATGAAGTATTTTCCCATGTTTATAGAACCTTTGTCTCTGATTTTATTACTAGATGTGGATCTCAACATTTCTCAAGGGAAAATGATCTGGCCATTTGGCAAAAGAAAATATTTTGCTGAGGGTATTTTCGGTGTTGAGAATAGGGGCACTTAGTAATAATCCATGATGAATTATATATTCACACAAAGCAGCTAAATTTTTCAGTTGATATATATGTTCCAGTCAAGCCCAAACTCAGTGCAGCATGTGTAGGAAAGTGTTAGACCCATGTGTATTGCTATATTTTATATGCCTTGTAAGTAACCTCGAGCCCCTGACAGAATCAATCAAGTAAAATGGATTAACAATGAAGTAAATAAAATGAAATATATCACAAGACATACTGAATCCTACCAACTTTACTGTTTTGTGGGTAATAAGGCAAGGACATGATAGGTGTAAATATATGACATGACATTAGGGGAAATGTTTTCTGAAGTTAGATGCAAAAAGAGTATTGGCCCTCCTAATATTAGAAAAAGCTTCCTAGGATTGGGACAAGAAAGAATAATGTTGGTCAGGTGCAGTGACACATTCCTGTAATCCCAGCTGCACAAGAAGCATTGGCAAAAGGATTGCAATCCAAGGCAGCCCCAGGGGAAAAGTGAAAACCCTACTTAAGAAATAAACTGAAAGGCAGTCGGTGAATAACTCAAGTTGGAGAGCTCTTAGCTAGCAAGTGTAAAAAAGCCCTGAACTTAAAACATCAGTGTCAAAGTAAATAAATAAATTGCTTTCCAGTCTTTTGTTTTGTCCCCTTAATGCCTGTCTCTTTTGAGCTTTGTGAAGTTCCTATGGTCCAGACACAGTGGGCCCCCAGCACTACTCTGTTAAGTAGGGAGGGGGCAGCCTTTCAGTTGTAGGGTAGCCTATTATTTAATTGCTGACATACTAAGGTTTTTTTCTCTTTTTATAGGCAGGTGACAAGTCACTCTCAAATGTAAGTTAAAATTTCATAACAGTTGACTTTCAAGAAGTTTTAAGTAAATGATTTTGCAATAACCATTGTACTGTATTGAAGATACATTTCTAAATGGTAATTGCCATCCAGGTGTCAGTGGCTCCTCCATGTAATGCTAGCTGCTCAGAAGGCTGAGATCTGAGGATCACAGTTCAAAGCCATCCTAGTGGGAAAGTCCATGAGATTCTTACTGCCAATTAACCACGAAAAAGCCAGAAGTGGAGCTGTGGATTAAGTGGTAGCGTGCCAGCCTTGGGTGAAAAGCTAAGGCACAGTGCCCAGGTTTTGAGTTCAAACTCCAGTAACAGCACAAATAAAACATAACTTGGAGCATCTCCTTACAAGATATTATTTAGTCTGCTAACAATTAGATTTAAGTCTTAAGAAATTCTGTGGTTTGATTTCATCATGCTTATATAATATTTTTAATTAATCAAATATTTGCTGAGGTTATTGTTTGTATGCCATACTCTTTTGGTCTTCTATTAAATTTTTTTTCCTGACCTAAGTATGTCTTTTAGGTTGAAGTAATGAATTTTACCAATCCTTTTAGGTTATTGCACATGAAATATCTCATAGTTGGACAGGAAATCTAGTGACCAACAAAACTTGGGACCATTTTTGGTAAGATTTTTAAAATTTATTTGTGTATTGATTGTTATGATTTATCTCCTTTCCTGCTTTCCACCACAGAATTGTTTGCAATGTGAATCTTATTTTCCTTTGTTACAGTCACCTGGGAGATAGCTTGAATTTTATTTGCTCGGATTTTAATTCTGTATTACATGCAATCTAGGTGTTTCATTTATGCTTGTTACTTAGTACCTGACATAGTCACATTTTATCTTATTGGGATGGAGTATTGCTTTGTAGTTCTGGCTGTCCTCAAACTTGTAATCTTTTTGCCTCAGCCTCCTGAGGGCTGAGATGACATGCGTGAACCACCATGCCTGACTTCCTGCTCATGTTTAATACACGGACACCTAAAACTGGAAGTATGGCTTAATTTAATTGTCTCTACTGCCATCTTCTGGGTTGGATACCCTACTGCTCTAAGTTGACTGAAAGTCACATAAGCAAGGCACTGATACTGCAGTAGTCATACTATACAATTGCTGTTCTCCACAGGAAAGCCTATATAATACACACACATACATGTCATATATAAATATGTATTTATATATAAATGTCATATATCCCTATGCCATATGCATTAAATAGGTAATATATATTTTTTCATAATGCCTTGCCTCTCACCTGTGACAGTGCTTCCTATTTCTTTCAGGTTAAATGAAGGACATACTGTGTATTTGGAGCGCCACATTTGTGGACGACTCTTTGGCGAGAAGTTCAGACATTTCCATGCTCTGGGAGGATGGGGAGAGCTACAGAATTCGGTAAACACGTTAGGATTTTATCTCTTCATTTCTTGGTTTATCTAAGTTTTGTTGGAAACAGGGTCTTGCTTTCTAGACCAGGCTGGCTATGAAATCTCAATCTCCCCATGTCAGCATCTCGAATTCCATAAACTGGAATTCGTTGTTATTTTTCTTGAGGCTTGATCTCAGGGCCTGGGTGCTGTCCTTGAGCTCTTTTGCTCTATCGTCTTTGAGTCATGGGGCCATTTCCAGTTTTCTGGTCGTTAATTGGAAATAAGAGTCTTACACACTTTCCTTCCGAGGCTGTCATCTAACTGCGATCCTCAGATCTCATTCTCCTGAGTAGCTAGATTATAGCATGAGCCACCAGCTTCCAGCTATAAATTAGAATTTTATAAGTATTTTTCCTAGCCACTCAGGAAGCTGAGATCTGAGGATCACGGTTCAAAGCCAGCCTGGGCAATAAAGTCCCTGAGACTCTTACCTCCAATTAATGACCAGAAAACCGGAAGGCTACTGGTGGTAGCCTTGAGCTGAAGAGCTCAGGGACAACGCCCAGGCCCAGAGTTCAAGTCTTATGACTGATCAAAGAAAGAAAAATAAGCAACATTCTTCTGCTGGACTTAACCTGCTGAACTTATACTCAGAAGCCTGAGAGCTGAGGATTGTGATTCTAACAGGAAAGTCTGTGCGCGCGCACACACACACACACACACACACACACACACACACACCTTCTTCCAAAGTTGTTACAAAATTTAGATTGTGAAGTATCTTCATTATCAAGAAGGAAATGATTTTTAAATATATAGGAGAGTTAGCAGATGCTTTGTAGTACTTTTTGGCACCTGTAACTGAAAATGTGATCTGGTTAGTAGGTTGAATTTTATTTAGTATACATAGCAGTTTTTAAAGACTTTCCTATCAGCTAATATTGCTGACTATGTATTGAATCATTTTCCTAATGATTCAAATGATCAATTCTAATGATTCCTTGATAAGAATCAAGCCTAATTATTGGAGGAGAGTTCACAGGGCAATATGGGTAGCTGTTCTTGATTCTTCCATAGTTGTGCCCCTGCGTGAAATAATAACTCCTTACTAGATTCCTGGCATGGTAGTACCCATCTTCATACATGAACCCGCATCTTTGTGTCTTGTAGATAAAAACTTTTGGGGAGACACATCCTTTCACCAAACTCGTGGTTGATTTGAAGGATGTGGATCCTGATGTAGCCTATTCTTCCGTTCCCTATGAGAAGGGCTTTGCTTTGCTCTTTTACCTGGAACAACTTCTTGGAGGACCAGGTAAGAAGTTTGTGTTTGCTAATTTTGTTTTCTTTCTGAGGGAAATGGGAAGAAGGTGGATGGATCCTAAATTGTTGCTTTGCTGCATTTTATACTTCTAATTCATGTGCCAGAGAAATCTCATTTCCTAACGTTACTTCTGCTCTTAAAATAATTCTTGGTATGTTGATAATGCTGTTTGACTCTTTTAAAGAAAAAAAATCTCACCAGTATTTTAATAATCAGGAAATGATGGGTACTCATTGGAAACATTTTGAGGTCCCAGAAGTTCACAAGAGAAAGATTTGGGAAGCCATCAATCCCTGTTCAGTTCCCCAGGGATACCAACTGTTAGACTAATATCAGTTAGGCTCCATATGATTTCCTAAGAGGAGAGGAACAAGCACACCACTGTATGTGTCGTCTATCCACTTTCTTCAATTTCAGTACCAGCAGTCAACCTCACAGAAGAACGAGTACAGATTTCTTATCCCTTTTCTTAAAATTTCACAGGTAGAAGATTCACTCTCCCTGTAGGTCTTAACAATCTCAGCCTACAATTTTTTTCTTCCCTTATTAAGAACTTCCATCCTTTGATTTATGGCTTCTCTTTTGCACAACTGATTTACCAGCCTCATTCCTCTTCTATTTTGGGGCCAAGAATATGTAAAACAAGTACTACTTGAATAGGAACAGGGTGATAACACAGCAGTTGCTCTGATACACAGGATTGCTGCTGAGATATACTCTCAAGATGCTGGTGCAGAGAAATATCACACTCACATAACTTATAGTGTGATCATTGCTCATTCTCTTATTAAGTGTTAATCCTTTCTGATGCCAATCTCATGATTTACATTTTTTAATGTTATTATCAGGTGATGTGTAGCGGGGTTACACTTACATTCATAAGATAGTGGGTATACTACTTCTTGCACATTGATACCCCCTTCCCATGCTTTTTTCCCATTTTTCCTTCCCCCACCTCCTCCCAATCATCTTGTTTTTTCCCCTTCTCTATTCAAAATAAACTTACGTACAATATACCAGGTACCAAAGTCAAATACAGTAACAACAGGGGATAAACCATAAAGGAAAAAAAAGAGAAAAGAAATAACTTCCCATAGTACATTAAAAACAGCAAACACCAAGTTAAACCTCTTGTTTCCATATCCTGGAGTTCGTTTCGTTTAGCCTCATCCTATATGGCCATATGCACATAGCTTTTGAGCTATTGTGATCCTCTGCTAGGAGAATCCTAGATGTAAACTAAGTATTACAAATGAGGGAAACCATGGAGCCTATTTTTGGGGGGTCTGGCTTACTTCACTTAGTATGATTTTTTTCCAAGAATTTCCATTTCCTTACCAATGGGATGATGGCATTCTTTCTAATGGCAGCATATAATTCCATTGTGTACAAGTATACCATGATTTAAATTTTAGTACTATATGTAGATAAAAACATAGTCCACTCTAGTTTAGCGCGTTCTTCTTGTGGGCATCCTTTAGGAGTTTAGGAATCTCCTTGCATACATAAGCAGATTGGATAAAAGGGGTATGTATTTGTTCTGCATCTGGTTTTGTTTGTTGTTATTTGTGGTTGTCACTGAATATTCACATGTTCTAGGTTAGTACTTATAAATCCAGCTCATACTTTTTTTTTTTTTTTTGCCAGTCCTGGGCTTGAGCTCAGGGCCTGAGCACTGTTCTTGGGCTTTCTCAAGGCTAGAGCTCTACCACCTGAGCCTTAACACCACTTCCAGCTTTTTTCTATGTATGTGGTACCGACGTATCGAGCGCAGGTCTTCATTCATGCTGGGCAAGCACTCTACCTCTAGGCAAAACTCCAAGCCCCCAGCTCATACTTTTTTAAACAGTTCTAAACTTCAGAAAGAAACTACCACCATTGTTTCACTTTAGTATCTTTTCTTTCTTGGCAGTACTGGAGCTTGAACTTGAACTCAGGGCCCCATGATCTGACTTGGCTTTTGTGTTCACAGTTGGTGCTCTACCTCCAGCCTTACCTCTAGTTTGAAGTGTGTATTGTACTTTTTAAAGTATGCTATGTTGTTTCACTTTATGTCAATGTGACTTTCTCTTACTGATGGCCTGGAGGCGTTCACCTTTGTTGATTGACTTTGAAGACCTTCCTTCCCCTAAATCTATATTCTGTCTGGTTTTTTTTGTGGGGTTTTTTGTTTGTTTGTTTGTTTGTTTTTGGCTAGTCCTGGAGCTTGAACTCAGGGTCTACCACTTGAGCCATAGCACCATTTCTGTGTATGTAGTGCCAAAGAATCAAACCCAGGGCTTGGTGCGTGCTAAACAAGCACTTCACCACTAGACCACACTCCAGGCCCCTGATCTTATTTTCTTTCTTTCTAGTCCTTATAAGGTTATTTCTTGTAGAACTTAACATTGTATGTTCCTCTTCTGTGTCTTCATTGTATCATCTCCTCATCTGTAAATAGGATTTCTCATCTCTCTTCCTCCAAATTGCATACTTTTTTTTTTTAAGGCTCAGCTTCAGTCTGTCACCCTTTCTTGAACTTTCTTCCAAAACCCTCATTGGTTTCCTTGTTCTTTGGAGTGTTCTTTATTATCTATGGCTAATAGTCCAATATGAACCAAACAAATAATTACCTTCCTACAAATTGATCTGTTTTTCTTCTTTCTTTTAAAATTTTCATTCATAGAGGTTTTCCTAGGATTCTTAAAGGCTTATGTTGAGAAATTTTCCTACAAGAGCATAACCACTGATGACTGGAAGAATTTCCTATATTCACACTTTAAAGATAAGGTTGGATTTTAAACATTTTCTCATTTTTCCTGCCCAATATATCTTTATTTGTTGACTGTTAGGCTAACTTGACTTAATGGTAGTATTGATTCAGGATTATTTTGCTTTAAATCTCAATTTTCCTATTATCTAACAGGATACTAGTAATGAATATACATTTATTTTAGAAGAGACTTAGATGATATTTTACATAGACAGGTGTTAATTAGCTTTGTTTAGTCATCTGTGTTATATACATATAACAAGGTTATCACATTGTACCCCATAAATACAATAATAATGTCTGTCAGTTAGAAAATAATGATTGTGCCGGGGGAGGTGACTCAACGCCTGTAATCCTAGCCACTCAAGAGGCTGAGATCTGAGGATCAAGGTTCAAAGCCAGCCCAGGCACAAAAGGACCTGAGACTCTTATCTCCAGTTAACCTCTAGAAAACAGGAAGTGGGGCTTGGTTCAGGGTGGTAGCCTTGGGCTGAACAGTTTAGGGACAGTGCCCAGGCCTAGTTCAAGCCCCATAGCCCACAAACAAAAGAAAAGAAAAAGATTAAAAAAAAAAAAAAAAAGAGCTGGGCACCGGTGGCTCATACATATAACCTAGCTACTTAGGAGGCCAAGATCTATCTAGTGGGTTATGGTTTGAAGCCAAGCCTGTGCAGAAAAGTGTATGAAATCTTACCTTCAAAATAGCCAGTAAAATGTGGGAGTAGATGCAGGGATCAGTTGTTAGCGTACCAGCCATTAGTGGGCAAGCTGAGCAAACGTGAGGCCCCAAGTTTCAATCTCACTACTACCACAGGGGGTGAAAAAAGCAATAGAAATTTTTTTTCACTTGAAAG
Organism: Megascapheus bottae; assembly: GCF_031878675.1. NCBI lineage: Eukaryota > Metazoa > Chordata > Mammalia > Rodentia > Geomyidae > Megascapheus > Megascapheus bottae. The sequence continues at coordinate 78,356,770 of NC_143510.1, read as the reverse complement.
AATAGACAGAACTGTAGGCTTGTGGATGCTTACAAGTTTGCAAGATCATTCACAATCTTGGTATTTTTCCTGTTTTCAGGTCGATATTCTCAATCAGGTTGATTGGAATGCCTGGCTCTATTCTCCTGGTCTGCCTCCTGTCAAACCCAAGTACGTGCTTACTTGCCTGCCACTCATTCGCTCTCATTGTCCTAAATCCTAGCCTCCTCAAAATATCTGCGTGAATTTTATTCCTTCCTTATGCCGTTACTAGATAGGCATGACAACAGGATTGTTAGGTGTTCCTTTAAGAAGCCAAAAGCAATTTCCATGGCTTATAAACATATTTGTGATGAGTTACTTAATACAAGTAATTTTTAACTGGATTATTTCTGTACAAAATGATATTGTTATGCTCAGACTATTGTACTTTTTATTTATAAGTATTACTCTAATCATCCTCAAATTGTTGCAAGTTAGGATTCCTGTTTTCAGAAGAGGCAAATTAGGATTAGTTAGTGTCTTGCTCATGGTATGGAGAGCTGTTCCTGCCAGACATTGAACACCCAATATGCTAAGGTTCTAGCTGCTATATCCTCTGTTCCCTGTACATTGGGCCAACTTTGCGCTGAGACATTCGGCACCTCTGAAGGATGGCCTGGATTTGTTCTCATGGCTTTTATTGGACTTGTGAGTTTTCAGATGAGGCCACAATACTAAAATCAGGCCAAAGATTTCCTATGTCTGTTTCTTTAGAAGCTATTTTGAAGACGTTGTGAAATCTAAGTGCATTCTGTAGCTTTACTATTATATTTATACAAAAACATATGTATGTTTATAGAGTTTAATTTTTAGTGTTTTTTTTATCTTTGCAGTTATGACATGACTCTGACAAATGCTTGCATTGCCTTAAGCCAAAGATGGATTACTGTGAGTAGTACTGTGTGATACATGACTCCTTAGTGAGTTACTCATGTATGATTCTGCTTATGGGGGTGTCTTTATATCATAAACAGTTGTATCCAGAAAGCTGTCTACAAGTTAAATGTGTCCAAGGTGATACTGTCTTCTCCCTCAGTGTATAAAATTAAGTGTCATGAGGGGGGAAAAGTAGATGTTGATAGCATTAATTCTGCTTTTTCTTATTTTCTTTTTCAATTCTTAAAATAAAAGTAGGGAAAATTTTTTTTCTGCCTGTCTTCTTTTCCTCTTCATTTATACAAGATAGTATTTTTATATGTACAATATGCAATCAAATATAGCAGTGGTTTTAAACTCAGAACCTGAACTTAAACCATTATTTCTTGGCAAATAATGTACCTCCCACAATGAAAAGCACAGAAATGGCCTAACCTTTGGATGGCCCATAGTTTAAGAAAGCAGACTTATAGTAAATAGCCTTAATGGGAGCAGTAGGTAATGAGAAGTACAAGAATGATGAAAATGAAGTAGAGAGCAGTCAACAGAAGGACTGCCTTCATCCCCTGTGAAGAACTGGGATTTAATGATGTGCTCTTTTAAATAACTTAGAAAGGCTTAATTATTTCTTTTTCTTTTTTTTTTTTTTTCTTGCCAGTCCTGGGCTTGAGCTCAGGGCCTGCGCACTGTCCTTGGACTTTCTCAAGGCTAGAGCGCTGCCACTTGAGCCTCAGCACCACTGCCGGCTTTTTTCTATGTATGTGGTACCGAGGAATCGAACCCGGGTCTTCATGCATGCTAGGCAAGCACTTTAACCACTAGGCCAAACTCCCGGCCAGGCTTAATTATTTCTATCCACAAACAGAAATCTGATAACATCGTTTCCCACAGATAATATCTTTCTTTCTACTTGCATCTTGAATGTTATTTGTGTAGTTGACACATGGATCAAGAGGAAACGAATGAGAGTTGTCTATCAGAAATAGTGTTTTCGCAAAATGAATCTGTCTTAGTTTAAACAATCTGTTCTCTCTTGTCTGGTACTAGGTAAAGCCACCTTCTTCTGCTCAGGTCTTCCTTTGGGCCCAGTAGGTGATTAGCTCAGTGTCAGAGGGAACAGGCAGTGTTGGGACACAGTGAGGGTTTGGTAGTAACTGGTGAATTCCTCTCTTGATGGAATTTCTCAATTATTTTTCTTAAATAGTATTAAAAAAATGGGGGCCGGGAGTTTGGCCTAGTGGTAGTAGAGTGCTTACCTAGCATGCACGAAGACCTGGGTTCAATTCCTCGGTACCACATACATAGAAAAAAGCTGGAAGTGGTGCTGAGGCTCAGGTGGTAGCACTCTAGCCTTGAGAAAGTTCAAGGACAGTGCTCAGGCCTTGAGCTCAAGCCCAGGACTAACTACAACAACAAAAAAATGCAAAAGAATGTATACATAGGGGAGGGAAACGGGTACCAAGACATGTGAAAGGGTATCAATGTATGTGAATTAATGCACCTTTTATCTGGCAAATATCATGTAACCCTTTTACTAATTACAATAAAAAAAAAGAATGTATACATAGAAAACATAGACAGGACTACCTGCCTTCTTTCATTTAACCTGTCAAAAATGTGGCCTCATACATTTTTTAAATTATCTCATAAAATTAGCTGCCATACCTTTTCTTTGCTTTGGGAATCTACTCTGAATGCTACAAATTGTGTAAAAAAAGGAAAAGTGACAGTTCCTTCATTCTGGCTATTAACCATCTTTTTCTTAGTAACTTAGCAATCAGCAGCTTTTTAGGCTATAGTAACTTAATCTCAACTACCTCAGCCTCAAGTATCTTTTTTTTTTTTTTAACAGATACTGATTTATTTCAGTTCAGAACATTTCATTTGGAAAATATGTTATTTTTTAGATTCTTTGATATATCTAATAAAACACAATGTTTCTTTTAAACATAACTACATTTACATGCATAAATAGCACCACATCCTTCCCAGCACTTTCAAATATGGGAGGGATTAAAAAAAGAATTATTTTCTTCAATTTGTATAGAAGACAATAGCTCAAAAAGGTATTGCAATATGGTCTATAGTTCTTTCCATCCTACTACCCAAGTGTTCTAAAGACAGGGCCATAATACTTTTAATTAAGAGGTTAGATTTCTCTTTTATATTTTTTTATTAAATAATTTATTAACGTTGATTTTTACATCATATTTTAAATGACAAGTTTAACAAACAAGTGTTCAAGGAGGGAATCTCTGTTTACAATCACTGGGACTTAGTATTTAGAACTTAATCAAAATTAGGCTAAGGGTTTGTATGTCATAGAAACATATTAATTTATGAAATAAGACATTATGTCTATAGAGTCATAGGTTTTTTTCATATATTTTTATTGTAATTAATAGAAGGGTTACATGATATTTGCCAGATAGATGGTGCATTAATTCCCATACATTGATACCCTTTCACATGTCTTGGTCCCCATTTCCCTCCCCCCCACCCTCACCCCTCATCTTGTTTTCCCCTGTTCCCTATCCAATTTCAAATAACCAAATACAAATATATCTGATATATCAGGTAACAAAATGAGATAACCAAGGGACAGCAAAAGTGATGAGAGATAACATAGTACCTTAAGAACAACAATATTCATTATATGGCTTATGTTTACGTCATATTTTAAATGACAAGTATAGCAAACAATTGTTCAAGGGGGGGAATCTGTAATTACAATCTCTGGGACTTAGTATTTAGAACTTAATCAAAATTAGGCTAAGGGTTTGTATGTCATAGAAACATATCAGTTTATGAAATAAAACATTATGTCTATAGATTCATAGGTTTTTATGTCTATATAGTTATGTTTGTATTTCCATTACCATGTCCATAGCTTTGGGTATGCAGTTATTGAGTCCTCGCTCTTGTACTCTTTGGATTTAATAACCGCATATTAAGGATACCATGCACCTTTTGTTCCTTAGGTCTTGACTTGTCTCACTCAACATGATTCACTCTAGATTCATCCACTTCCCTGCAAATGCCATTATTTTATCTTGTCTGTTGGCCATGTAGAATTCCATTGTGTATATATACTGCATTTTCTGTATCCATTCATCTGCAGTAGGTCATCTGGATTGTTTCCATTGCCTGGCTATTGTGAATAGTGCAGAGATGAACATAGCTGAGCAGGTGTCCTTATAATATCCTGAGTTGTGATGTTCAGGATAGATGCCCAGAAGTGGTATGGCGGGATAATAGGGAAGGTCTATTTTCAGTTCTTTAAGGAACCTCCACACTGCTTTCCAGAGTGGCTGAACTAGTCTACATTCCCACCAGCAGTGTAGTAGGGTTCCTTTTTCTCCACAACCCCGCCAGCAACTGTCATTGTCTGAGTTCAAAATCTTGGCCATTCTTGTTGGGGTAAGGTGGTATCTTAGGGTTGTTTTTATTTGCATTTCCTTTATGACCATAGATGATGAACATTTTCTCATATGCTTTTCTGCCATTTTAATCTCTTCTTCTGATAAGTCTCTCTTTAGTTCCCTTGCCCATTTAGTGAATGGTTTATTGGGTTTTCAGGAGATTAGTTTCTTGAGTTCCCTGTAGATACTGGATATTAAGCATTTATCAGATGTATTGTTGGTGAATATCTTTTCCCAGTTGGTTGGCTCTCTATTTTTGCAACTATGTTTTTATCTGTACAGAAACTTTTTATTTTTAGGTAGTCCCAATCTGTTGTAACCCTGGGATTCTGTTCAGGGATCTTTTGCCTGTGCCTATGAGTTCCAGTGTCTCTCCTATTTTATCATGTAGCAGTTTCACGGTTTCCGGTCTGACGTTGAGGTCTTTGATCCATTTTGAGTTAATGCTTGTGCATGGCGAAAGGCTAGGGTCAATTTTTAGTTTTCTACATGTGGCTCTTAAGTATCTTTTATATAATGTTATGTGTGCATGTTATCTCTGTCATTTTCTTCATTTTTACTTTTATATCATATTAACTATTAAGTGGTACATGAACAGAAATAACTAGGTAATATTTATTTCAGGCCAAAGAGGAAGATTTAAATTCATTCAATGCTGCAGATCTGAAAGATCTCTCTTCTCATCAGTTAAACGAGTTTTTAGCACAGATGCTCCAGAGAGTAAGTACTGCACAGCGACACAGTATATGTCTTGTACCCAACCTTGGGAAAACCTCAGTGTAGAAACTCAAGGAAAAAGTAATTTAGATAGTTCTTTCTTAAAAAAAAAAAAAAAAGAGAGAGAGAGAGAGAGATGGGGGTCAGGAGTTTGGCCTACTGGTAGAGTGCTTGCCTAGCAAGCACAAAGACCCGGGTTTGATTCTTCAGTACCATATATATAGAAAAAAGCCGGAAGTGGTGCTGTGGCTCAAGTGGTAGAGCTCTGGCCTTGAGCTTGAGAAAGCCTAAGGACAGTGTTACAGGCCCTGAGTTCAAGGCCCAGGACTGGCAAAAATTAAAAAAATATATATAAAAAAAAATTATAAAACAGGGCCGGGAGTTTGGCCTAGTGGTAGAGTGCTTGCCTAGCGTGCACGAAGACCTGGGTTCAATTCCTTGGTACCACATACATAGAAAAAAGCCAGAAATGGTGCTGAGGCTCAAGTGGTAAAGCTCTAGCCATGAGAAAGTCCAAGGATAGTGCTCAGGCCCTGAGCTCAAGCCCAGGACTGGCAAAAAAAAAAAAAAAATTTAAAAAACAACAAGTTTTAGTCCATGCCTACTATGTGAAGCATTTTGGATTATAAATAAAAGTGCACTTTTATAAATAAAAGGCCCATAATCTACTAGGAAATCATATATGAAATTTATCAAGAAAGGAATTGTGTTTTAGGTATCCTTTGGGAAAACTTAATAAAAGAACTTCCTCCCTGCTAGAGGTATTAAGGTGGGGAAAGAAGAGTAAGGCGGGAGTGCTGTTACAGGATCGGGAGTGGGTTGAAGAAGTGGTGGGCATGAAACAAGCCGGCACTGAGTGCATGGCCAGGCTGGGTCAGGAGGTCAGTGATGTGCGATCTAGAAAGACTTTGGGTCCCAGACACAATTGATAGTGAATGTTACTCAAGTTTAGATCCTATTCTAGTCAGAAGGAAGGGATTTAAAATGTTTAACATGATGAATCTGTGGCTCATGGGTCATTGAAACTAGAGGTGATGTAATGGCTTCAGTGCAGGGACATGAGTTGGGGGTGGGGAGGGAAGGAGTTGGAGAGGAAGGCAAGACCAGGCCTGATGAGCAAGTTTGCACAGGATAAAAGCTTAGGCTGGGTTTGGGGCAGAACAGGAAAAAGTCCAAGCAGATTTTAAGTTCAAATGCAGCGATGAGAGAATACCTTGAGGCTGCAAGGGAGGGAGATAATGACTGTCTCTTTAAGTATTACGATGAAAGAACACTCTTCAGTCTAATGACCTGAAGAGGAATAGGGAAGATATTAAACAGAACTTCCTTTGGGATTAATGAAAAATGAAGCATAGGATTTTGAGGTAATGGGAATCTCATTTTAGTAAGAAAGCATCAGTCTGCAATTTCCTAAATATCTGGGTTTAGGAAGAAAGAATATCGGATGGGATGACTGGGGCTTAGGTACGTCAAAGCCTGGATAAAGTCAGAGAACCTCAGATACCCTAACCAGTTGGCCTACCATGGTAGACTTGGATTTGAATGACCCAGAGCAGATACACTCAATGGTGTTGGGCTAGATCTAGCAGCTAGTGAGAGCAGGATGGTGGCCACGCACGGAATGAGAATCCTATAAGGTAAGACGCTTGTGGCCAGAGAGGAGGCATACTGTCTCCCTACTGGAATCTCTACAGACATCTTAAACTACCTGTCCAAACTGAACTCCTCTTCTTTCCTTCCTTCATCCATGCTTGTTCCTCCTTTTAGTGTGGGCTGACATGAGCACAGGAGGATCATGAAATGGTACATACAAGTTTTTATTAATACTGTAAATGCAGTTTCCCCCCTAGAGTAAGTCATATTATTCCACAGATTTCAAAGGATCCTATAATATAAAAGTTTTAAAATTAATCTGTAAGAGACTTTAGAGGAAATATACAATGATAAAGCCAGGGACAATCAGTGATGACATTTTAGAAACAGTGATTTAATCTGTAAACTGGGATACATTTAGCTATAGAAGGTGTAGGCAGAATTTGAAATACTCTGCAAAGGGTCTGGAAAGTATCCAAAATGTCTGAGGAGAGTAATTCTCATTTATCTCTTGTAGTGCCTTAAAACATAATTATTCCTAGTAGAACATCTTTATCGAGAATAAGTTTGCACAAGATTTACTTTAGTATATATTTGTTTATTTTATCTAATTTATTTCTATATTATAAAATATATAGGATTTTAATTTGGCTAAGAATTTCTCTCCAGCTCCTTTCTTCCAAGGAATCCTGTTGAAATGATACTTTATACTTCTTTATTTTGCTCTTAGGCACCTCTTCCATTGGGGCACATAAAGCGAATGCAAGAGGTGTACAACTTCAATGCCATTAACAATTCTGAAATACGATTCAGGTACATCATTTTAACTTGTCTCTGTGGAAGAAAGCAGAACAATAGCTTAAAAGATGGAGAAAGGGAATGCAGAGTGTGAGAAGCCCTTGTCAAGTTTACTACATATTCCATAAGCCATTAAAGTCTATTTAGTGAATACTTGCAATGTCCAGAAGATGGTAATGTTGATCTATTTGTTAGATTTTGTTCTAAGCTCTCTTAACTTAAAAAAAAAAAATAGAATGAAGGATACAATGGTAAACAGGCTTTTCACAACCAAACATACTGAATCTCAAAGGAGAATGGTTAGAAACTTTTGCTTTATTATATCTTCATTTTTCTGGCTTCAAAATTGGTAGCTTAAGGTTTAAACCAAAGTTTAGTTTCTTGAAATTGCATAAATTCACAGGGTTCATGAGCACCTCCGTAATCCAAAACTTTTAAAACTTAATATAATCTTCTAGTATGATCCTTTTCAAAAACAAAACTCCTCTTCCTTCTCTTCTCCAGTTATTAAACTATGTATATCCATATTCAAAATTCTCCTAGTAAAGTATGATATCACCACAATGGATATTTCATCATGATAGTGATACTCATTTCCTTTATCCTCATTTCTCTCCCACACCTCCTAAACATTCTCCTTACAGATGGTTACGACTCTGCATTCAATCGAAGTGGGAGGAAGCAATTCCTTTGGCTCTCAAAATGGCAACTGAACAAGGAAGAATGAAGTTCACACGACCCTTATTCAAGTAAGACAAATCTTGCTTCTTACTTATATAAGCAATGGCAAGATAAATCTTATACATTTTTGCTGTTAAGATACTTTACAATGGGATTAGGAATATGGCTTAATAGTAGAGTGCTTGCCTAGCATGCATAAAGCCCTGGATTTCATTCCTTAGTACCACATAAACAGAACTAAGGCCTGGAGTGGTGCTGTGGCTCAAATGGTAGAGTGCTAGCTTTGAGCAAAAGAAGCTCAGGTCCTGAATTCAAGCCTGAGGGCTTGTGTGCTGCACTCATACACACACACACACACACACACACACACACACACACACACAGCCACAGAACGAATGGCTGGGTGTGTGTGGCTAAAGGGGTAAAGGACTTAAATGGCAAGTTCAAAGCCCTGAGTTCAAACTTGCATATAGACAAAAATGAACAGAGATATCATTGAGGTTTAATCCCCTCATACAAGGCTGTATGAGCCAGTAGGTGAGAAGATATTGTCCCAGCCACACCAGCCTACTCTGAAACTCCTAAAACATCTGTGACTAGTTGAAGGGTTCATACAGAGATTGGTACAGAGCTACCTAATTGGCTGGGACTCACGCTTTGATACTTAATTTAATCTCAAGTGTTGACTTACGTTCTTGTTCTCCTATCCCTTCCATTTCTCTCCCCCTTCTGTTTCTCTTCTCTCTTTCCTTCTTCCTTTCCTTTTTTTTCCTTCCTTTGGCAGGGATCTTGCTGCTTTTGACAAATCCCACGATGAAGCTATTCGTACCTACCAAGAGCACAAAAGCAGTATGCATCCAGTGACTGCGATGCTGGTGGGGAGAGACTTAAATGTGGATTAAGAGCCTACCTGTTGATGATGTCAGGAACTTCTGGGTTATTGTTCTTATTTTTTTTTAAATGAAGTCGTGAAGAAATATGAACCTTTGGCTTACATTATAATTAAAATTACCTTTAGTTTTGGCTTTTATTATTTGTCAGTGATTTTGTTGCCTTTTTAAATAGTGGTATATTCTTTGTTAATAAGTACACTGAACTTTTAAAAATCTTTTTCTCTGCATATCTAAAAACTTCTTTTTTTCTTTTGGAGATAGATTCTTACTATGATGAGCCCATGCTTCCTGCAAATTTGCAGTCCTTCTGAGTACGGGAATTAAAGGCATGTGCTATTATGCCAAGTTTAAATTTTTTTTTAATTGACTTCATATTAATTTTCTCTCAGTATGTTCACAAAGTATATCAGCATATTATTTTCCTTACATTTTATTGAAATTTATTCAAATCTGTTGCATTTTGGTTTCTAAGTAACCTTCTACATGAACGCTTAGTTGGACTTAAAATTATCCATCTACTGAATGGGAGAGACTTCCTTTCAAAGTGCCTACACTGCCAGGCATTGGTGGCTCACACCTGTAATCCTAGCCACTCACGAGGCTGAGGTCTGAGGGGTGTGGTTTGAAGCCAGGCCAGGAAGGAGAGACATTGAGACTCTTTTATCACCAGTCAACTCCCCCAAAACTAGAAGTGGTGTGGTGTCTCAAAATAGTAGAGTGCTAGCCTTGAGCAAACTGTGTCCAAGGACAGTGCCCATGCCCTGAGTTCAAGCCCCATGACAAAACAACTGTCTACACAAGTGGGAACCTGGGAGCTGCTGTCCCCTGTCCTTGATCCATCCTGCTGATCCACTGGACGTGTCCTGGTCTGTTCTTCATGGGTCAGGTGGCTGCATTGAACCTCAGTACCTTGTATCAGCTCTTCAGCAAGTCTGCCTCGTCACCTCCTTTTCACCCACAAGGAGCCTATCACATATTAAAACACCAAATAAAAGATAAGTACAACAGAGCGTTCGTGTGCCTGCAGTGTAATGCCCCACAACTCGTCACATGGTTTGGGAACCAGTGCTGTATTAGTTAAAATGCTTTGATTGCAGCCCATGTAAGAAGGGGATAGGAAGATTATTTTAAGAATATGAAGATGGAGCGAAGGAGGAGCGTAGAAGAACATGTGGGTTTGACAGAGGGGCTACAGAGCCAGCAGCACTCATGCCATACATGGGTCTAGTCCTTGTTCAGCCTGTGTACCCTCCAGCTCTACTGTGCCATTCTCAGGTGAGACTGACCCAAATTGATTCCACCTCTGCCAAATAAACTAACCAACAGGAGTTTTGTCCGAGTATGAGTCTGGATGGGTGGGTGTCATCAAGTACCCTCCCCAAAGGGTTAATGCAGTCACTTCTGTTTTAAAGTAGATCTAAGCCAACACCCACAGATACGGCAGGTGTCAAAGGAACAAATTCCTGCCCATTCCTGTAATCCTGAGTTGTCTTGCTTCCTCTCTCCCCTGCACCTCTGTTCTTTTGCACATAATATTGTAGTGTGATTCTGTTTCTCAAGGCTCACGTTTCACTTGCCTTCTTTGCCAAGAATACCAGAGAAGAGCTCAACTCAAATCCCTTGTACGTAGATCCTAGGTGACTAGATGAGCAAATCTGTACACCAAAGTAATGTTATTTAAGGCTTCTGTCCTGTGAGCTTACGAGACCAAGCGAAGTGATCATTTAATGGATGGTACTGGAAGAGATGCTTGTAGACTGGTGTGGAAGGGTAGTGTTGAGAGAGGTAGAGGGCGCTAGAGACCAGCATCCTGCACAAGTTTATCTAGGGCCAGTGCCCAGTTTACATGGACACTTATCAGCTAATAAGCATACAATGAGTATCTGTACTAGATCAACTAAAACACATAATTAGCAATAATAATAGTAAGCAATTTCTAGGTAATTCTAAAAGGAGGGTGAGCTTGCTAACGCTGTAAACTGAAAAGCTTAGGGAATGCTGCTTGGAGAAGACCTGAACTGAGATTTCAAGAATTATCCAGCCAAGCAAAGGAGTTTGGGAACTATCTGGCAGAATAGTATTAGTAAATCTCCACAACGTCTAGGGCCTACATTTAGAGTCCTCAAACAGCTATGGGTGACTTTGATCACTTATTCATGTTGGAATTTAACAGGTCAGCTGGGTCATCTCATTGTTTGAGGTTCCTTCCTGGCCTGGGGTAGTTGGACATGATCGTCTTTCTAAGTGTATCCATCTGCACACAGGAAGCACCAGGAAGGGAAAGACTATATCAACTTCCTCCTTAGCACCTCAGAGTTCGGCACATAGCAGGTGATCACATAGGGATCTGTGTGATTTGTTGAATGAGTAGATGGAGGAGGCAGAGTGAAGAAGAGGCACATGTGAGGGCCTGCATTCAAAGATAGGATAATGGAATGTTAAAAATTATGTACATCAAATTCTGATGACAATAACTTCCAGGCCACAGAGTGTGAGTGGCTGAAGAGCAGATTTCAATTAGATTGTGTGAAAATGATGGGGGAAGAGTCCGGGTGCGGATGTGACATGGCTGTTGGGCAAAGCTCTATTTCTAAGGAGGTCAGTTGTAATAGAAGCAGACTCTTCAAGATTTTCTATTGCAATAATCAGATTTTTAAGAACTAGATTACTGCTAGAGTGTTTATTGAAAAGAGTGCATACATTTATTGGAGTCCTTTTCCCATACTATGCAAAGTTCCTTCATGCTACTGGAAATGAACGGGGTTCAGGAAGTATCTGTCTGGTGAAGAATAATCGAATTAGGGATATCCAGGTACCATGATGAAAGAATATGTACAAAACAGAGGTGATAAAGTGTTCAATCTGGGTGATAATGATCCCAAATGCTTCTGTAGCATTTCCAACTTGCTGGGAAAGCCAAGGGCTTGCCACCCGTGAATTCAGTTTGTCCTCCCTGCAGCTCTTTGTAATAGGTGCTATCGTTATCTCAGTTTCACGGATGAGGAAACAGAGGCCCAGAACAGTCAACTAACTTTCCCAAAGGTCAAACCCGTAATAAAACATAGGACCAGGATTTGTTATCAGGGGCTGGCTACAAATTATTAAGGTGGTTAACTAGCTCCTTCACCTTTGAATATGGAAACCATCTAATAACTCTTTTTGCTCAAGGACAATAAGGAATGATCCTTTAAGCCTTAGTAGGTCATTGGTCCAGATGACGCTGAATTGGGAAATGATCTCTGGCCTTTGCAGTCTGTCTTCCTTTGTGGACCAAGAGCTTCAACAGCACTTCTGGGGTGGCAGGGAGCGGTTGCTCAATACATGTTTGTGAAATAAACAAATGAATGAAAATTGCCAAACTCCCACTCCTGGGTGTCACAATTGGCTAGCAGGGCGTACTGACAATTGGGTGATTTTCGGTTAAGTCCCTGGGACAGGGTGTTTATAAAGCTGCCTTCCATAGAGGAAAGTCAGGGCAGAAACAAGAGGGAGAAATTCGGGGCCTTAGCCAGAGGGGGCCAACAGCAGATATCAGTGAGGGCTGAGCCTTCTAGGGTGAGAGACTCTAGGTAGGACTGGATTGCAGGTAGATAGGTGACTCCCTTCTTCTCTTTCTCTCCTAATCCAACTGCAAAAAGCCAAAAGAACATCCCCACCCCCAACTCTGGAACCTCCATAAATATTTGTCCTGCACATGAATAAGTAAAGGAGACGGAAGGGGTGTGTTTTGAAAAGTCCACCCTCACGCTCCTAACCTCCACAACGCAGGCAGTCACATCTGGATAAAAACTCACCCTCCTGGGACTGTGGTCTGGAAGGAGCAGGCACCTAGTTGTGCTGGCCTCATTGACAGCAGGAGCAGGATCACCAACCAAAGAGCCATGCCCAGGTACACAGTGCATGTGCGCGGAGAATGGCTAGCTGTGCCCTGCCAGGATGCCCAGCTCACAGTGGGCTGGCTAGGCCGGGAGGCCGTGCGGCGCTACATGAAGAACAAGCCGGACAATGGTGGCTTCTCGTCGGTGGATGTTGTGAGCTTCCTCGTGCGTAGATGCAAAGGTCTAGGCTTGCTGGACAATGAGGATGCGCTGGAGGTGGCTCTGGAGGACAATGAGTTTGTGGAAGTGGGTGAGTGGCCACAGGGAAGGGGGATAAACTGGTGTGACATGGCTCTGGTTTGTTCTTTGGACCTGGAGGGACTTCTCCAGTCACTCCTCTTTCAGAAGATTAGATACCAAGTTCTCACATCAATTGAGCACCAGACCCAGAGGTGGTGACTTACCAGAGTCAGGCAGCTGTAGGTGGCAAGGTAGGTTCAAACTTGAGCCCAAGATTGCAGATTCAGATCCTTTTGCCATCATCTAGTCACTCTGAAGAAACATTTGTCCTTCCATGGACTTTACCAGCAGCCAAGAGGTATCAGGAATTCATACTTAAAAGACCACATTGCACAGTGAAAGTGGAGGTGAAGGCTAGGTCTTAAACTTCCAGTTAAACTCATGTCTATGTCTCTACATATGTGTTTGTATGTGTCTGTGTGTGCACAAGCACATGCATGCCAACAGTGGACTTGAACTCAGGGCCTGCACATTATCCTTTTTTCACTCAAGGCTGGCACTCCACCACTTGAGCCGTCAGTGTACTTGCAGCTATTTTTTAGTGGTTAAGTAGAAGTAAGATTCTCAAGGACTTTCCTACCTGGGCTGGCTTCAAACTGCAATTCCTAGGTCTCAGCCCCTTGAGTAGCTAGGATTACAGGTATTGACCATCGGTGCCTGACCAGGTCTCTTCCGGGGTGGGTCCTTGTGAAGATACTGAGGCCATCGGAAAGCATGGGAAGTCATGAAGCATCCATTGCCATACAATTTAAAGGCAATGGACAGATGGGTCCTTTCTTGACCTAGCAGCACAATACACATGTGGAGCTCTGTGTTGTGATTGTAAGAGCTGTTTCCTGCCTTCTTATTTCAGTCATAGAAGGAGATGCAATGTCCCCTGACTTCATTCCCTCACAGCCAGAAGGAGTTTATCTGTATCCTTTCCTGCAGCCTTTTGGGTCAGCTCTAGGGACTCTACTTACCTTTGTGGGGCTTGTCCACATTACCAGAATTTTCCTTTACCTGGCTTCAGGTACAGCAAATATCGAGAGCCTGAAAAGGTATGTGGCAAATCATTTCCTTTTCATGGGGAATCACATTTCCATTTAAGGGGGACAGGGAGGAGGAAGGCCAGTGACATTCAAAGGAAACTCAACCCTCCAGGCCAGGGCCTCATCCTGAGTCACAGAGAATGGGAGCTGGGAATGGCACTGAGTATCTGCATTGCTAACTTTTCCCGTGTAGCATCCCTCTTCAGCAAGCTGTCTGTTTCTGTTAACACAGTTGTATTTTACAACCATAATAAAATCAAGGGTCAACTTAGATTCTTCTGGAGGCTGATGAGCAGTGAAGCCACCCATACTAACTGAGATTGTCTCTTCTCATGTAGTATATCGCCTTAGATGGGGACAGTCTGAGCACCGCAGACCTAGTCAACTTGGGAAAGGGACACTACAAAATAAAGGTATTGGGAGAGAGAGGGCCATTTTCACCAGACATGGAAGTCTTTCACGTGCTCACTTCTGATGAACATTTTCTCAGCTCACTTCAACTGCTGAAAAGAAGGTACAACAATCCAGAGAAGTCATAAATAGCATCATCAAAGAGCAGACAGGTATCTTGTACGCCTTGTGTCTTGTACTTCTTTGTGTCTATAAAAGAGACAAATGCAATCTTCCACAGCTAATCATGGACTATCTGTTTATTTTATTCTAGTTGTTTATGGTATTACTACCGGTTTTGGGAAATTTGCCAGAACCGTAATTCCTGTCAATAAGCTACAGTAAGTTTCAAACACTCATATACTCAAGTCTCAGAGCTCTTTTGCTTTGAGATTTTGTTCAATGCGGCAAGTCATTGGCCTGTGCTCAGCCAGTTAACAGATGTCTAGGGAAAGGCTTGGGTTCACTTATATCTGAATTGGTAATGAAAACAGATTGGCTGGCTGCCCAAAGATTTAGCTATGCTTCTCCTCTTTTCAGCTAAGGGATTTTTTTCTTCTTCTGTCGTGGGGCTTAAACTCTAGGCCTGGGTGCTGCCCCTGAGCTCCTCAATCCAAGGCTACCACTCTACCACTTTGAGCAGTTTTCTGGGGTTAATTGGAAATAAGAGTCTCGTGGACTTTTGTGCCTGGGCTGGCTTTGAACTGCAATCCTCAGATCTCAGCCTCCTGAAAAGCTAGGATTACAGGTGTGAGCCACCAGCTCCCAGCTGGGAATATTTTTTAGCCAGAGTTTTCTAAGCAAGATTTGTATCTTTCTCTTCCAGGGAGCTTCAGGTCAACTTAGTTCGTTCCCATTCTTCAGGTAAATGATTCAAAATGGCGGATGTCGCCTAGACCTTGTCTGATTCTGTGAAAAAGCATATTACAATGAGTTGTTGTGGCAGCCACAGCAGCTGTACTGTGCCAAGTGCATTCCAGAGACTGAGTGCTGGGGCCAGAAGGGAAGCAGATGTTATCAGCAGGACCACCTTTCCAGGTGGAGGGGTGGGGTTGGCACAGGAGCATGTGTCCATCCTGTAGAGAGAGTGATACACTCAGGGAAGGAAGTATAGGGGGAAAGATTAAGGATTAACCAGGTGAATGGGGAAACCTGTCAAGGCTCAGGTTCCATTAAGCCCAGGGGAATCTCTTCACTATTCTAAAGGTATTCTGGAAGGTAGGGGGTTCACTGAAGCATTCTAGGGAGGAGAATGGAGAAAGGAATCCTGGGTCTTACCTTTGTATGGGTAAGGCTCTGAGAAGCAAGACAAGCCACTGAGAGAGATGCCTAAGCAGTTGTAGAAAGCCACCTAGAGATTGGGCTGTACTGGGAAAAGGTTTGAGGGGTGGACGAAACCAAAGGGTAGCCAACGATTTGAATTTCTTGGAAAAGAAAAATGTCCATCCTGTTTTGTAGGTGTTGGAAAACCACTCAGCCCTGAGAGGTGTCGGATGCTTTTGGCTTTAAGGATCAATGTCTTAGCCAAAGGATACAGTGGCATTTCCCTCGAGACCCTCAGCCAAGTCATTGACATATTTAATGGTAAGACAATGGACTTCCCCCGAAGCCTGGGCACATCCCAGAAGGTAGACTTGAATGACATGTGGACATTGAGGTATCAACTGAGATGTGAACACAAAATAATTGGAATGAGTAGATACTGGGTTTGACAAGGAGGACAAGCTAGAAGAAGGTTTGAGGGTATGAAAGGTCGACATTCCTATGAATGTTATCTAGCCTACAGTACCCTCACTTTAACAGTTGGCATCTTTAAGACTAGAATGAGCTGGACATGATGCTATGTACTTGTAATTCCAGATAGCCAAGAAGCAGAGATCATAAGATCTAAGTTTGAGATAGGCCTGAGTAAAACGTTAGTAAGAGCCTGTCATCAAAAATGCTGAGCATGGTTGTAAGCTTCTGTGATCCCAGCAAGTGGGAGGCATAATTAGGAGATCACAGTCCAGGCTGGCATTGGAGGGGAAAGTTAGTGGTAGGAGATCTGGAAGTGAGGTCCTGTCTGGAAAAACAACTAAAACAAAAAAGGGCTGAGGGTATGGCATACCTAGCAAGGAGGAGGCCCTGATTTCAAACATCAGTACCACCCCTACCAAACAAGCATGTGGTGACTCATGCCTATAATCCTACCTACTCAGGAGGCTGAGATCTGAGGATTCAGTTTCAAAGCCAGCCCAGGGACTAAAGTCCATGAGACCCTTATGTCCAATAAACCACTAGAAAATTGGAAGTGGTGCTGTGACTCAAGGGGTAGGGTGATAGCCTTGAGCAGAAGAGCTCAGAGACAGGGCCCAGGGCCCAGAGTTCAAGCCCCATGACAGACAAAAAAAAAAAAGTAAACTAGATTGAGCACTCCTTAAGCCTGCTCTTAAGTTTAGGCCTAGGCATAACCTTCCATTCAGTGGTTCCCATATATGATTAGAGAAATTGCCCCCACATTAGGTGGAGAATGAAATGATTGTGGGGTAGCATTCATACTGAAGCCTAGTTTCATATGCCTGACTGCCTGCTAGCTGATGAACCAGCTAGACTCACACCCTGAAATCCAAAGTCTGACAAAAGGAGAACAGAACTATAAAGAGGTTCATGATTTATTTAATCATAAAATTATTATTGTGATAGGACATTATGCAAATCAACTCTGTGGAGCTTTCTTCTTAGAGGAGAGGACATTGATAAGGAAGGCTTGGGAAACACTGTTGTTTGTTTTTCATAGATAAGGATAACATTTCTAGGTCAGCAAAGCTCAGAAGCTTCATGGGAAAGAGAAGCAAGGCCTTGCAGTAGTACAGACAAGTTACATGGCTCACTCCTGTAATCCTAGCTACTCGGGAGGCTGAGATCTGAAGGTCACAGTTCAAAGCCAGCCCAGGCAGGAAACTTTATGATACTCTTATCTCCAATTAACCACCAGAAAACCATAAGTGACACTGTGGCTCAAAGCGGTAGAACACTAGCCTTGAGGAGAAAAACTCAGGGACAACTATTCAAGCCCCCCCCACACACATAGGCACACACATGACTTATACATGTGATTGGCCAACCAGTGAAGAGAAGTCAGAACATAGCTTGCAGTCTACACAGAGCTGTGCTAACCACCGCAACCCAGTCTGTCCTGTAAGCCTTCTATAATCCCAGATGTTACATCTCCAGCCTGTGACTGTGACTGTGAATAGGGAATGAGTGTACATTCCCTATGATGCTGAGAACACCCCAAAGTTAACTGTGATCTGGAAGCTGGCCCGTGCATAAATAAAGTGGCTTTATACTACTCAAACCATCACCACCACCACCACCATCATCATCAGTGTCATCATCGTCATCATCATCACCATCACCACCATCATCATAGCCATCACTATTAATACTACTACTACTTTATTGATAAATCCTACTATGTACCCCAGACTGGCCTCAAACTTTCAACCTTTCTGTTCTCCTATTCCACTTTCTAAGAGCTGGTTCTTACAAGGTGTATGCCACCATGCCCAGACTACTAACAAACACTGCTTAACAGTTGAGGAACAAAACACCACTATCAGGAGTCCGATTTTATTTTAGAAAAAATCTGGATAACTTTCCAGGGGAAATTCTAGGAACAGTGCAAGTTCACTTAAAAGTAGTGATGGGTGACTGGCTGATTGACTGGCAAAAATAATAACAACAATAATGAGACCAAATTGTCTATGAATGCAACACCTCAGAGAACTGATGTTAGCACTTTGGTGTGCCATGTTCTTCCTAAGGACTTCACATTACTTTTAAAGGGTCGATATTTACATGCTTTCAGACATTTGCTAATGACCAAATCATATGACAGGGTCACACAAAGGGCCCTCAATTCCATTTCAAGCTGTAAGGAGCATCAACAGGTTCCTGTCTATGTCTTGAGGAGCATAGAATTTCTACAAGTGAAAGTATTAGTCACAGTGCAGCCATGAAATCTTTGCTACTGAAAAGGGGAGGCTATCTTTCTTTCTGGCTCTCCTACTTTCCTCCCTCCCTCCCTCCCTCCCTCCCTTCCTCCCTCCTTCCCTTACTCCCTCCCACCTTTCTTCCTTTCCTTCCTTCCTCTCTTCCTCCCTCCTTCCTTCCTGCCTCCTACCTTCCCTCCTTTTCTTTCTTAGTTTCCTCTCTCCTTCCCTCCCTCCCATCCTTCTTTCCTCTTCCTTCCTCTCTTCCTTCCCTCCTCCTTTCCCTTCTTCACGCCCTCCCCTCTCTTTCCTACCATGAGCTCAGCTAGAACTTTTAAACAATGAGATGCTTTAGGAATTGTCCTTCCCTGGGTATTTATGACACCGAGCAATGCTAGATTCTTTGCTGGGGGATTTCAAAGCAAAGATAACCACAGTGACATAGCAATTTTCACGTAATTCGTATCTACTTCTCTCACAGCCTCCTGCCTGTCGTATGTTCCAGAGAAAGGAACTGTTGGTGCCAGTGGAGACCTTGCCCCACTTGCTCATCTGGCCCTTGGGTTAATTGGAGAAGGGAAGATGTGGTCCCCAAAGAGTGGCTGGGCTGATGCGAAATATGTAAGACCTTCACAACACTTCATTAGATGGTGGTGATTTTCCTAGGCTAGCCCCCACATCTGTGTACTGCTTTATGTCTCTCAACAGTCACAACATCCCAATGAGGAGGCATCCTTAAACAATCAGTGAGCCAACTGGAGTTTGAAAGTCAAACTAGGCAAGATAATCATCTTGCATACTTGACTGGCAAGCTCCAGGACTTGAGTATCTCTTCAGTGAACAAAGTACCACTGATAGTGCTGATCTCAGGAACTGATTTGAGGCCAGCAACCATGTCTGGGAAGAGGTGTCACACTATATCCAAACTGGATTTAGGAACCGGTCTTAACCTGACAGCATGCACACTGTCAGCTCTACAAAGCAGGTTCCTCAAGTTCCTCTCTGGAAGTTAATCAGAAAGATATGGTTGCGATGAAACGTCAATGTTTTCTTTAACCTCCAGATTGCATCAGAGCTGCCCAAAGCATCATTTAAAGTATCAGGACGCATGCTAGAATAGTGTCTAACAGAAGTGAAAGAGGCAGAGGGCCAAGGGAGGAGTAGTTAAAGGACCAGATCAACTTCTAGAGGGACAGAGTGTGGGTCGTCCTTCCCTTATACAGCCTGACTTCAATTCTTTCTCTGTTGACAGTGTTTTTCCAACCACCTTCACATAACATTCAGACTGACCTGAGTCAATAGCAAATCCAAGCTGGTGTTCTGGTTGAGTGAGACTTGTAGTGCTTCCCATTGTCCTTAGGATAAAGTTCAGACTTAATGTGGCTGAAGAGTTGTCTTGTCATATGATCCCACTCTACTGCCGGCCCAGGCTCTCCAGTACAGAATGTGGAAGTTGTTGATGGCTAGGATAGACAGAGGGCCTCGAGTGAGCAAATTTTAATTTTCCTTACCCTGCCTCCAAGTCTGTTGTGGGCCTCTTTCAGGCTCTCTGAACAGCTTATGTGATTTTTTTTTCCTATTTGTGCCCAACACACCTCCTTCATCTTCAAGCATTCAACATACAATTACTCTGTCTCCCTTCCTTCCACCCTCAGCCTCAGCCTAACACCCCAAAAGAAACTGGTAAGTTATGGTTCTCAGATGCCCGATGAGAAATGGACATAGTTAAGAGGTACTGGTTCTGTCCTTCTCTTGCTGTAACTCCTCTTTCCTTCTTTGCTAGAGGAACCTTAATATAGTGGCTCTTTTTTAAAAAAACCTCTTTTGAAACAAAAGAAGACTACTGCCTCTTTCTTTCCCCCAGAATTCTGACTCAATCCACTAGAGGGGTTTCTGTAGCCCTCTCCCCACCCCCATCCCTCCTGGTCCACAGTTCTGCCAATGATAGAAAAAGCAGATAGAGTGGGTGACTTTCTAAGTCAAGCTGTAGAGGGAACCAGAAGCCCCACCTTAATATAGCCCCCAGGTATGCCAGGAACTAACAATCAAAAAGGTGAGTCACAAAATAGAAACTGAATGTAAAGGACCTCAAAACCAAGATTGATTCTGTAGAAAATGGAGCCCCTGGATTATGGCCAATTGTTATTTGAAAACTGCATATGCTTTCTGATTTTAGGAAATGACCAGAATCAATGTATGAAGTTCTAATCTTTTATAAGATGGCCCCTTTAGCCTTGAAAATCTTTTATTAAATGCTCCAGGAATCAGAAATGGGTTGGTATTATACTTGATACTAATTTTTGCATATTTTTTTTAAAAAATCATTCTACAGGTCCTTGAAGCTCATGGATTGAAACCAGTTGTTTTAAAACCAAAAGAGGTAAAGAGATTCAAGGAAAATTTCGTACATTTTCAAGTCTTTATTCACTCACTTTTTTCATTCTCAACAGTCTTACTATGTTTTTGACACAGATGTGACTTTAAGGCAGAAAGGGTGGACACACACACACACACACACACACTGTGATTAGATGTTTATTAAAAGTTGCTCACTGAACAAAGGGCCCTTTCCTTGAGCATTTCAAAGGTTCTTCATGGCACAAGTGATTAGGGGTTCTCTTAGCAATTGAATCTTCCAACCCAATTTTCTGAGGAACTCAGCAAGATATTCTCAGCTTGAGGGCCATTAAGAGCCCCAAGCAAGCGAGCGTCAGTGGTTCATCATCCGAGCTATTCAAGAGGCTGAGATCTGAGGATCATACTTTGAAGCCAATTTGAGCAGCAAAGTTTATGAGACTCATCTCTAACTAGCCAGCAAAAAGACAGTAGAATTGTGGCTCAAGCAGTAGAACATAAGCATTAAGTGCAAAAGCTAAAGAACAGTACCCAGGCGAAGTTTAAGCCCCAGAACCAACACACAAGGAAAACAAAAAGAAAAAGCTCCAAGCCACAAGGTTTTGACCAGATTGTTTTAGAATATCTTGTGTACTGCAGGAAGAAGGTAAAGAAGAAAAGCAATAGAATAATTAACGATTGCATGTGTAATCTGCTGCCCTGAGAACAGAAACAGCCTTCAAGTAATGCATTTCCCAGATCTATACCAGTGACTCTATCCTCATGGCCTGTGTTCCTCACACGCTTCCATTGCCCCGTACTTGAGAAAACAGGCTACCCACAGTTCAGCTGAATGGCTGGTCTCTTACAAAAGCAAAGGGCATGAAATCCACTGGTAGAAAGGTTAATTACAACAAATACGGTAGACAATGTTTCTCTCCCTCCCTGAAGGGCCTGGCATTAATCAACGGGACGCAGATGATCACCTCCCTGGGCTGCGAAGCTGTGGAGAGAGCCAGTGCCATCGCCCGGCAGGCTGACATCGTAGCAGCCCTGACCCTTGAGGTGCTGAAGGGCACCACCAAAGCCTTCGATACGGGTCAGCCCCAGGCTTCTGTTCATTTGTACATTTATCCAGAGTTGGCAGGCAGGTGATTGACGTCCTTAGGCACAGAGTGCTCGTGGCAAGGGTAGGTGGTAGAGAAGAAAGAGACAGCCCAGGATTGGATTGCCCAGTACCGATACAGCTTCATCTCAGTTCTACCACACCGTATCCTGCCCACAGCCATGTGACAGACATCTATCCAGTGAGACCTTGAAAAGAAGGTGACCTGCTACAGAACACTGAGCAATCTGGTCCTATCCAATTCAGCACTGTTTTAGAAGTCTCTTTGCAGGACCTGAAGCCTAGAGTAGAATTAGAATTGTCCTGATTAGAAAGCTGGCGGAAAAGGTAGCTTATTAAGAAGCGAGTTTCCGACTCAGTACTGTAAGAAGTAGGGTAGAAAGCTGTTCAAAAATGAATTTAATAGGGCCAGGAGTTTGGCCTAGTGGTAGAGGTCTTGCCTAGCATGCATGCAGACCTGGGTTCAATTCCTTGGTACCACATACATAGAAAAAAGCCAGAAGTGGTGCTGAGGCTCAAGTGGTAGAGCTCTAGCCTTGAGAAAGTCCAAGGACAGCGCTCAGTCCCTGAGCTCAAGCCCAGGACTGGCACACACACAAAAAATAATAATTTAATAGCCAGGCGCAGTGGCTCACACCTGTAATCCTAGCTACTCAGAAGGATGAGATCTGAGGATCAATGTTAAAAGCCAGCCAGGGCACAAAATTACCCGTGACTCTTTAATTAATCTCTAGGAAATGGGAAGTAGGGCTTGGCTCAAGGGTAGGGTGGTAGCCTTGAGCTGAAGTGCTCAGGGACAGCGCCCAGGCTGTTCAAGGCCCATGACCTACAAAAAAAGAATTTAATTAGGTCACTAGTTGAAGTCCTGGCTAGCCTCAGTCCAGTTCCTTCAAGGGCCCAATATCTCAAGTTCAAGTCCTAATGCATTAAACACACCGTTTGCACTCAGATAGCTGAAGCAGAAAGAATCAAGTTTCAATTCTGAGTGGTGGGTTAGGGACCCCTGAGCCTTTTGAAGTCTGTTTCAGAACCGGGGTGGTCTTCTAACAGTAGTTCACTCTACCATCAGGATTTCTCTGACCTTTCTGCCCTTCCTCAATTCTAGACATTCACGCCGTTCGCCCTCATCGTGGGCAAATCGAAGTTGCTTTTCGGTTCCGGTCACTCTTGGACTCAGATCACCACCCATCAGAAATTGCAGGTCTGGTCATGTTTATCTGAATGAGTTTATTTGCTTCTGTGTTCCATGGGAATATTGGTAATTTGTTCCATCTCTTCGCATCTGTTCCACAGAGAGCCACCGGTTCTGCGATCGTGTTCAGGACGCATACACCTTGCGCTGCTGTCCACAGGTAAAAACAGGAACTAAGAAAACCAACAATGGTTCTTTTCCAAGTTCAGTTCAAACATAAAACTTCCAAGTGCAAAGCATTTCCTGGAGAAAGGCTGAAGGTGTTGCCTCCCAAGAATGCTGTCATCCTTACTAGAATGAACTTGTCATATATCTTTATTTGGGCTGTGTTTTAGGTCCATGGGGTGGTGAATGACACAATAGCATTTGTGAAGGATATCATTACCACAGAACTGAATAGTGCAACAGACAATCCTGTATCCTTTGAGCATCATCAGTCGTGATACAATTGCAGCTGATCACATTGGGGTTTGGAAGGCAATCTTTTTTTGCATCTCAGTTCTCTTTTTTTCATTTCATAGGTAAACGAGTTAGTCTCAGAAGCTTAGGCTAAGTACATGTCATCAGACCAGAAGTAGTAAGTGATAAGCAGACCTACAAATGAGCTCTGGAGTTCTGAATCCAGCATGTGATGCTTTCAAAAGTGACCCATGGGAGATGAAAGAAAACATCTCCCACATTAGTTGAGGTGATTTGGGAAGATGTTGGCCCACTGCTGAGGTTGGCAGGTGGAGTCACAAATGTGACTGCAAAGAGCCTGGTGGGTTGTTGCCCTCTGTTTGTGCGCTAACCCCCAGGTTTGTGGAGTGAAGGTACTTGGGGGTCACTTATCTGAAGAGTAAACACGAATGTGCGTTCTGTGCTCCTTCCATCTCCATTTGGGTGTACTAGTTAACTGTTAATTTTTGTTTTTGCTTTTTGGCTCCTTTGTTCTGACAACTGCTTAGGGAAAGACCCATGCCTCTCCCTTTGCCCCACGTCTGTACCAGGAATGTCACTTCATTTTTAACAATAAGCAGGAGGGGCAGGGTGTTACACTCCAAGTGAACGGGAAGCGTTATTGCTCAAGCCTTAACCTGTTTTGAAAGATGGTCTTTGCCAGTAGAGGAGAAACAATTTCTGGAGGAAACTTCCATGGTGAATACCCAGCCAAAGTAAGCCTTTCAAAATTGCTCCTGATCCTGAACATTCAGTCCAATAGAGGCCAACTAAACAAAGGCATTCTTTCAGGCCCTGGACTACTTGGCCATTGGTGTCCATGAACTTGCTGCGATTAGTGAGAGAAGAATTGAAAGGCTCTGTAATCCTTCCCTCAGTGAGCTGCCGGCCTTCCTGGTGGCTGAAGGTGGGCTCAACTCTGGGTTCATGATAGCCCACTGCACAGCTGCGGCCCTGGGTAAGGACCCTTCTCACCTCCCACAACACAAGGCTGTCTAGCTAAAGGCCTGTCTGGTTTTTGACTTTGAGTAAGATCTTACTTTTCTCTATTTTTATTTGCACCCTCTTTCCTCCCTCAGTACTAATACTGAAATATAACATTTGTTTGTTTATTAAAACACCCCTTCACCAGAGAGACATCTTACTCTACAAGGTCCTGGTCCCTATAACCCTCATCTTAGAACTCTAGAACTCATTACTGATAACAACAGAATTTATAAAATACTGGACAACCCATAGCCAACTAATTGTGCTAGTATATACACAAGTCCCTTATGGCACAGAAAAGCACCAAGTGGAGCCCAAGGTTGATGAAAATGGAGAAAAGACGTATGAGTGTGAACACTGCAGACTTCTGAAGCTGAGGAGAGTTGGTTATTCCAGCATCCTTGCTACTTGAAGTCCTCGGTCTTCGACCTGGGAGCTTAATGGAATGACCGGATCCCAGGCCACAGCCCAAGTTCAGTAAGGCAGTACAAGAAGATACTCAACACCTTGATATACACAGTCAAATCTGAAAGGCCTCGGTGCAGGAGACCCCCTCATCTTCTAGGGGGATCTCTGGTCATCACAAGCCCTGGCTTCAACCTGAAACACCAGTTTGTGCTGAACAGTCTGAATTGCTAAGTCTTGCCCTCCAAAAAACTGTAGTTTTGGCCTCAGTCCTCAAATGTCACACCCAAATTCAAATCCCATCCCTCCCGCGGACATGAGCAAGTTGGTCCTGACTTCCCATGCCCCCCAACGCTGAATGTGTCTAATGTCTTCTGCTTATAACCAGAGGACTTCACATCCTCTTCCCTGGTTTACCCTGGAGCCCATTGAACATTGCAGCCCTTCTTATCAGGCAGAGAGGGAGGGAGATGTGCCTGCTTCCTTCTCCCCAAAGGAAAGGGTGCTTGGGTCACAGCCTAGAGCTCCTGGACAGAAAGAAGCTGGGAATGTTGGTTGAGCCCACAGTGTTCCCTCACTTGCTCTGGTCTCCTGCAGTTTCCGAGAGCAAGGCCCTGTGCCACCCCTCATCTGTGGACTCACTCTCCACCAGCGCTGCCACAGAGGACCACGTCTCCATGGGAGGGTGGGCAGCCAGGAAGGCCCTCAGAGTGGTGGAGCACGCAGAGCAAGGTAATCCCAGCGCGCTGGGGATGGCGGATCTCCCTCTTTCTCTAAGAGGAAACCCCAAAGGCAGCACCAGCATCACCCGGGGAACTCAAAATACAGGTTCTTAGACTTCCAAGTCCGCTGAGCCAGAAGCCTTAGGGAGGGGAGGGGAGCACGCTGTCTCAAAAGCCTTCCAGGCCATTCTGATGTGTGCTGAGGATTTACAATCAGGAACTATCAAACGCTGAACTGGCAAACTTTCCTGCCTTGGTTTTTTCCCCTTTTCCTTTTTTTTTTTTTTTTTTTTTTTTGCCAGTCTTGGGGCTTGAACTCAGAGCTTGAGCACTGTTCTTGGGCTTTTTCCTCAAGGCTAGCACTCTGCCACTTGAGCCACAGCACCATTTCTGGCTTTTTCTATGTATTTGGTACCAAGGACTCAAACCCAGGTCTTCATGCATGCTAGGCAAGCACTCTACCACTAGGCCAAACTCCTGGCCCTCCTTTTACTTTTTAATGAGAATTGGGGAGTAGAGTTCCAGGAACCCCCCATACCTCATCCTAATTCACTTTTCTCCATATTTTCTCTTATTCCTCCCAAATTATTTGCAGTCTAACCCCCAATATCTATCATTTTATTCCTATTTACCTTTCTATCCTCTCTATCAGGGCTTCATTACCGCACCCAACAAAATTCCACATTGAGTTCTTTGTAGTGGGTTGGATCAAATCAGGATTCAAGCCCTGAACAACACACACACACACACACACACACACACACACACACACACACACTACTAGTTTTGCAAGGAAAAGGAAGTGAGTGGCACAAAATAAATTGAGGACAGGTATCCAAAAGCTCAGACAAAGCACAGTTATAAATTAGCCTCAGAGGAGATAAAATAAATAGAATCCAAATTCTAGAACCTGGGGAGAACTTGGGAATATATTTATAGTGTATCTAAGTAGATTGTGCATTTGCAGCATCTCTAAGTAGGAATATTATTTATTTGCTTGGGATAGTTATTTCATGGGAATTATGCTGTTAAGATGAAAAACATTACTTTTATAAGGGGAAAGATGTTTCATAATTCTTTGGATATTTTCAATGCATTAAAAAATGCCTTAGGGGCCGGGAGTTTGGCCTAGTGGTAGAGTGCTAGCGTAGCATGCATGAAGACCCGAGTTCGATTCCTCGGTACCACATACATAGCAAAAAGCCAAGTGGCTTTTGTGGCTCAAGTGGTAGAGCCCTAGCCTTGAGAAAATCCAGGGACAGTGCTCAGGCCCTGAGCCCAAGCCCAGGACTGGAAAATAAAAATAAATAAATAAATAAATAAAACCAATAAAAAAAAGGATAAAAATAATAATTAAAAAAATACCTTAGGAGCCAGGTGCAGTGGCTCATGCCTGTAATCCTAACTACTCAGGAGGCTAAAATCTGAGGATCAAGGTTCAAAGCCAGCCTGGGCACACAAGGACCTGAGACTCTTCAATTAACCTCTAGAAAACAGAAAGTGGGGCTTGGCTCAAGCCTTGATCTGAAGAGCTCAGGGACAGCACCCAGGCTGAGTTGAAGCCCCATGACCCACAAAAAAAACCAACAACAACAACAACAAAAAAATCTATCTTAGGGACTGGGTGATTGGCTTAGGTGGTAGAGCATCTGCATGGCAAGTGCAAGGACCCTGAGTTAAAACCCCATTACTACCAAAAAGCAAAAAAACAAAACAAAAAAATCTTGGATGGTTGAAGTGGCTATTGGGGAGCAAGTTATTAGCTTATTTTGAAATAAAAGCCACATTAAAAAAATCCAGCTAAATAAAAATGCAGTGAACCGTTTGAATTCATAACAATGAAACGTGCAGTTTTTGAGTGCAAGTGGATGAGCTTAGGGAGTTTAGGGAAACTTCTGGTCACGGATAGCAAAATGTCACAAAGGTGATAACCTGGGGATTTTCTGTTTCTCTTGTAGATATTTACATATCAGTCTTTTCTGTCTCTGACATAATCTGTCAGATTGCCTTTCTTTTGAGGTTGCAACATATTACTAACACATTGAGAATTTTCTGTGGGCAGCCCTATAATTCATTTACTCTGCACCATAACCCTAGAATGTATGGGCCATTGTCCCATTTTGTAGATCAGATACCCAAAGCACAGGTTCTGTAATGTCAAGTTCCATAAAGATTTAATACCAGTGCTGGGGTTTAATCTAAGGTGATTGGTCTAAATCCCCCTGTTTGATGCTTCATCACACCTCCATGCTCCTGTCCCATTTATCTCAGTATGCAATCTCTGTGACTTAAATGCATAATACAAGATTGAACCACTCTGGATTCAATTATTTGCAAGGAAATGTTTTAGAAACTTCAAGTTGATTAGACCATATCTGTGGTGAACTCAAATAAAAGCATAAAATTATTTGACCTCTTGTCTTTCAATCCATGAAGCACATTATGAATTCTATTATGAATTCTGTGAGTACAAAAGTCACACTAGGAGAGGATGAAGAATCCATTGTATATCTGCAATGCCCTCACTTAATGTATGCAGAGTTGGAAATTATGAGCAAGAAAGTACCTTAAGAGGGCTGGGGCTCCAGGACTGAGCTGACTTCCTTCCATACTCATATGTACAAACTGCCAGGAGACCTTGACTGGAGGAGCTGAGTGGGAGGAACTGGAGGACTTTGCTGGGGTAGCCTAAAGAATAGTAAACTAGGTGCTTA
Source organism: Megascapheus bottae (assembly GCF_031878675.1). Classification (NCBI taxonomy): domain Eukaryota; kingdom Metazoa; phylum Chordata; class Mammalia; order Rodentia; family Geomyidae; genus Megascapheus; species Megascapheus bottae. Next base: position 78,328,338 of record NC_143510.1, on the reverse strand, counting down.
AGGAGCCTGGTACTCTTTCATGGCAAATGTTTCCATTTTCTCTTTCTTAGCATTAAAGGCAGATCCAAAGGGCAGCCTGGATAACTGATACCAAGTCATCTTTATTCTACCAGTAGAGAACAAGCCTAGCCCATCTGTTGGTTGGCAAATGATGGCTGCAACTTTGGGTGATTTCTGTCCCTCAAGCATGAAGTCAGACTTTAATCCACTACTGACTGGTCATTTTTGTTTTAGTGTTGGCCATTGAACTTCTCGCAGCCTGCCAGGGCATCGAGTTTCTACGTCCCCTGAAAACAACCACTCCACTGGAGAAGGTCTACGACCTGGTGCGTTCTGTTGTAAGGTAAAGTCAACAGATCCCTGGGCGTCACAGCGTATCAGAACCAAGAACCTTGGCACAGCTCAGTGTTCAGCTGATTGATTATTATATTTTTTTCATAGACCCTGGATTAAAGATCGCTTCATGGCCCCGGACATTGAGGCAGCACACAGGCTGCTCCTTGAGCAGAAGGCAAGATGGCTACTTGTTTGGTTCTTAGTTTGGGGTTGTTATGGGAAATCTAAGTGGGAATCAGATGGAGAAATGCTGCCACAGTCCGTTGTCTCCTGGAAGGGAACGCAAAGGTGCAAATGCAAAGTGACTAAGAAATCTATCTGCCTACCTAGGGGTTAGAAGTTGAAATGAATTGTAGCTGGAATTTAGGAACAGTCATTCTTGGAGAGACAATGAATGAATGAATGAATGAATGAATGAATTCTACTGTAGCCTGCCCCTGTCTAGTTAGGTGAGATATGAGTTTTCTTCTGATTTCATAGCATAGAGTTAGCTGAATAATACATGTACCTAGTATGCTGGTTCATTATTTGGTTCATACAATGCATATTGTATGCTATGAAAAGATAAAGTATCTTCTGTATTTTGTGTATGCACATGTGTGCTTTAAACCTTTCAAATAATTCCTATCATGCTCTCTAAAATATTTGATTTCCCCCTCCCCCCCAGCACTGACCCTGAGCTTTTTTTTTTTTTCCCCTCAAGGCTAGTGCTCTACTATTTGAGCCACAGCTCCACATCCAGGTTTTTGCTAGTTAACTAGAGATAAAAGTCTCACAGACTCTTCGGCCCGGGCTGACTTTGAATCATGGTCCTCAAATCTCATCCTTCTGAAGAATGTTGCTCTGCTCAAGGGGAACCATTTTCTCTTTGCTCTTAACATCTGTTGCTTCTAAGCACACTCTTCCACGGTTGAAAAAAAGATACTTGTCGGCTGCCAAACTCTGGGAGTAGTAGAAAGGTGTGGGAAGAGCTAGCTTGTCAGAACATACAGTTTCTGAGGAACTCTGGGAGTTCCTTGGCTGTCAGGAGCCAGCAGGAAAATCAAGCAACTTTAATCCTTCATTTAAGAAGATATTAGGCCTGAAATAAAATAGATTGATGGGTAGAAGGGGGGGGGAAACAAAGCAATACAAAATGAAGATTTGAGGACACATTCTTGAGGAGTGTTTGTGAATCTGCTGGGCGCCTTGTGAGAACACAGCTTTGAATTTGGTAGGTGTGGGATGGGGTAAATAATTGCTGGGAGATTGTGATTTATCCCAGGCAGGACATACAGGGCTAGAACACAGGTCATACTTCAGCAGCAAGAGGCAATCACTCATGTGTACAGAGTCCTTATGGACGGATATAGAGCCCTGGGGAAATCCAGCCAGTTCCCTTGCATCAGTCAAGGCTTGCTTCAGAAAGCACACCATCATATCGCACCTTTGAACCGAGCACCCTTAGCTCTGTGCACACTGAGAATCTTCTAGGTTCTGTTTCTGGTGCATTTGCTTTTTTTTGCTTTGGAAGAAAAAAACAATACACCTTAGAGGAGATTTGGACCGTCACAGTAGGCAAGCACTCTACCACAGCATCTTCTTCCCTTTTGTAAAATATTTATTCTGAGACAGAGTCCTTGAGTTGCCCAGGTTGGCCTCAAAGTTGCACTCCTTCCATCTTGAGGCTACCTAATAGCAGAGTAGCAGAGATTATCCCCATGCACTACCACACCAGCTGACACACCTTATTTGTTTTTTTTTTTTTTTTGGCACTTCTGAAGATTGATCCCAAAGCTTTGTGCGTGCTATGCAAGTGCTCTGCCACTGTACCACATTCCACCCCCATGAACTTTGTGTTTTTAAAAGCCTTTCGTGCACCCAGCTAGTTGTTGACACACCATGTGTCAAATGGCTTCAAATAAAAACAAGCAAACTGTCACTATGTGTTTAATCAGATGAAAAAGATGTTTTCACTTAGGGTGAAGTCCATGTTTGATAGGACAGAGAAATAAAGTTGTGGCTCTTTCAACTCTCTTCTTTCCTTGATCTTTAGGTTTGGCAAGTGGCTGAACCATACATTGAAAAGTACAGAATGGAGCATATTCCAGAATCAAGACCTGTTTCTCCAACTGCCTTCTCCTTGGAATCCCTACGCAAGAAATCCATCAAAATCCCAGAGTCTGAAGACCTGTAGTGAACTTTTTGTCCTGGATTAGCAGATCAGATAGTTACTTAGCTGATTCCAGAACAATACTGTGCTGAAAGAGAGGCGTGGGGACAGCCATCTATGTAACACAACTTCTCTAAAACCTGTTTTGGTTAGGTTGGTGGCAAATCCAGCACTGGATTCTTGTTGTTATGAGGGTTACAGAGTATCTCTAAGTTAGAGGAGTTTTCTTTATTTCTTGGTATTATCAGGCCACCCATTCTTAGTAGTCACCCTCCCATTGATCTATTGCTTTTTTCCTCTTAGTATAAGACAATCCACTTCATAGGTGGCAGTAGGTTATTAGCATTCATCTCTAAAAAAAAAACACATTGAATTCTGTGAACCTTATGATTTCTTTTGTTTACTTTACTTGGTCTTTTTGTTTGTTTGTTTGTTTGTTTTGGTGCTGATTCTAGGGCTTGAACTCAGGGTCTGGCCACTGACACTGAGTACTTTTGCTCAAGGATAATACTCTACTATTTGAGCCACAGCTTCACTACCAGCCTTTGGCTGATTAACTGAAGGTAAGAGTCTCACAGACTTTCCTGCCAGGCTGGCTTCAAACTGTGATCTTCAGCTCTCAGCCTTCTGTGTAACTAGGATGACAGATGTGAGCTACCAGAATCTGGCTTAAAAAAAAAAATTCTTTTGCTAGTTGACTTTCTTTGGCCAATTATGCTATGTCCTAATAGAACATTTGTTCCTTATATATGCCTTTATCAATAGCTGCAAAGTCATAATACAATGGAATCACAGGAATGAATAGAGGTATTTAAATATAGCAATACTTAAAACTCACAAAAAAAGCATTATGTGGAAAGGAGCATGAATAGAAAGATTGATATTTGAAAGCTGGGTTGCTGGTTCAAGTCTGCAATGCTATCTACTCTGGAAGCTGAGATTTACACATCTCCAGCTGAACATAGCCTAGGCACCCACATCCAAGAGACTCTTCTCCAACTAACCAGCAAAAAGCAGAAGTGGAGATGTGGCTTACGTGATAGAACACCAGCCTGAAGCCAAATAGATAAACCAGAGTGCAAGATCCAGAGTTCAATTTCAGTATGGGATTGGCCAGTTCCTTCCCTGTAATGGTAATCTTTGAAACTATTTTGACACAGGTCAGTGAGGGCTCTGCAATACATTGCCCAAGACAAAGGATCCTATGGGTAGGCTCAAGCATAATTGTTCAGGAGAAGAATGAGTCACATGACCTGTAAGCCTCCCAAGGCTGAAAGTACACAAGCATGACAAAGCACTCCCTGTGCAGGAAGCCAAAACCAAAGACTGCAACAGATCAACCAAAGGACAGACATTTTTGCTTACTGCTCACAGCCTAGGATGGGCCCAACAGTACATTTCACAATCAAATCTTCACCCTTTAGCATGTACCTTGTCCACAGGAAAGGTGAAGACTTTCACCCAAATGAGAAACACTGGGGACAGCAATTCACAAAGCTGAAACATGGGCAGAGGAACTTGTTTATCTAAAGGTAGTTCTTGGTGCTGGCCTTTGCTGACTATGAATACTCATAAATGGAGATGATTCATTCTTACCCTGGGTGCATTTGGGCTCCTAAGCCCTAGCAAATGGTTCCCTTCACTTTGGAAAATGCTAGATTTCCTTCCCTTACAGTCCTTTGGGACCCGATGACTCTTGGTCATTGAGGTTGTCTATACTGCTCTGTTACTAATTTACATGACCTATCTTGAAAGTAAATATGAAATAAACTATATATACTAATGGTCTTGTCACTTTCTGAACAAAGTCTTGGGGATTTTGATTTTTGTTGACAAGCTGAGGTTTGACCTCAGAGCCCAGTAAGTATTTCCACCACCTGACCTACAATTCAAGTCCTTGGGATTTCTGTTGGATGTTTTTGGAAACAGAGTCTCATACTAACCCATGTTAGCCTTGAATGCGAGCTTCAGCCTCACAAGTGCTGGGATTACGAGTGTGCTCTATCATGCTTGGCTTAAAGGTTAAGAGCTCTTTAAGGAAGGCTATTTTAAAGGTAGGTCATTGGGTTTCTGAAAGATATAATCCCCAACTGATAATGCATTTTAGGAAATTTGATGGATCCAGTGTATTCTCTTTCTTGTTTGTGCTGAGTATCAGGCTAGGAATTGGACACATCAGCTCTCTTGGGGGAGCAGAACTTACCTGGGCTTCTCCAGATGTCTCTTGTTAGATGGGGAAGGTGTAACCCCCAACAAAGACTCATCGTCGTTTTTGCTGTGCCATATCTGTTGATATCTTGGTAACCAAAGCAAGCCAAAAGCCACACCTAGTTTGGGCATGAATGTGATTTGGCATGATCTGTAACTGTTAGATAAGAGAAAAAAAAAAGATCTCTTTCCTACTACTTTACCATCTTGTTCCCAGGGCAGCTTAAATAGTATAGCTATCTCATCAACAGTATGTTCATTTTGGCCACTTTTATTAAACATGTTATTTCATGTGCAGTTAAATAATTTTGTCCTTTTTTTACCTGTGTTAAAGTACTAGTTTATTAAATGTGAACACTGAAAATTCACTTCCCCCCACCAAAGGAAAAAAAGAGAGAAAGAAAAATTTGAGACCATTTGAATTGTGGGAAGTGTGGGTCTGAGTAAAGATGGTCCTGGGGTTTTTTGTGTGTGTTTCATCCTAGTTCAAGAAAGAGCTGAACCAGACTGGTGGCTCATGCCTGTAACCCTACTTGGATAGTGGTTTGAAGCCAGTACAGGCAGGAAAATCTGAGACCATTATCTCCAATTGACCACCAGAAAACCGGGGGTACCATAGTGGCTCAAAGTGGTAGAGTACTGCTAGTCTTGAGCAGAAAAGGCTCAAGGACAGTGCCTAGGCCTTGAGTTCAAGCCCCATGACCAGCAACAACAACAACAAAAAGGCTGAGATAGTAATTTAAGTCATTGGGACAGAGAAGAGATTTATATTAGGTTTCTGGCAAAGTGTTCTCTGCCCTGACAACAATAGGAAGCTGTCTTTCTCCCTCTCCTCCTTGACCTAAATGGGTAGACACAGTGTCACACCTGTTGACATCTAGCCAGAGTCAGGTCGCCATGGATGGCATCAGAGGAGAGAAAAAGATCTGGCTCTTCCACTCCATTGAGCTTCTAGATCAACTAATCTGGAAGCTACTCTGCCTGTGAGATTGCAATAATAAGCAAAAGCTCCCATGGTTTTGCTGTTTGTTGCTTTTCGCATCCTAGCTGGTCCAGCCACTGTGAAGGAAGAGCTGTGCCAGGACTGGGGTGTATCAATTGTGTCATGCAGTCTTATATTTAGGCTCTTTTCATCTACTTATGGGTCATACTATAGCAACCACTGCACAATCAGATGTGTGTGCTGTAGAGGAAGACAGAAGAGCTGCCATATTGCTGGATTACTAGGAGGCCTTGAAACCAGGGACTTGCTAGGCTTCAGAGGGTGATCTCGTTCTATGGGACACACATCTTCTGGAGTCACTGTGAGTTTTCTTTCTGGATTTCTGGTGCTCCTGCTTTAGCAAGCTTTACATGTGTCTTGCCAGGGTCCAGTCACATAACAAATATTTGGGAGCCTACTATGTTCACTGAAGCCTGATTATTCTTTCTGCAACACACTTGTCCCAGTCCTACCCTTTTCAAAAATATTCAGTGGATTCCCCTGGCTTTAAGGATGAAGTTCAAATCACTGATCTTGATGTTCAAGCCCTGTGCAACCAGAATCACCTGATTCTACAGCATTAGCTCCCCATCGAGTCCTCTGTCCTGGGGGACATGTCATGCACCTCCTAAAAATGTCTTCATGTTCAACTTTTTCATGTTCCACCTCCTCAAAAGCCCTCCCAGCCTTCAAAGGTATAATTGTTACTTTTGTGTGTGTGTGTGTGTGTGTGTGTGTGTGTGTGTGTGTGTGTGTGTGGTACTGGGATTTGAATTCGGGGCTTTGCACTTGCTAAGCAGGCACTCTACAACTTAGGCTAGGCTACTAGCCCTTTTTGCTTTTGTTATTTTTTCAGATAAAATCATGTCCTTTTTGTCTAGAGCTAACCTCAGATCCAGATCATTCTACCTACATCCCCTAGTTGGAATGATGTTGGGAACTTTCAGTAGTCACAAGCAGGAGCTAAACATGATTCTTTTCTTCATAAAAAGGCTGCCTCAGGAATCTTATTATAGTAACAAAAACTGACTAACACACGAACCTTGATTTGGTTATAGTTATTTATTTCTTATTTTCTTTAATAGTTGCACACAGAGTTTCGATTCAACATGTCAATTTATGAGTACAATGCATCTCGAGTAACGTCACCACTGGATATAATACAGTCTTACTAATCCAGACTGATCCACATCACCTTTGTGATCATTTTATAATTAATGTATACTTGACAAATTCCTTTTTGTAAGCAGGATGAAATTTGATAATGTAACCATATTTATGAGAATAATGAAAATTTTTTTTCAGAATTCTAGAAATGTCAATTTATATAAATAACTGCTCATTCTACAAACAATTGTGTACTCTATTCATTCAACTTTGTTCCATAATGTCAGGCAACATTGGTGATCTATTTCCAGGACTATCAGGAAACAAAAATAATAATGATAGCAAATAATCTTTTCCTTTTTTTTTTGTCAGTAATGGGGCTTGAACTCTGGGCCTGGGCACTGTCCCTGAGCTCTTCAGCTCAAGGCTATTGCTCTATCACTTGAGCCACAGCACCACTTTTGGTTTTCTGGTGGTTAATTGGAGATGAGAGGCTCCTGGACTTTAGTGCCCAGGCTGGCTTTGAACCGTGATCCTCACTCAGATCTCAGCCTCCTGAATAACTAGGATTACAGGTATGAGCTACTAAATGCATTCACTGCAGGAAGGCTGTTGCTCTTGTAGATGACAAGTCTTGAAACTGCCACAGAGCTAGCTGTGTTGTTAAGGTTGAAAGACATTAAACATGGAAAGACTCTGCCCCAGGTACACTAATGCATCTGAAGACAAAGACAAACTGTGTGCTTTTTATAAAAGAGCATAATTTAGTCATGTCACTTAAGACATCTTTCCTTCTATTCACCAATGTTCACTAAGTATAATTTACAAAATGAAAGTGGAGAGGCAAAAAATGGAAATTTCAAGCCAAGTCATCTTTTCTCACAATGGTATTTCTGAACTACCTCTTCATATAAACCTTCAGAATATTTGTATCCAATCTTTGTGAAATAATTTGATGGTTTGAGGTGATCATCACAGTAAGATTACATGTTCATTTATCCAAGTATACATGTTCAATTCAAATAAATCTTCAAGTGGACTAATAAAATGTGGAAATATATTTGGCTTTAAGATACATAATTCTGGCAACTCACTCAAGTATTTTTATTTAAATGTGACTGTATCAACTTATTTGATCCAGCAGAAGTGTCTTTTTCCCCTTGCAGAGCTATCATTTTTTGTAGATGACTTTTCCTTTAGTTATAACATATTCAATTAATTCATGATGGCCTCCAAACTGATAAATTATATGTTCCCATCTAGAAAGAAATCAAATCTGTTTTTCAATTCATGGAAGTTAAAATCTGTACTATAAAAATAAATTTAAATGTAAAATGAATTTATCTATAATAACCCATTGCCACTTAGGCCATTATACATAGCATTTAAGATCTGGCCCATAATAAATCAAATGCTTAAAAATATCGAAGTTCTTGATCTTAAATATTTCCTTTAGGACATGATACATGAATGGTAACAACATTGTTTTCAGTGGAAGGAGTCGATTGTGACCAGGGAGATAGAATTATACAGTGGCTTCTCTCTACTGAATATGAGGTCCAAGGCCTATGGCAAGCCCACAAGAATCAGGAAGGACAGTATTTACAACTTTTAGACTTATAACCATAAGACCCAAATTGTCTCATCGGAGGTACAGCTGGTATGGAACAGAATATGAATAATAAGAAACCAGAAACAGTATAACTGAGTGAAGAAATTGGGAATCAATTTGATATCTAAAGTCAAGGCGAGGGTGGCGGGGCAGGGGGGAAAGGAATCAGAACCAGAGAGACAAGTAGAGCTGGGAACAATCTAAAGGCCAGGGCCAAGCAGAAAACCATAAGCACAGTCCAGGACACGCAAAGGCAAGATCCCCAGTACACAGAGCAAGAACCTGGAAATCCATGAAAGATGGGATACAGAGGAAGACACCCCAGAACTTGTCCTACTGTAGGATCTAGAAGTAGACTTTCCAGTTGAAAAGGGTAAATCAGAGGGGACTGGTTAGTGTCTGAGTTTCTATATACCTGGCTGAGTCTGATACTAATAACTAGAGAAAAGGAACCTTGAACCTGTCTACCCCGTGGTAGGTTTGGTGAACACTTACCTGGGTGCATCGATGATAATGATATCTCCCTGTTTGCCAACCTCCAGAGACCCATGTGTGTGAGATTTTCCCAGGGCATAGGCTGCATTGATGGTGCCAGCAGCCAGGGCCTCAGGCATGGACATCCTCATATTTACGCAGGCCAGATGCATGACCATTGGCTAAGATGGAAAGAGGAGCACATGGGGGGAAAGTAGCAGAACAGCAATAGCCACTTCGGACGGCTTTCCAAGCAGCACACCAATAAAAGTGGTTAAATATTAGGTTGGAGGGGCTAAGGATGTAGCTCAGTGGTTGAGCTCAGGCGTGGCGTGCATGAGAAAAAACCTGGGTTCAAGCCCAGCTGATCCCCAAAATGGACAAGGTGGTAAAACTTGCTAATTTTCTAATTCTAAACTTAAACATGAAGATGCTTATGCTTTGAATGGTTGGAATAGTGAGGACGGGGTGGGGGTGACAGAAGAAATGACACAGTTCAAGGTGTGTTGCAGTTGTAAATTGATCAGTTGAACTGAAATGCCTTTGTACAACTAAAGAAACTTTTTTAAATTGCAAAAAGAGAACAATGATTTTTATGCGTTGGGGAAAAATCCTGCTAGTATCAGGATTGTATATTTAATATTTACTCACAACTTGTCAAAACCCTATGTTGATGATGCTTAACCTCCATCCTTATTTATCATTGAGACTCAGTGAAAGCGAATTAATGTAAAACCGCAATACTCAAAGCTAAACCAATAGGTGATGCAAACAGAAGCTTCTCTCTTCTCTTTCAGTCCAGAGGCATTCGTGTGGTACAGAAAAATCCAATTACACTATGATTCACACCCCTTTTATTTTCCACAAGGAAATACTTTTAAATTTCTTATATATTTAAGCAACTGATAAAGCATTTTAAGTGATTTATATTGTTGGTTAAAACCCTGTGCAGAAAAACATCTGGGCTGATACTCACCATTGAAAAGCAATATGCATTGGGGTTGAAATCACTCCCCAGAGCAACTATCACCCCCTCATCTACCATCTTCCTGGCTCGAGGCTGCTTCAATCTAAGGCATGAAGAAAAAGATGTCAGTCTCTAAAGCTGGAATTTTTGCAGAATAGGTAACCAAAATGGAAGAGAATGACAAGAAACAAACATAAGGTGAACTGAATCTCAGTAGAGTTAGGCAGAGACCCATGCAGGCTCACGACAATTCAGTTTTCATATTCTGTTTGGGGAGTGACTTGGCTGTTTTTAAAATTGGGACCATTGCTCTTGCCAATCTTTATATGCTTAGAGATTCTTGCTAAGGGAAAAATTCAGAATTTATAAAGAATGAATAAACCAGGAAGGTATTCTAATAAATTCTTATGAACTCTTGTGACTTTTGAGTTAATAACCAACCAATAAGCATAAAGAATTATTAATTTCTCAAAATACTTTTTTCTTGATAGTAGAAGGATTTTCAGCTGCCATTCCAGTCTTACCTTCTTCCTGGCTAATGGGGAAAGGGACTCTGACTTTTCTTCCTGGGCTGGCCTTGAATCCAGATACTCTGGATCTCAGCCTCCTAAGCAGTTAGGGGTGATGAGTCACTGGCACCTGGCAAAACATGGTTCTTGAGTGGTGAAAAAGTCACCAAGCTAAATATTGGTTGAGGACTTGGGCTGATAACTATTGAGATTTATAAGAAAAGTAGTTGGATATAACAAGAAAATCTGCTGATTTCCCAAGCTTAGCCTATATTGTATATATTATTTAAATTAAGAGAATATTAGTAATAAAACTGTATTATATTGCATATGTGTGTATATGAAATTATAGTTCTTTTTTTGCCAGTCCTGGGGCTTGAACTCATGGCCTGGGCACTGTCCTTTCAAGGCTAGCATTCTATCACTTGAGCCACAGGACCACTTGTGGCTTTTTCTGTGTATATTGTATCAGGGAATTGAACCCAGGGCTTCATGCATGATAGGCAAGCACTCTACCACTAGGTCATGCTCCCAACCTGAAATTATAGTTTTTGTTTGTTTGTTTGTTTGTTTTTTGCCAGTCCTGGGCTTGAGCTCAGGGCCTGAGCACTGTCCTTGGATTTTCTCAAGGCTAGAGCTGTACCACTTGAGCCTCAGCACCATTTCTGGCTTTTTTCTATGTATGTGGTACCGAGGAATCGAACCCAGGTCTTCATGCATGCTAGGTAAGCACCTTAACCACTAGGCCAAACTCCCGGCCCCTGAAATTATAGTTTTTAAAAAGCAATGGAATGTTCTTTTCCCTTCTAAATGTTACTCTAAGTCTGGCCTTTCTCAAATCATGTCTCAGACTAGGTTATTCTTTTTTTTTTTTTCCATCAGTCATGGGGCTTGAACTCTGGGCCTAGGTGTTATCCCTGAGCTCTTCAGCTAAAGGCTTGAGCCACAGCACCATGTATGGTTTTCTGATGGTTAATTGGAGATAAGAATCTCACAGGGGCGGGGGGAGGGAAATGGGTACCAAGACATGTGAAAGGGTATCAATGTATGTGAATTAATGCACCTTCTATCTGGCAAATATCATGTAACCCTTTTACTAATTACAATAAAAAAAAAAGAATCTCACAGAGGACTTTAGTGCCTGGTCTGTCTTTGAACCTCAATCCTCAGATCTCAGCCTCCTGAGTAGCCAGGATTAAAGGCGTGAGCCACCGTGCCCAGCCCAAGTTATTTGTTGTGTGAGTGGAGTATGTGGAGAAGGAGGGCTATTCTATACATGGAGGGATTTCTAACAGCTTTGGTGGCCTCTACTCACTAGATGCCAGTAGCACCTTTCCCTGCCTATATGGGAAAATCAGAAATGTTTCCAGCTGTCTTCTGAGGGGTTAAAATTGCTCTGACCTAAAATTTACCTGCAGAATTGTTGCCCAGCAGATCATATATCTTACCAATGTCTAACCCTAAGAAGAAATTGACTATTTTTTGAGAGCTGGTTTTCTAGACTACAGACTCCTCAACAGCCATCATAGGATTGAATAATGAAAGCATGGCAAAACCTCAGATCTCACAGTTGGCAGAATTAGAGTATCTGACTGTGGTACTTGGTATGTTGTATATACATTTATTTGGGTCATTGAAAATGGGAAGGTAAGGGAAAAATAAGATGAATGGGAGGGGGTTGGGCAGGAAAAATGGGAGAAAAACATGGGAAGGGGCAACAATGTTCAAAAAGTAATGTACCCACTACCCGATGAATATAACTGCAACTCCTCTGTATATCATCCCAACAATAAAATAACATTTAAAAAAGAAGGGGAGAATTCAGGAAAAAAAGGTGTATTCTATTCACATAGGGTCTACTGCAAAATCTCTGGAGACTGTGATAAAAAACATTTTCTGTATCTCCTCTGTTCTTTTCCCATCCAGACCCCCAGAATGTAAGGGGTGATGGTCCCACCAGCATCTTTGCAGAAAATGGCTCATCCACATGGGGCACTGCTAAATATCCTAACACTTCACATGTGTTTTTAAAAATAGCTTGTTTCATGATTTGCTAATTATAAAAGTAATACACTGATTTCTAATTTAAAAATTCAGAATCTAGGGAAAAAAAGGAAGGAAGGGAAGGAGGAAGGAAGGGAGAGAGGGAAAAAGGGAGGGAAGGAGGGAGGAAGGGAGGACTTTCCACAATAATCCCACTGTCAAAGCAATTGGACTCTAAGCTCCTTCAGATAACTCATTTAAGAACATCAAGGCAGAATTGACATCTTTGTAGCATCTACATTTCCATTGCCTGTATTTTTTCAGGAATTTGTCCTTCCAGCCTTTGTTTCAGGGTGGGAAACAACCCTACCTCAGCATGTAGGCCGTGGTGGGCAGGAGGACAGCAGAGCACTGGGCTGTTGCCATGGCAGCAATACCCTCATCACTCACTTCTTCCAGGTGGCTGATGGCCTGGGCTCCCAACTCAGCCCCCAGCTAGGCAGATTGGGCACAAAGGAAAAGATTTTGTGAGTCACAATTAATAAAGTACATGACATTATATTTTCTACAAAAAAGCAATTGCTCTCCATTAGGATTTCTTGCCAAATACTTCTTAAGAGCATAAGCTTCCAAATGCAAAAAAATAGACATTCGGTTCCATCTAACGCTGCTTCTAAAACTGTTTTCTTTTGGGGGAGGGATGGTTGTAACTAGTGTTTGAATTGGAGTTATCATGCTTGCTAGGCAGGTTTAAACTCTTCCCACAACCTTATTTTTGCTTTAGTTACATTTCAGGGTAGGGTTTTACATTTTTTCTTTAACTTCCTTAGGAAGAAACATAGGAGAACTTAATAGTTCAAACATGATAAATAAAGAGAGAACACCAAAAGACTAAACATAGAGCTCCCCTTTGACCTAGCAATCCCATTCCTGGCATTTACTCAAATGTCCAGAAACAAGGACATACTAAAGCTACCAGCACAACCATGTTCATTGTAGAATTATTCACCATAGCTACAATATGGAACCAACTCAGCCCATCAGTAGATGAATGGATCAAGATGTGGTACTTACACACAATGGAATTCTATGCTCCCATCAGAAAGAATGACATCACCCCATTTGTAAGGCAATGGAAAGATTTGGAAAAAATAATATTCGGTGAAGTAAGCCAGAACCCCCCCAAAAAACAGGCTCCATGGTGTCCCTTATTTGTAATAATTAGTATATGTCTAGGATTCTCCTAGCAGAGGATCACAATAGCTGAAAAGCTATATGTATATGGCCATATAGGATGAGGCTAAGCAAAATGAACTCCAATATATGGAAATAAGAGGTTTATCTTTGTGATTTTTGTTCTTAATGTACTATGTGAATTTCTTTCTTTTCTTTTTTCCCCTTATGTTTTATCTCATGTTTGTTACTGTATCTGACTTTGGTGCCTGGCATATTGTATATACATTTATTTATTTATTTGAAATAGGAAAGGCAAGGGGAAGATGACTGGGAGGGGGTGGGGGAAGATAAGTGGGAGAAAAACATGGGAAGGGGTATCAATGTTCAAGAAGTAATGTACCCACTACCTGAATGTAACTGTAACCCCTCTATGCATCACCCCGACAATAAAACAACAATTTAAAAAAAAAGAAAAAAAAAGAGAGAGGGAGCAGTTGTAATGATGTCCAAAATTTGGACTTAGCAACACACAACTGATGCTGTCATGGAAACAGAGAATGAGATTTGGACATGTTATTAAGATATCAAGTTGGACATGTGCTTGAGATGTTGGTAGATAGTCCATAACTATATTAATGATCCAACGAAATTGTTCTTGTGCGTGTGTTGGTGTGTGCGTGCACATGCGTACACACATTAAAGATCAAGCTCAAGGGCTTGGTTATGTGAGGAGAATGAGGTACATGCTCAACACCTTCAGGCAGTTGTTTTCCAGCTTTGAGAAATGACATCTAGACTCACGATGGCAAGACTTTCTTACTGATGCTGAGTTCTCAATATCTGACATGGATGGCATTTGGCACATAGTGCACATCCAAACGTTCTTAAAAGAGTGAATGAGTAGCTGAGTGCCGGATGCTCATGTCTGTGATCCCAGTTACTCTAGAAGCTGAGATCTAAGGATCATGGTTAGAAGCCCGTCCAGGCAGAAAAGTCCATGAAAGCCTTATCTCCAGTTCCCACCAAGCAGAAAAGCAGGATGGTGAGCTGTGGCTCAAGTGGTAGATCAAAAAGTTCAGGTCTAGCACTCGGGCCCTGAGTCAAGCCATAGGACTAACACACAAATGTGTGCATACGGGTGCACACAATAAACACAAATACACACACACACACACACACACACAAATTAAAAGTGTAAATAGGTGACTGTGAGAAGGATATACTAAGCATACATTTGAGCACTGTCCTGTGGTAATAATGGCATGTTTTGCCAACTTTGATATGTAAATGGCAGAAAGATTCTAGAAGGCACATATGAAATTAGTATACTGTGTTAATATATCTTTGTGTGGCAATCAAAATATGCCATGAATGTAGTAGATATGTTTATTTTTCTATTCACGTCATGAGCAGACAGTAATCAGGGCAAACAATCAAGCTGTGAGTGAGATTGTTGAGCAAGAGGAAGGTTCTGGGTTCAACGTCTAACATCGAAACAATAACAACAACAAAAAGTAAATGAAAAACAAAGTCAAGAGAAAAAAAAACCCAAAAAACACACCACAAAGTTTCTAATAAAGATCAGGATTTCCCAGGCACCCCATCCTCTTTCCAAAATACTGCGGGAATGTGCAAGTATGTGTTGACACAGGAAGGGCAAAGGCCATCGTACCTCAGCAGCCTTCATGGGGTGAAGTTCATCCCCGTGGAAGTTAATCTGTAGCCCTATCTCCTTCCCACTCTGAAGAATTCTTCTGGTGGAATCCAGATCAAAGACACCCTCCTCACAAAACACATCTATATTGTCAACCTGTATTTCTCCATTTCTGCCAAGTTCCTTCAGCTTCGGGAGGTGGTGAGCAATGATGTCAGCAGCGGCTTCAGTGGCAGTCTTCCCTCTGATGACAGAAATGAGGTTACCGTGGGCAAATACTTGAGAAGAGAAGAAGAGAGAGGGGGTGAGGGAGGAAAAAATCACAACTCCTGCCATGATTTACATGCCATGCTTAATCATGGCAGACCTCAGACACTCACTGACAGCTGAAGAAAATTCCTGTAACACTGCACCCTGTGTTTGGCACACAGATGGCTGTCTTTCAGCCCAACTTGGTGGGTGGATGGGTGGAGGGAAGCAATGAGGAGAAGGGTACTTATGAAAATGATTTCTACTTCTCAAGATAGTCATATAGAGTGGGATGCTTTGGAGCTCTATAGTACAAATGCATAATTCATGATTTAAATATTTACATCAAACACTCAAAAGTCAGAAGTAGCTCAACTGAGTTAAATCCAGGTTTCAATATCAAAAAAAAAAGGAACAGGAAAAGCAGATTGGCTTCATAGATTCACTTTAAATACACTTCATATTTGTTTGAAAACATCCACAATTGTCTCAATGCAGCATTAATTTCAGGAACATACATGCTAAAAATGTATGACAAAGATTCTGGAAGTATTTCTTTTCTACAGAATTAGTTTTGTGAATTTGAAATGATATAAACATTCACTTCCTCTGATTGAGGAGGGAAATGGATATTAGCATTAAAATTGTGTATTTCTGCAGACCATGGGAGTATAGTTAGTAATAGTCTCCTATATCCTTTTGAACTGCTTTTTGCTAGTTAACTGGATATAAGAGTCTCATAGATTTTCTTGTCCAAGATAGCTTTGAACCATGATCCTCAAGTATGAGCCTCCTACATAGCTAGGATTATAGGTGTCAGCTCTCAGTTTTCAGTGGGCTTATATCTTACACATCCTTCATTTTTGCTGACCCAGGCAGATCAGTTTTCACTTCAAGTCAGGAAGTGACAACAAATACTTGACCATAACTTTGCACTGAAGAGCTCAGAAACAGAGCCGAGGCCCAGAGTTCAAGCCCCATGACCCACAAAAAGAAAAGAAAGAAATGATAAAAATGTCACATATAATTAAGGTCATTTCCCATGCAAAACATGCTGTAGACAATACTGCAATTTTTACATCTCAAAGAAATAATTTATGCTTTCAAAATATCACAGATGTAAAAATATAAAATACATTCTAAGGACTGAATTTTCAAAATATGTTTGTTAAGTGCAGAGTATGCCTGCACCTGTCATCGAGGCTGAATGCGGCATCTCCATCGTTTTTACCTGGATCTCTCTTAGATCTTTCAGGTCTAGAACATGGTCCTTCCTGTCTAGAAATTCCAGGGTCAAAAGGTCTCTGGTGGATATGTGACATATACATAGGCAGTCCATGTTCTCCACAGGAAAGACATGTTGGAGAAACCTTTTAGATAAATGGGAAAGCTAAAACCTTTTATAATGGAGCCAGGCACCAGTGGCTGACATCTGTAATCCTAGCTACTCTAGCTACCTCAAAGGCTGAAATCTAAATACTGAATTCATTAGCACAGAAAATAACTCAAATGAGGGCCTCGAGTTTGGCCTAGTGGTAGAGTGCTTGCCTAGCATGCACAAAGACCCGGGTTCCATTCCTCGGTACCACATACATAGAAAAAAGCCAGAAGTGGTGCTATGGCTTAAGTGATAGAGTGCTGGCCTTGAGAAAACCCAAGGACAGTGCTCAGGCCCTGAGCCCGAGCCCAGACTGGCAAAAAAAAAAAAAAAAAATTACTCAAATGAGTAAAAGGTGAACCAGGGCCAGGGACCTTTTCTTTTTTGCTAACCCCAACAGCTTGCAACTTCCCCTCCCTCCTCCTTTATTTTTTGTGGGTTGTGGGGACTTGAACTCTGGACCTGGGCTTTGTCCCTGAGCTCTTCCACTCAAGGCTACCGCCCTACCCCTGGAGCCAAAGCCCCACTTCCCATTTTCTTGTGCATAATTGGAGATGAGAGTCTTTCGTTCTTTAGTACCGGGGGGGGGGGGGGGGGGGGGGGGGCTGGCTTTGAACCGCGATCCTCACATCTCAGCCTCAGGATTACAGGCGTGAGCCACCAGGCTGGACTCCCCATCCATTTTTCTAGACGTTGAATAATGAAAGAAAGGCCCTCGGATCTCGCCTGTCATCCTAGCGACTTAGGAGGCGGAGATCTGAGGACTGTGGTTTGAAGCCAGCCCAGGACAGGGACTAGAAAACCGGCACTGGAGCTGTGACTCAACAATGGCAGAGCTCTGACTCTCAGGGAACAGCACCCAGGCCCTGAGTTCAAGCCCCATGACCAACAAAGAAAATCAAAATGATCGGGAAGAACTAGAACATCTTTCCAAGGGTTGCTGTCGACGGGTCTCCTTGCAACAGCTGAAGAGCGGCTGCACCCTCTCCAGGGAGGGAGCCCTGCCCGAGTCACACCCGGCCCCTTCCTCCACTGGCTTACTTGGGCACCGCATGGGCTCCACAGTAGGTGGCCGAGATGCCAAGGGGCAGCTCCCGGCGGGCGCGCTCAATCACACGCAGCATCTTGAGCTCCGTCTCCAGGTCCAGGCCGTATCCGCTCTTGCACTCCACCAGCGTGGTACCCGCCCGCATCATGCACTCGAGCCGCTGCTGCAAGGCCAGGAACAGCGCCTCCTCCGACGCCTGGCGCGTGCGCTCCACCGTGAAGTGGATGCCCCCTCCAGCCCGGTGAATGTCCATGTAGGTGGCTCCTGACAACTGAACCCACGGCCCACTCAGCATCGCTGCAGACACATCCACAGACCTACCTCCAAGCGTGAGAGCCAAAGGGGATGGAGAGGCAGACCGCTCCAGTGCCCACGACCCGGTTGTACACTGGATGTGCCTACTTCTCGAAGCCCCTTCCTTTCCACACTCTTAGAATCTTCCAGACTCTTCTGCTCTTACTTAGATAATGTGGGGTGGAGGCAGGGGTGGGCATGGGAATAGGGGACCCAGGAAAGAACTGGACGGCAGAGATGGGCATTGATGGGCAGCTGCGGATCTCAGGACAGCAACAATACCTTGGCATTGGAGTATTTCAGTACTTTAACAACCCACTGTCCTAGTCCTTCCTGTTAACATGTTTGTTGTTGTTGTTGGCAGGGTCTTGAACTCAGGGCCTGGACTCCGTTCCTGAGCTTCTTTTGCTCAAGGCTGTCACTGTACCACGTGCACCACAGCACCATTTCTGGTTTTTTCTCTGTGTGTGTGGTATTGTGGAATGGAATCCAGGGCTTCATTCATGCTAGGCAAGCACTCTACCACTAAGCACAATCCCAGCCCCTTAACATGTTTTAAAAAGCCAAGATAAGCCTGGTACTGGTGGCACATGCCTGTAAAACCTAGCAACTCAGGAGGCTGAGATCTGAGGATCAGGGTTCAAAGCCAACCCAGGTAGGAAAGTCTGTAAGACTCTCATCTCAAATTAACCACAAAAAAACTGGAAGTAGAGCTGTGGCTCAAATGATATAGCACTAATCTTGAGCTTAGGGACAGTGGCCCAGTCCAGAGTTCAAGCCCTAGGACCAGGTTAAAAAAAATGCAAACTAGCTGGGCACATGTAGCTCACACCTGTAACCCTAGCTACTCAGGAAGCTGAGATCTGAGGATAGCGGTTCAAAGGCAGGCCTGGGAAGGAAGTTTTTGAGAGTTTTTTGTTCCTTGTTGTTTATCTTTCTTTTGGGGGGCATTGCACTTCACTTGCTGGGCAATCGTTTTGTCACTAAGCTACAAATGAGCCCTCTGGGGCCCGGGAGTTTGGCCTAGCGGTTAAAGTGCTTGACTAGCATGCACAAAGACCCGGGTTCGATTCCTCGGTATCCCACATACACAACCAAACCGGAAAAGTGGCAGAGACAAGACTGCTAGCCTGAGCTAGAAAGAGGGCCTAGCCGGGCCGGAGCGACCCAGGCCGGAGCGAGCGGGGCCGGAGCGAGCGGGGCCGGAGCGAGCAGGGCCGGAGCGAGCGGGGCCTGAGCTAGAAAGGGGGCCTAGCCGGGCCGGAGCGAGCAGGGCCGGAGCGAGCGGGGCCAGAAAGAGAAAGGGGCCAAAAAAAAAAAAAAAAAACAAAAAAAAAAGAACAAATGAGCCCTCTGTGAGACTTTTATACCCAATTAGTCACTAAAAAGCCCAAAGCTCAAGTGGTAGAATGCCAGCCTTAAGTGAAAAAATTAAGCAAGAGCATGGGCCCTGAGTTCAAGGCCTAGTACAACACAGGGTGGGGAGGGGAGGAAAGGATAGGATTCAGGGACCTCATTATAGTCATTTGAATCTCCAGAGAATCAAGGGTGGCTTTTACATGGCCATAGTTGGGCACCAGAGTTTGGGGAATTTATAAATAAGTTAGCTTTGTTGCCATTTGCTTTCTATACTCCAGCAAGTAAAAATATGCATTAAGATATAGATGGGGCCAGGAGTGTGGCCTTGTGGTAGAGTGCTTGCCTAGCGTGCACAAAGCCTTGGGTTTGCGTCTTTGGTACTACATACACAGAAAAAGCCAGAAGTGGTACTGTCACTCAAGTGATAGAGTGCTAGCCTTAAGAAAGCTCAAGGATAGTGCCCCAGCCCTGAGTTCAAGCCCCAGGACTAGGGGGGGAAAATAGGAGAAGACCTAGATGAGGAGAATGAAGTCAAAAATTCAATGCACATACTACAAAATTAAGAAAAGTGAGGGAAGGGATGGGTTGAGAGGAACGGGTGAAAATATTGAGGGCTGATAGTGCTCAAGATGCACTGTATTCATAAACTGTTTTGTTGAATGACAACCCCTTTGCACAATGACTTAAAAATACTTTTAAAAACGAAAGAAAAGCAAAAGACTGCTGAATGTGGCAAAGGTTGCCAGCTGATGAACTTAGAGAAGGCTTCATCTCCGTACGCTAGGCTGATATCCCATCATGCATTGAGGTTACCTTCATTGCAAACTCGTGAACTCTTTCTCCAGCCCAGACAGGGTGTGTATGTGCATCCACCAAACCTGCAATCGATGAAGGTCAACAAGGAGAAGGTGAATGAGGAAAGCGTACAGGCAAAAGCACCAAGCTGCCAAGTGAAAGCATGACTGCAAAAAAGCCAGACCTTCAAGAGTAGAAATTGAAAACCAGAAGTCACTAATATTTTTCATACGTTTTAAGACTTGCTTAAAACAAACTGCTAGTCTCCATCTTTACATTCTTGGAGTGACTGTTCAAAACAGCTTTCAGAGTTGTTAGTTTGGGGGCGGGGAATAAATACCTGGTAGGACACATTTCCCAGAACAATCAATTCTTTCTTCAAAAGTGTCTTCAGAAAACTGGCGTTGGATAACATCCGCAGGACCAATAGCTTTTATGAGCCCATCACTGGAGATAAATGCAAGAAATAGTTACGAGTTTGTGGAAAATCAGATGTTTTACTTTTAGGTTGCTGTGACCAAATTACTCCCCCCTCCCCTGCCCCTCACCCTGAAAAACAGCTTAAAAGGAGGAACTTTTTATTTTGCTCACATTTCAGAGGGGCCAGCCCACCGGAGGACAAACCTCTCCTCCACCTTAGTTACCTACTTTTTGCCCCCTTTCTAACCTTCACCACCTCCAATGATGCCATCTTATGAAGACATCTAGAAATTAAGACCCAATCACTTCCCAAAAGCCCATCCACTGTCAACCAAGCCCCTGCTACATTTCTTGCAAGAATGCTAATGATTTAAAATGTCTTCAGATACCATATATCACAGCTGACACTGTGATTACCTCTTGAACTTGAGTCTCTGGGAAAGTGACTGGAGCCACAGTGAAGACAAAAAGCCCTGGTGTGTGTAGAAGAGAGTGACTGTTCTCTTCCCCTACGGGTCTGGAATCCTAAGTTTTAGTTGGACATGTGCCCACTCAGGACATGTGCCTCCCATCAGCCAAGTGGAGTCATCTGACTAAGTTCTAGCCATTAGGCTTACTTTCACTCTATTCTCACTGGCTGGAAAGTAACTAGAGATGGAGCAGCCATCTTGGATGGTGAGGTGAGTATGAAAGTGGGTTGTACCCAGAGAGCAAGAATGTGATGCAAGGAAGTTGGGAGGGAATCTCAGAGGAAGAGGGAAACCTACTACCCAAGTTCCAGCCCTACACCCCCCAGCTCCTGTATAGGTGGGTCATTTTGTCATCAAAAACATCTTAATAAAGGTGGTGTCCTTAGAAAGGAACCCTCCTTAAAAGGCACATGTGGACACTGTTCTTAAGGAACCCTAGTTAAACCTCCATGCCTGTGCTCTGCACAACATTAATGCTGTCATTACAAAATGCATTGTACAAATGGGCCTGTGCAGTTGAAACACTGCTATTGACAAACTGTTATGTAACCACAACACTCAAAAACTGTCCATCACACCCGGCCCTGTGGCTCGCGCCTATAATCCTAGCTACTGGCACACACACACACACAGGTGAAAAATTTGGACATTTTCCAGATAATTACTTGGCAGGTATGTAAAATAATGAATAGGTAAACTGAAAGCAACAGTCTTATACCAAACTAGGCATATTTCAGCATATTTGAGCAGCAAAATTCTGAATATTGCCACAAATACATTCTAATATAAACAAACCTAACACACTCTAAGAACCATGTAGCAGATCAAATCAAGAAAAAAAATGACCTTCCAGACAGTCCACAAGTCGATTCTGTCCTTTCTCTTCCCTGTTCATGTGGTCTGAATGAGCACAGGATTCTAGAGAACATGTCCTAACACCCAGGACTTTATGTCTGATAGTATCCTTCCCATTTCTACAAATATTTTATTTCCCACCACTAGGTAGATATTTTTATCAGCTTTCTCATCAGATATGTCATTTTAACAAAATTTTAATAGGAAATTGTTTCTGCTCTGTGTTAACTACAACAGACCCTAAACTCTAGGCTGTTATACAATCCTAAGCCATCTCAGATAAGCCTTGGTCTGTTATCAGAGCCTCACGGGGCTCTGGCATGAGGATCCTCATCCAATCCCCACATGGCCCTAGCAAACTTTGGCTGTTCTCTTATTCTTGTTTGGCAGGAAGCACAGGTTAACAGAAAACAACTGAAAATAACCTCTTTTAATCAGATCAGATCCTGACTCCGGCTATTCCAAGCTACTGCCATGTAACTGTTTTCCAGTTCTCAGGTTTGAATGTGCAGACCAAGGGTATGGGAGAGGTACTTCATAAAAATTCAGGTGGTGTGAGCACTGACTGGTCCTCACACTCGTTATCCTGGCTACTCACCAGGCTGAGATCTTAGGATCATAGTTCAAAGACAGCTTGGGCTGGAGAATCCAGCTTGTGAAACTTTTATCTCTAACTATAAAAGGAAGGAAAAAAGGAAGGAAGGAAAGAAGGAAGGGAGGGAGGGAGGGAGGGAGGGAAAACTAATAGTGGAGCTGTGGCTTAAGTGGTAGAGAATTAGCCCTGAGTTCAAAACCCAGGACCTACACACACACACACACACACACACACACACACACACACACACACATTCAGGTCTTTGAACTCCATCAACTCAGATGCCAATTGAAAAGATCTGATAATGAGGGCAGATGCACTTAGAAATCTGGCTTAGAAGAACGAAAGACAATCTGGGTGGAGTGGCTCCAGTAATCCTAGCTCCAAGGAAAGCAGAGATTCAGAGGACTGCAGTTCCAAGCTAGTCCCAGCAAAAAGTTTGCCTGGAGACACCCCTCCCTGCAAAACACACACACACACACACACACACACACACACACACACACACACTCAATAAAAGCTGGGTTTGATAGCAACTCAATCTAACTACAAGAAAACCCTAAGTAGGAGGTTTTGGGTCAAGACCAAGCCCAGGTGCAAGATCCTAGTTGCAAAATAACCAAAGCAATAGACCTAGAACAAATCATATTAAGTAAATCAATCTCAGAGAGACAAATGACACATGTTTTCTCTTGTAAGCCAAAGCTAGATCTAAAATACCAGGGATATGATAAATTATACAGGACTCTTGGCATTCACACACAATGAGACCAAAGAATATACTTAGGAAAGGAACACAAAGGCATAATTCCTATGTGCCTCTGTTCCTATAACACTAATCAAAACGGTCAGTATTGCAGTAAAT
Source organism: Megascapheus bottae (assembly GCF_031878675.1). Classification (NCBI taxonomy): domain Eukaryota; kingdom Metazoa; phylum Chordata; class Mammalia; order Rodentia; family Geomyidae; genus Megascapheus; species Megascapheus bottae. The sequence goes on along the minus strand of NC_143510.1, from coordinate 78,304,850 downwards.
TCAAGGAAAGGAAAGGAAAATAACCAAAGCAAAGAGAGGTGTGTGTGTGTGTGGGGGGGTGATGAGGGTTGGGGCTCAAGTGGTAGCCCAACATCCTAGCAAGGCCCTGAATTCAAATCCTTTGTACTAAAAAAAAAGGAAGGGGGAGGGAACAAGAGAAGGGGCATCAACGGGCGAGAAGTAATGATGAATGTAACCGTAGCCCCGCTGTGCATTACCCCCACCATAAAGAAAGAGAGGGAAGAGAAACGTCAGCCCTGCGGGGATGAACTGTTAGCCTGCGGTTCACCAGGCGTGGGGTGGGAGGTCTCCACGGGTGTCGTCCCGGGTGACTAAGTGACCAGCCTGGAGCTCGTCTCTAGGTGTCTGGGAAAGTTTGAACTAGGTAAAGAAAGAGTCCCGCATGTCCCGCGGCCCCCGCGCGCGCCCCGTCACTTACGTGCCCACCACCAGGCTGGCGCCCTCCAGCACCGCCAGGCCGCGCAGCGCCGCCCCGGCCAGGAAGCGCTCGCCCCGGGCGCACACCAGCACCACCTGGCGCGCGTTCTCCAGCAGCAGCCGGTGGCCGCCCGCCATGGCGCCCGGCCGGGGTCTCCTCCCGCGGGCGCGCTGGACCGCGCGGCTCTACCCCCGGATCCCGAGCGTGGGGCGGGGCGGGGCGGGCACTGGGCAGCCGCTGCCCTTTGGCACCGGGGAGGACAGGGACGGACAGTAAGCTGGGTGCAGATGACAATGATAAGGGGCCACCGAGGACAATCCGTCCCGAGCCTTGTCACGGCCTGCTGCTTTTCCTAGGTCACGCTCTCACGTTGGGGGGCAAATGGAGGTAGAGACGCTGTCACACACCCCCCACTTCTCCTAGTAGGGAAGGAACCCCCGGAGAGATCCAGATGGACTAGGCGGGCCACCTGGCCAGGAGAAGGGGGTGACCTCTGCCTGCATCGGGCGCGCTGGGCTGGGGGCCTGGGATGGAGCCCCGGGGGGAACAGACGGGGAGAGGCAGAGAAGGAAGCAGGAAAGGAGCCCCAGGAGAGGGCAGAGCCTGAGTGTGCGCACGTGCGTGTGTGTGGTGTGCCTGTGTGTGTGTGTGTGTGTGTCTGTGTGTGTGTGTCTGTCTGTCTGTGTGTGTCTCTGTGTGTGTGTGTGTTTCTGTCTGTGTGTCTGTGTGTCTGTGTGTCTGTGTGTCTGTCTGTCGGAGAGCAGAGGCCCGGGCAGGGGTCTGGGGAGAGAGGGTCCCCAGCGCATCAGCAAGTGGAGATGGAGTTTGCGGGTGAGGAGGAGCGAGGGTACATAGGAAGGGGGTCACCCCGCGGGAAGGGGTGTGGTGGTGGGGAGAGGGGCAATGAGAAGAAGATGGGGTGCGGGAGAGGGAGTGCGGGAGTGCGTGGGGCCACGCATGCGTGGAGGCGCGGGGCGGGTGGCCGCCCTTTTCGGTTGGTCAGCTCCGCTCCGGGATTGGCTTCCAGTGCGTCCCCACGATGAAGGGGAGCCGCGGGGATGGAGGATAGAGCCCACGTCGCCAAGGCCGTCGAGGGACGCCTCTGCCCACTCGGCCCCTGCTACTTCCCGAAGGCTAGTTTGGACCCAAAGTCGTGGAGGTAAAGGAGACGCCGCCCCCCCACGCACCCCAACCGTGCGGGCGGCCGCGCGGGCCTCCGAAGGCTACAAGGCAGGAGAGAGTGGAAGGGAGGCCGCCCCAGACTCCCGCAGGTTTCTCCCTCCTCCTCCTCCTCTCCACCCACTGCTGCGGCACCGGGAAGGTGTTTTGATTCTTAATTGCTTTATTTGGGTTATACGGTACACTTTTACTAAAAGCACAAGGCCCTGAGTTCAAACCCACCCACAAACTCCACAAAGCTGAAGCAAAAACTCCCTTAGAAAAACGAATGTAAACAGAAAACACATTCTGTCAGAACCTAAAGGAGTGGGAGAGAGAGGGAGAGGGAGAGGGAGAGGGAGAGGGAGAGAGAGACAGAGAGAGAGAGAGAGAGACAGAGAGAGAGAGAGACAGAGAGAGAGACAGAGAGAGAGAGAGAGAGAGAGAGAGAAACAGAGACAGAGAGAAACAGAGACAGAGAGACAGAGACAGAGAGAAAGAGAGACAGAGAGAGAGACACAGAGAGAGAGAGACACAGACAGAGAGACAGAGAGAGAGAGACACAGAGAGACAGAGACAGAGAGAAAGAGAGAGAGAGAGAGACACAGAGAGAGAGAGAGACACAGAGAGACAGAGACAGAGACAGAGACAGACTGAGAGACAGACAGAGAGAGAGACAGAGACAGAGACAGAGAGAGACAGAGAGACAGAGAGATAGAGACAGAGAGAGAGAAACAGAGAGAGACAGAGACAGAGAGAGAGAGAGACAGACAGAGAGACAGAGAGACAGAGAGAGAGAAACAGAGAGACAGAGACAGACAGAGAGACAGAGAGAGAGACAGAGAGAGACAGAGACAGAGACAGAGAGATAGAGACAGAGAGAGACAGAGAGACAGAGAGAGAGAGAGGAAAAGAGACAGAGAAAAACAACTGAGGCCGGAAGTTTGGCCTAGTGGTTAAAGTGCTTGCCTAGCATGCATGAAGAGCCGGGTTTGATTCCTCGGTACCACATACATAGAAAAAAGCCGGAAGTGGTGCTGAGGCTCAAGTGGTAGAGCTCTAGCCTTGAGAAAGTCCAAGGACAGTGCTCAGGCCCTGAGCTCAAGCCCAGGACTGGCAAAAAAAAAAAAAAAAAAAAAAAAACAATTGAACGGAATTAGACAATGGGATAGAAAGAGACACTAAAGGGGAAAAAAAATCCAAAAATTACCCCCAGTTCAGCACAAAATATCAAACTGCTTTGAGTTTATGCAGTTTTAAAAAGAAGAAACAGAAGGAAATCGAGACACATGCTGTCACTGAGTCACAGAGAAATATTAGAATACAATGTTTCTGCTGTAATCTGTCTTATTTTGCCATTATAAGCATATTTGCAAATTCATGTATCTGTATAAAGGATGGCTTAAAATTATAGGGGAAACAAGAAAGGTTTGGGGAGGGGGGTTCCTCCTTCTGATAGTTATAGGCTACATGACCTCAGGTAATTATCCCTATAACAGGAATAATTGTTTCGTCTGTCTGGACTTGTTTGAGCTATAAATAAAATTAAATGTAAATCACTTAACTTAGGCCAATCCTTACTTTAAATGTATAATAGTGTCATCATCAGGTTGTGTGTATGTGTGTGTATGCATGTGTGTGCATATGCACATGTGCTTGCACTGGGATTTGAACTCAGAGCCTATCCCTTAGCTTTTTCACCCAAGGCTGGAGCAATATCACTTGAGCACAACTCCACTTCCATTTTCGGTGTCGTTGTTTTGTTTGCATATGTGGTTAATTGGGGATAAGAGTCTCATAAACTTTTCTTCTGGGGCTGGGTTTGAACCACAACTCTCTCAGATCTCAACTTCCTGAGTAGCTAGAATTACAAAAGTGAACCACGCAGTCCCCTGGTCGTTTTAATCCTGTTGTTTGTCTCACTGGCCAATTGGGTTAAGGATCTGGTTTCAGACAGTCGTACTGGTTTCCACTCCTCTCGCAGAGAAGTATTATGTATTAAGTACACTCTTCTTGCAGCTCCAAAGTCTTGGCTCAGCTTGGAGAGCATTCTTCTTTTCCATGAGCATCACCTGAGAAGAGGAGGTTTGCAAAGCAGGATGGCTGCTAAGTGTGATTTCTCTCATTGGTGACTATTGGATAGGTACAGGGGGTTCAGGATAACTAATTTTTCCTTAGGAATAACTAACATCATTGTTGATCTTGTCAGTTTGTCAAGTATCTTTTCACATCACCTGACCACATTTTCAGACTTCCTTCCTTCCCCTATACTTCCTGCCAGTCTACCCCTAGTTAAATTTTTCCAGTTTGCCAATCAGAAACGTCAACAGGAAAGTCTACACCAAACAGCAAGCCTGACGCCAGCAGGGCCACAGAGGTCAGGCTGAAAGTAATTTCCTTAGCCTGTGCTCAGCTCCTGACCTAATCAGAAGAGGTGGGTCGTGGAGCTGATGATCCAAAGACCTGATGGCCTCTGACTTACAGGTAAACAAAAATCTGCTAGCTCTTAGGTCTCCACACCAGCCAAGGACACAGTGCCTGGCCCTTCCTCCCAAGGTGGGTGGGGAGGAGGTGGGGAGAAAAATGGAAAGACATTGGGTGTTGAGAGAATCTATGTAGCTGTGTGCATGCGTGTGTGTGTGTGTGTGTGTGTGTGTATGTGCACACGCACACACCAGTCCTGAGGCTTGAACTTAGGACCTGATGCTGTCCTTGAGCTTCTTTTGCTCATGGCTAGTGCTCTACCATTTGAGCCACAGTACTGCTTTTGGCTTTTTAGCAGTTTACTAGAAATTCAGTCTCACAGAGTTTCCTGCCTGGGTGGCTTTGAACCAGACTGTGAATCTTCAGATTTGAGCCTCCTGAATAGTGAAGATTACAGGTATGAGCCACTGGTGCCTGACTTGGCTCAGATATAATATTTAAGAAGGAAGCAAAAAGCCAGTATTTAAAATAAGCAATACTTTTAATTCATTATTTGAAAATGCAAAACCTAATGTAAAAATACTACAAACAAAATATCCAAGTTTTAAATAAAGATGAGATGAGTGAGCTGGATTCAGGCTGAGGATCTTGGGGTCACATCCATACAAACTTAGGTCCTGGCTATCTGTAAAATTTTGATTGTATGATCATGGTACTAGCTTACCATAACTGTAACAAATAATCTGGTATCATCAAGTACAGGTTTGTTTTGGATCTCGATTTTGGAAGTCCAGGGTCAGCTGGCCGCGTTGCTTTGGGTCTCTGGAGAGGTAGCACATTCTGGTAAGAGTACACAGTAGAGTAAAGCCATTCATCTCATGGCCAGGAAGCAAAGAGAGAGGAAGAGGAGGAAACTGGATTCTCTCAATTGCCTTCAGAAGCACATTACCAATAACCTGAAAAGCACTCACTATGTACCATCCCTCCATAGTACCAAGCTGGGAACTCCACCTTTTAATCAGTCTTGAGGGCCATAAAGACCAAAACTATAATACGAAGTATAGTTTTCTCTTGCATCAAGTAGGCATTAAATATTGCACTCTCAAGGGAGAACATCTCAGAAAGATGAGAAAGAGAAGCTGAGAATGGCCATTGCATCTACCCAGAATATGCTTTTGTTGAAATTGAAGGGATTAGAGCAACAAGTCCCTCTCCAGGACCCACTCACAAAGAATGATTGATATGAAACTTGTGAAAGAAATATGACTGACACCATCTCAGGAGTCACTGTACATGTGATTACCCATGACCACCTAAGAAAAACCCATGCCAGAGGAATTAAAGTATAATGAGAATATAAAAAATATTGAATTAGCATGTTATTTATGTTGAACACTGAGCTGTTTTCTTGAAATTTAATATTTGTCTTTTTATGTTTTCTTAAGGGGGACAGTTTCTTAAATTTTACAACTAAGGTGAGTACCTCAATCACCTAACTCTAATTCTAAACCTGATCAGAATGAAAGGAAAGGTTGTGCCAAAAAGAAGTATTTGCCTTAATGTTTGGTGAATAGCTTTTCTTATACCCCTCAGATTTTTGCATGTGTTTTTTTAACCCATAGGATTCCCATTCTTTTGAAATAGTTGGTTTTTTACTTACAGTACATGGTAGGCGGAGGTAAACAGTGATTATATAATCTTCTTAAAGGGCCACATGATGGTTTATTTGACTAGTATATCAGTTATCTGCTCAATTCTCCATTTGTTGACACTTAAGCACACATATCTTTTTTTGTGCAGATATCGGATCCTTTTTCCAGGGATCAGTTGCTAGAATTGAATCCACTGGGTTATAGAGATTGTATGTATGCTGCCTGTAAAGGCGAGGAAGGTTACTACTTGAATTTAGTCTGTTTATGCAATGGCTACAGAATTGTTCTAAAACGCATTTCCTTCTCTTTGGACAGGACTAGGAGACAAAATGTCGTCACATTTATTGACATCAGCACTGAAATTGGGAGGTAAAAAAACCAGTTAACGAGTTATTACTTTAGAGCTACTGCCATGAGGCCCCACAGTTTGTGGGGAGGTAAATAAGAATGCTATACCACAAGCATGAGAGACAAAGGGCTCGTGAAGGAACTGATGAGTTCCTGAAAACGTCTAATCTGGGTACCTCTTGGTCCAGTCGTGTTAGCACTTAACATTAACCCTCGCCATCCAGTCCCAGGCCTGCTTGAGTACTCAACCTCTGTTGGCCTTGCACTCTCCTGCTGTCTTCAAAGCCAGCTGCTTGGATCCACTCCCAGCTGTCTTTTCTCCATCCAGCCTAAGATGTCAGGTGCTTCCCTGACATCTTCAAGCCTCACAGGGCCCCCCGAAGCATACTAAGTTCCTCTGCTCTTGCCCAGATGAGACCCCATCTCATGAGAACTGTCCTCTCCTCTACCAACACACAATTGATTGCCTTCTCCTGTGGAGCCCTGGAGATTCCTTACCTTCTTATTAACTTTTGATGCTCGCCCCCACCCGCCACTCTTTCTCCTAACTCATATATTTGCCAAAAGAAATATATCTAGGGTTTCTGTAATCCTAGCCACCCTCAAAATTGGACCTGCTACTCTGCTAAAGAGCTCTTTGTTTCGTGGACTTGGGTCTCATGAGGCATTGAGCACTGTGTTGGGTGCCATGGGAAACAGGTCTGGGCCTCGTGCCTGGGAGATGGGGACCTGAATCTTCCATTACCTGGGGGGTGAGGGGTAGATGTCTCTCTGCATACTCCCTGTTCATACATCCCGCCCTGTCCTTCTGGCTGAAAGAAGAAATTGCTCTTTCATTAATCTTATAAGAAAATTACCCATTTTCCTGCTTTCCTACTTGACTCCCCTCCTTCTCCCCTCCCACCTCTGTCTGTCTCTTAGGTAAAGAAAAACAAGAATCCAGCAGAAAGGACAAGCCTTATAAAGTCTTTGTCAAAGATCTGTTTCTTTTCAAAGAAAATGAACTGGCAGCCAAGAAAAAGGTATGACTTCTTGTGTGTGTGTGTGTGTGTGTGTGTGTGTGTGTGTGTGTGTGTGAAAATTGCAGCTCTTATCTATCATTCATATGAACTTTTAGGTGTTAAGACATGGTGTCAGATATTGACACAGTGTCACATGCGGGGGACACTCTTCTGGGGAACAGCCAGGAACAGGTGGCACAATAACGTCAAGTATAAGGCAGAGAACTGCAAAGATTGCCACCTAATAAGAGAAGATAGATACTATTATAATTCAGCATGATATGGTGCAGCCCATTTTCCTGATTCCAGTGTCCACATTTTCTGTACATGCGCATGTGTGTGTATGTATATGTGTCAGTGCTGTGGCTTGAACTCAGGGCTTTCTTGCTCAAGGCTGGTGCTCTCCCACTTGAATCACGCCTCCATTCTTGGCTTTTTGGTAGTTCATTGGAGATACAAGTCTCAAGGACTTTCCTGCCCTGGGTGGCTTTGTACTGCAACCCTCAGATCTCAGATCTCAGCTAGCACTGCAGTCCGGAGCCACTGGCGCCCAGCTCATTTCCCATTTCTGAAATTGAGTCTAGCGTACATAGCTCACATAGCGTCACACAGCAATGCCCATGCAAAAAATAATAGCTCATCTTTATTCCAAGAGCCACAAAGTAAATGGCACATTAGAGGTGATAAGCTATTGTAACATGTAACCTTTGCCGGTGAAAAGACAGAATGGAGGGTATTTGTGTGTGTGTGTGCACACACACAGACTTCACTGAGCTAACTGCAACTGAGTATTGAAGAAGAAGTCAAAATTTGCTTCGCTGATAGGAATGAGACAAGTGTCTCTGTGTATTGTGGAGAAGGAGGGAGGGAGGAAGAAAGGATTTAAAGTAGAGGAGAGGGTATCATTTTAGAATTCTTTGGTATAAAACAAAATCTGCAATGAGGTGAACATTGCTGTGGTACCAGCACAGTTCATCTTAGTATTGCTGTGGTCCTCGATTTCATGGCCAGGTTCACAGGTCCAGAGATTTATTTCCTTTCCTCCCTGAGTCTGTGCTTAATTGCAGAGTGTTCTCAGCCCTGATTAGAGGGAGGGGAAAAAAAGACAGTTGATTCAACAATTGATTCATCTATGTGTGATTCATCTGTGTGTGATGACTTTTCTGCAATTGATGGCTGTATAGCTTCCTTGAATTTAACCCAAAATTAAACTGAAAGAAGATGAATACATTCAGAAATTTATAAATATACTCTCAATCTGAAGGTCTATTTCTTCTCAAGTTTTAGAACAAGGCTTTAGAGTTTCCAAGTTTGGTCTGCCTTTTGGACAAGGTGTGAAAGGACATTTTTAGTCTCCTATTTGTGAAATAAAGTTCAATAAAGCTTCAATTTCTCTTTCCTTCCCCCTGCTTCCTTTCTCTCTCTCTCCCTCTCTCTCTCTCTCTCTCTCTCTCTCTCTCTCTCTCTCTCTCTCTCTCTCTCTCTCTCTCCCTCCCTCCCTCTCTCTCTCTCTCTCTCTCTCTCTCTCTCTCTCTCTCTCTCTCTGTATGTATGTATGTATGTATGTATGTATGTATGTATGTATGTATGTATGTATGTATGTATGTGTGCTGATCCTATGGCTGGAACTCAGGACCAGGGTGCTGTCCTTGAGCTTTTTTACTCAAGGCTAGAGCTCTACCGCTTGAACTATAGTTTTGTTTCCAGCTTTTTGGTAGCTGGTGGGAGATAAGAGTCTCATGGACTTTCCTGCCTTGACTGGCTGTGAACCATGATCCTCAGATCCAGTCTCCTGAGCAGCTAGGAACACAGATGTGACCCACTAGCACCTGACTCCAGAGCTTTAATTTATTCATATATATATATATTTTTTTATTTTTGTCAGTTGTGGGGCTTGAACTCAGGTTCTATGTGCTGTCCCTGGGCTCTTTCACTTAAAGTTAGTGTTCTACCACTTTGAGCTACAGCTAATTTTTAAAAATATTTTTACACTGCTTCCTAAGGGGAAAATTTTAAACTGTATATACTTCTTCAAAGATGAGAACTTAGAATTGCTTGTTTCTTAATATAATGTGTTATAGACGTTATTTTTATATAAGGCCACTAGCTTAATGAAAAAATGGTTCTATGAAAGTCTTTTAAACTTTTCCACTTGGACAGGAGAAAATTCTGAACCGTAGCATGAAAGTCCATCAGAAGACAACTTTCTCCTCTCGAATGAAGAGCCGGTCACACTTGAGCCAGCTAGCCTATTTCACTGACATAGGGGGTTCGTTAGAAAACCTGGGGCTAGATCCAACTCTCATTCTCAGATTGACAGAAGGTAAGTCTAAATGGTTTTGACTATTGTGTCAGGTAATTTGGGGAATTTTCTGGAGGTGAGAAAAACAGCTGTCTCACAAGGAGGGAGGGCATCTTTATGTATGGGTATTAAGAGGGAGGAGAGAAGTTTATTTTAAATAAGAAAACATACTTTTCAAAGATTTTCACATCTTTTAGGAGGAAACTCATGGCCAAAATAATGTAATATTAAAGCTGGCACAGGGGAGGGGGGGAACCTAAAAAACTAATGACTGTGGCTATCCCTACTGAGTTGTTGTTGTTGTTGTTGTTATTGTTTCATCAGTCATGGGTCTTGAACTCAGGGCCTGGGTGCCATCCTTGAACTTTATCACTCAAGGCTAGCGCTCTACCACTTTAAGCTTTTCTGGGGGTTAAGTGGAGATAGGAGTCTCACAGTCTTTCTTGCCCAGTCTGGCTTCAAATTGTGATCCTCAGATCTCAGCCCCCCCAGTAGCTAGGATTCCAGGTGAGAGCATGGGCACCCGGCACCTATTGAGTTTTAGATGTAAAAATATAGAAATTTTCTTAGGGTGGAGAATCTTGGATTGTTCATGCTAGAAAACTCATACATCCAGAATTAGGACACTAACAGAATTACATAAGCTTACCGGTCACAGCAGAAACAAAAATACAACCCTGATTTTATTGACCTTTAACATCTGAAATATTGTAAGATGTTAACTAAAAATAGTTATAATAATTAAAAGAACAACAAGGAAGTGGCTCTGTGGCTCAAGGGATAGAGCGGTAGGTAACCTTAAGCTGAAGAGCTCAGGGACAGCGCCCAGGCCCAGAGTTCAAGTCCCACAACCAACAACAAAAGAACAACAAAATAAATTTACAAAGGGTAATTTGGTTAAAGGTGGATTCCATCTTTATTTATATATAATGGTGAGGTAAAGATCATCAAGTGTATTTAAAACAGCATGTCATATACTTGAAAGAATTCTGAGAGAAATTGACCTGGTTTCTTGCTTGCTTGCTTGCTTGCTTTCTTGCTTTTGCACTGGAGATTGAACTCAGGGCTTAGACGCTGACCCTTAGCTTTTCCACTCAAAGCTGGTGCTCGACCATTTTGAACCACAGCTCCACTTCTGGCTTCTGACTTTCCTGCTCAGAATGGCTTTGAACCATGAACTTCAGATTTCAGCCTCATGAGTAGCAATGATTCTGGAATGAGCCACAAGCAACAGCTGAAATTGTTAGGTTTTTAATTTAAAAAAATTTTTTTTGGTTATGTGGTACTGAGGACTTAAACCCAGGGTCTCCTGCATGCTAAGAAACACTCTACCATTAAGCCACATTCCTAGCCCTGAAACGGTCAGTTTTGTTAGAGGTAAAGATAGTAGTGTACTTACGTTTTGAAACTGTCTTGTCTGGGTGAGTTACATATTAAAGCACTTATGGATAAAATGATCTAATGATTGTGATTTTTCTTTATAATACTTTAAAAAGGAGAAATTGAGGAGAGATGACAAAGATAAGATGGTTAACAATATTGAAGTATGTGACAAATACTTGGGGTCCATTAGACGCTGCTCTTCTTACATCAATATAGTGCCATTCTATACAGTTTGTTTTTGTTGTTTTCAGCCCTGGGACTTGAACTTAGGGCCTGGGTGCTGTCCCTGGGCCTTTTTGCTCCAGGTTAGGGCTCTACCACATTGAGCCACAGCAATTGAGCCATTTCCAATTTTCTGGTAAACAATTGGAGATAAGATCCTCACAGACTTTCTAGCCAAGGTTGGCTTTGAACCACGATCTTCAGATCTCAATCTCCTGAACAGCTAGATTTACAGGTGTGAGCCATCAACATCCAGCCATACATTTTTTTAAGCATTTAAAGACTGGCCTGGTTTGTGGCTTAGTGGTAGAGTGTTTGCTTAGCATGTACAAAGCCCTGGTTTGACTCCTTAGCTCACATACACAGAAAAAGCCGGAAGTGTTGCCGTGGCTCAAGTGATAGAGTGCTAGCCTTGAAAAAGCTTAAGGACCATGTCCAGGCCCTGAGTTTAAGTCCCAGGACTGGCAAAAAATAAAGAAAGTAAAATAAAAGGTAGCTATGTTCTATGTGCTGGTTACATTGGTATATAGTTTAATCTTCAACAAAATGCCATCAGATATGTTTGCTTCCTCCTTGCACATGATGAATTCAGCCCAGCGAGTTTGAGTCACTCCAAAGCTCTGAGTGGACATAAACGTCAGGTCAAGGCTTGTCTGATTCCAAATCTTGTTACCTCTCAAGTAATGCTGATTCACATCTAGAACAATCATTGCTGCTAGTATATATTGGCCTACAAAAGGAAGTGATTGCATATCCTGATCGTCTTGCCTCATAATAGAAGCTAACAATTATTAAGAAGTTACTGAGTGTTTTAAAATCTATTGCCTCATTTCCTACTGCCAATATCACATGTAACCAAGTCATGCTCTACTTTTACGTCTACATGTCAGTAACTATCTAAAAGCCAGAGGTGTAATAATTATTGTTTGCTTTTCAAATGTGTTTTCTCCTGGGTTTCCTCCCAAAGGAACGATCCCTGACGGGGACACTGCAGAAGGTAAAGCAAAAGGAGAGACAGAGAGAAAGGGGCAATAGTTCTTAAAGCTTCAACTTGAAAGAAACATACATAATTTGTGTCCATGCTACCACATGGCCAAGACTCGCCTCTGCTATGGAGTGGGGAAACAATCCTCTCATAGAACAGCAGATATTTGGCAATGATAATATCACCTGCCACCATTAGTATCCTCGTTATACAAAGAGATCAACTGAGGCACGGAGAGTACTTTATGAGTATTTTATGCATGGCTTCCCAGCGAAATCTTCCCTAGGAAGATTTGGGCTTCCTATCACAGTCTAGGCCAAGTGGGTAGTTTTGGAAACGTTATTTTATTTCTACTTCTGTTTATGTTTTAGAGACGTAAATTTTTATAATTTATGTGTATAATTTTCCAAACTGGAAGGGGAAGAAATTATGGAAAGAAATTTTAATATTTCTGGTTTGGTTTTCTACATGGTCAAATGAATTATCATCTTCACTTTTCCTGATACAAATTCAACTGAGGTGCCAGAAAACATGTGGTCTAAGGGCCGCAGGTTTCTGTCTAGATTGACCAGGTGTTAGATTTTAAACAATTCCATCCTGTTTATTGCAGCACATGCTTAGAAGAACCATGCCTATCTACCCTTGTCTGACTTGAAGCATTTAAGCAAATATTGACATTGCCAAGCTTCTGGACCTAGACAGGACGAATAGTAATAAATTCCCTATTTAGGTCATTGTTAGAATTAAATGATCCGCTATGAAATGTATCTAGACTGTGACTGGACATGGAAATTAAGTCTAGATCCATGTTGAATGTAATGATGTTTTACTCTTCTCCCATGCAACATCTTTGGAAGATAATGTTAAAGATAATATTTCAATATTTTTTACAGGTGCAGATGCAAAAAGAAGTCTCTATGAATTTATTAGTGACCAGAGAAGCAGGTTTCTACTTGAGGTAGTAAAAATAATTTTTCTTCCACTAGCTAACCAGAAAATGTCTTGTATTGCATTGTCAAATATTTGCCTTGACATGGTATTTTTTTCACACATCCCAAGTTTTTTGGCTGAATGAATTTGTTCATTTTTATCTTCATTTACTTGGGTAATATTTATTGAGTGCTAACTATATGCCAAATAGTAAGCACAAAAAGACCCTCTCTTCAGGGAGTTTATATTCTGTAATCTATTAGGAAAATTACTTTTGAGGTTGTCTGCTTTTTTTTTTCAGTTCCCTCCCCCAACAACCTTGGTAACACTCAAGAAATCCATTTTAATTTAGGTCTCCTTGAAATTTTGGTTGATACGATGGGAGTTAAAGCACTCTGGAAATTCAGAGAATTCTGGAATCATTCCAGCGTCACTTAAACCCATATCTTTTGGGGGGCATTTGACGAAAATAACAAAAGCTTTTATCCTACCATGAAAAAATATTTGACTAGAAACCAGTCCAAGTAATTGAAAATGTGATTATTTAGTATCTCTATATGAATATTCACTAAGTATAGATAGAGACACTAAGTACTTAACAGTGGGGGATAATTATGACAGAAATTGTTTAAATCTCTATGTCAAGTATTTAATCATCTAAAGAAATCCTGCATCTTTGATGTTAATGTGTAAGTGAAAATGTATTTGTGCCCAGCCCATACCTGTAATCCCAGCTTCTGGGTTTCGGGTGGTTAATTGGAGATAAGCGTCTCCAGGTCTTTTGTGCCTGGGCTGGCTTTGAACCCTGCTGTTTAGATACAATATCCTAACACTCAGTCCTCCCACTCTATTCTCTCCACTGCCCCGCTCCAGTCTGCCTCAACTCTGGAACTGAAATCCTCTAATATTTAGACTTAGATGTCCCATCATCAAAACTGCTTCTGTTTTACTCTTTCCCACACTTGTAATCCATACCTCCTGCAAGAGTCCCTATGCTGGGAATAATGATTCCATTTCCTTGTTGATTGGGCCAAAATATTGGAGTAATCTTTTTTGGGGGGGAGGGGGGTCATGGGGCTTGAACTTTGGGCCTGAGTGCTATCCCTGAGCTCTTAAGCTCAAGGCTACTGCCCTACCCCCTGGAGCCACAGCCCTACTTCCCATTTTTTCTAGTGGTTAATTGGAGATAAGACTCTCATGGTCTTTAGTGCTCGAGCTGGCTTTGAACCTCGATCCTCAGACCTCAGCCTCCTGAGTAGCTAGGATGACAGGTGTGAGCCACCACACCCCTGGCCTGGAGTAATCTTTGACTCCCTGCTATCCACATCAAGTACACCAAAGTATACCAAAATATATCCACCACAGACCAGCAGCTCTGCTGCTACTGCTGTAGTTCATATCACCCCCTCTCTTGTGTGAATTGTTGCCCTCACCTCCCCAAGCCCTGTAGCCTCCTGCTGTCTTGATCCCCCTTAGTCAATCTCTTCTGCATAGTACTAAGGCAGAGCCCCTCATCTGCTCAAGACCTGGAGAAACCTGCTCTAGTCCCTGGCTGTCTGTGAGCTCGTTCTTACCACTGCCAGTCTTACTCACTGTCTTCCAGACACAGAGCCTCCAGGCTGTTCCTGAAATACACCCTCTTTCCTCATCGGCCCTGGTCAGTGAACCACCTGACTGTCTCTCAAATACGCATGATTGGCTTCCTACTTCTCTCCAGTTTCTGATTACTTTTTTAATCATGTCAGAAAGATTTTTCAGGGGCCAGGAGTGTGGCCTAGTAATAGAGTACTTACCTAGAATGCATGAAGCCCTGGGTTCAATTCCTCAGTACCACATACACAGTAAAAGCCGGAAGTGGTGCTATGGTTCAAGTGGTAGAGCACTAGCCTTGAGAAAGCCCAAGGACTGTGCTCAGGCCCTGAGTTCAAGCCCCAGGACTGGCAAAAAAAAAATTCAACAAAGACTTTTCATTGGCTATTCTACACTTACCTTTGCCCACCTGTAACCCCTTCCTTTGGGTATCATCAACTCTACCTTGACTAGAAGAGATACTTTATCAAAGCAGTCATGTCTATTTTGTCCCCCTATATTTGCACTGCTCAAAACAGTCCTGGCACATAGTAAACACTCAATAAACACTTGAGGAATAAATAAATACAAATATTTTTATTATAAACTCAGAGGGCCAATTATATTGGTTGCAACTTCCTAAAATTATCTAATTTCTGTGTTTATATTGTATTTATTGATTGAAACAGGATCTCAGACTCTACAGCCTAGATTTGTATTGAGCTTAAGATCTCCCTGCCTGCTCATACTGAGTGCTGAAATTACAGACATATACCACTTACACTCAGCTGTCATTTCTATGTTTTAAATTCATTATCATGTATGTAGCTTTGTTTATCATTTATTCTTCATGCATGAGATTAAAAACGCAAGTAGATTTTTACATTCCATCCTGAAAGCACAGAGGTAGAGGTCATTGTACTTAGGGATCTAAACAGGCCTCACCTAAATGACTCAGAAGAACGTGTCATTGGCAAGGTGGAGTAGAAATTGCTTTCTCCATGGGCCTTTCCTACTGGAGAAGAAGCTGGTAGACATGGAGGCTGCAGACAACCCAGTTGACTCATGCCTAGAATGATGGAGGATGACACACTGTCGGGAGCAGAGCCTGGCTTTTTGAAGGGTTATGTAACTCTTCATGGCTTCATAGCTCTTTGATTTGTGGGGCACAGACAGTTTGGAACAACACCGAGTCTCCTCATACAAGTAAGCGAGGGTGTCACCTCCCTTCTAACTCCCCCTCAAGGTCCTAATCCTTCAGGAAACAAAAGCTAGGCCATTGTCCCTAGAGATCCTCCTACTATGACTTCTGAACACAAATGACCCCTTCCTGTGTAACTTATTTTCCTCTTTGTTGTGAGACTGTTGGAATGTTCTAGACATGTGTGCTAATGTTCTTGATGCACTTTCATTTTCAATATTCCCAGTATGCTCTGGCAACCAAAAAAAACACGATTAAAAAACTTGATAAATGCATAACAATGAAGGAAAATCAACTGAAAAAAGCAGAGAAAAAGCTCCAGGAAGATGCAATAGCCTTTGAAGAGTTCCTTCGAGAAAATGACCAGAGATCTGTAGATGCTCTCAAAATGTCAGTGTTCTCCTAGCCAAATCCTTTTCCTACTGATGCTTTGTTTTCGCCTCTCAGAACCAAGGATGGCACATGCTAACCCATCTCTGTTAACTTTGCAGTGCGGCTCAAGAAACTCTAAACAAACTCCAAATGACAGCCGAGCTAAAGAAAGCGAACATGGAGGTGCAGGGGGTAAAAAAGTGAGATCATTTACTCACCTCATTGTTTTTTTTTTTTTCTTGTCAATCCTGGTGCTTGAACTCAGGGCCTGGGCACTGTCCTTGGGCACTACTCCTCAAGGCTAGTGCTCTGCCACTTGAGCCACAGCACCACTTCTGGCTTTTTCTGCGTAGGTGGTACTGAGGAATTGAACCCAGGGCCTTGTGCATGCTAGGTGAGCACTCTACCACTAGGCTATGCTCCTGGGCCAGTTTTTGTTGTTGTTGGTGGTGGTTGGTTGTGGGGCTTGAATAGAAAGGTTTTCAGACTTGTAGATACAGAAAGGGGTTGAAAGACAAAGCAATGCGAGGCTAAATGAATCTTATTCTATTCATTTTAACACACATTTCTGCCCTACATTTTGCCCTCTGAGATTGGGCTTCCTTTTACAATTACCTTATGATTTTTATCAGCAGTGTTTTCTTTTTATATTTATACTTCCGATTGAGTAGAATCTCACATTGCAATTAGGCTGTAAAATTACAAGAGCAGGAGTTGGAATTTATATTTTTATTTGTGTACCATTTGCCACTTTATGTATGTGTGCTTGTAGGGGGGTTGAACTCAGGGCATTGTGTTTTAGCCTTAGTTTCTTGCTAAGGCTAGTGTTCTGTCACTTGAGTCTCATTTCCATTTCTGGCTTTTGCTGGCTTTTGTTAAATTGGAGATAAGAGTCTCATGGACTTTCCTGCTTGGTCTAGCTTCAGACTTCAATCCTCAGAACTCAGCTTCCTGAGTAGCTAGGATTACTGGCATGAGCCACCAGCACTCAGCTCTGCCACTATCTTTTGAACGTGCATATTTGCTTCTTCTATAGACAAGGAAACTCAAACTAATTTTAAATATTCATAAAGATTCACCATCCTGGACATAATTACAGAGCCTACAATGTGCTTTTCCAGTAAATTCTGGCTACAGAAACCTCCTCCTCTGTTTAAGGAGTAAAACATTGATGTCCCCTACCCCCCAATACAGAGTATTCCATTTTCTCACCCTGTGATATAATTTAAAGACTCTGTCCATTCTAAGGATATTTGTAGCCTCCCTCTAGCAGCTTCTATGTTTGTATACAGTTCTACATTTTTGCCCAGTGGCCACCCAGTGACATCCTTCAGAAAGCCTCTGTCTCACCAGAGCTGAGAGAAGAGCCTAACAGATGAAGAATGAAATCTGAGCACACTGATATGTTATCCTAGCACTAAGAGTACCGACAAGGATAGACTCTCTTGAGTCTATCTTGCAATGTGATTGGGTCAAACCTTTGTGGAGCAAAGGTGGAAACCTTTCAGTCCAAATACCTAAGTGTTGTCAGAAGGATCTTAAGGATAAGGGTATTACATGGTCCCATGACTTTGTATGCCATGCATCTCTTCTAAAAGATTCAACTAAGAATAGCTACCACTGAGTGTCATGGGGATAAAGACACCTGCAGTGCATTCAGAAAATTGCTCAGCACATAGTACGTCATTGCAAAGTGTTAGTGCTCTTTCTTCCCCTCAGATCAGTACTATCTTTTACTCTATTTAATTTCTTCCCATGTCTAGAACTTAATGCTTCATTCAGTAATGAGGAAGCAAAGGAAAATGGTAGTTTTATCATTTTAAGTTTGCCAGTCTTGGGGCTTGAATTCTGGGCCTGGACGCTGTCTCTGAGCTCCTTTTTGCTCAAGATTAGCACTCTACCACTTGATTCACAACAGTACTTTTAGCTTTTTCTGTGATTAACTGGAGATAAAAAGAGTCTCACAGACTTTCCTTCTTGGGCTGGCTTCAAACTGCGATCCTCAGATCTCAGACTGCTGAGTAGCTAGGACTGGATTACAGGCGTAAGCCACTGGCACCCAGCTAGCTTTAGCATGTTTTATTCAGATTGCATTTCTGTATCTTGTTGAAGCCTGTATTTTTATAGTCATTCTCATAATTTTGTAAGTTCATTATACATAATGAAGAGAATTAATTTCTAAGGTGTTTTTTGTTTGTTTGTTTTCTTGCCAGTCTTGGGGCTTGAGCTCATGACCTGAGCACTGCCCTTGGGCTTTCTCAAGGCAAATGTGCCACCACGTGAGCCACAATACTACTTCTGGCTTTTTCTGTGTATGTGGTCCTGAGGAATTGAACCCAGAGCTTTGTGCATGCTAGGCAAACACTCTACCACTAGGCCACACTCCCGGCCTTCTTTTTTAAGTTTTTTTTTTTAAATGTGCTTTCATAATGATAGAACTAACAGTATCATTGTTTCTTTTGAAGTGACATAGCAAAAACAGAATTCCTTCTTAAGGAGTACATGCAATACGGATATTTTCTGTTGAAATTATCTCCAAAACATTGGCAAATACAACAAACAATAAAAAAAAGCCAGGCATCAAAAAGTACTACTGCTCTTCCAAAAATAGTACCAAGTAAGTCACATAGTCTTAATTTTAAGTAACTAGCCTTAATTCTGGATGTGTGTTATTTAAATAGTCAGAATTTTACAAACAAACTTGAGCAAGGATTCCTACTACCTCTTATTATAAATGGTTCATTTGGAAATTGAGGTTCGTTGTGGGTATAAAGTCATAAAAACATATACATGGAAAAAGAGAAGCTTATTATTTTGAGATGAAATAATAGTCTAGAAATCCCTCTAAAGATCTCAAAAAGCTATTAAATATAACTGACGTTTTCTAGAAAGCCAACAGAAATAAAATCAATTACACTTTATTAACCTATTATCTTAAATAAATTAATCTTATTAACTAATTATATAGGCAAATTAAATTCAAGAAAACAATAACTCTTAATGAATGTGACCTGGAAATCTGATAAACTGAAAGATTTATGTTTGTAGATAGGAAGATTACTATTATAAAGTTACCAATTTTCCTGAAATGAATGTATATGTTTTATAGAATTAAAACAAAAAATGTTATCCAAAGAGAGATGAACAAGTACTGATATTGTGCTGTTTTGTTTTGTTTCAAATTCTGGGTTTCCCGTTTGCTAGACTGGAATTTTACTACTGGAGCTGCACCTCCAGCCTGACTTGGTTGGTTATTTTGGAAATACATTCTCAAAGATTTTTTTTCTGTCAGGGGCTTCAAACTGTTATCCACTGGATACCACACTTCTGAGTAGCTAGAATTACAACTGTGAGCTACTGGCACTTGGAAACAAATACTTTAAAGTGAAAAAGTAATGAGAAGTTACTATTAACATGTTATGTAATATAATGCCATGTAATTTCAGTAATTAGAATATCAGTAGAGAAATTGATCTTACTATAAGACACTTCCATCAGTGATCAAAAATAGAGGAATAGGAAGTGGTGCTGTGACTCAAGTGGTAGAATGCTAGCCTTGAGCTGAAGAGCTCAGGGACAGCGCCCAGGCCCAGAGTTCAAGCCCCACGAACAACCAAAAAAAAAAAAAAAAGGTGAAACAAACCATAATGGAAGACTTCAGTGACATGTGGGAACTATGACTAAACTTATCCTCCTCCCTGAAAACCATTCTGGAAAGAAATCTGAGTTTGCCTACCGGGGCCACCAAGCACCAAGCAGAGTAATCCCTAGGAGAAGACAGGTCAATGAAACAAGCACAGTAATTCCACTTTCCTCCTAGAGTTCCTAAGAGGTTCCAAAGCACAGAGAGCCCAGGTAGAGCCCCCTGAGAGATAGCATTTATACCACAGAAACAGGCAAACCACAAGTTAAGGAGAATGTGTCTTGCAAAGAGCTGATTGTTAAATATTTCCCAGCATACCATTGATGGTTACCTTACTCATTTTACCACTCGTCTTACGCTCACGCTTGCTCAAAGATCACCAGAGGGTATGAACAAGTAGAACAGGTATGATGGTGAAGATAGGGTGGAGGTAGAAAGATCACAATCTGAAGCCAATCTAGGCTTCAACAAGATACAGGAATGCAATCTGAATAAAACATGCTAAAGCTAGCTGGGTGCCAGTGGCTTACGCCTGTAATCCAGTCCTAGCTACTCAGCAGTCTGAGATCTGAGGATCGCAGTCTGAAGCCAGGAAGGAAAGTCTGTGAGACTCTTATCTCCAGTTAATCACAGAAAAAGCTAAAAGTACTGTTGTGAATCAAGTGGTAGAGTGCTAATCTTGAGCAAAAAGGAGCTCAGAGACAGCGTCTCTTGAGCTCAAGTTCAAGTTCCATGAACGACAAAACAAACAGACAAACCCTGTTAACTTCTATAATAAGCATTCTAAATAAAATTTTTTTGAGTCAGTCATGGGCCTTGAATTCTGGGTCTGGGCATTGTCCCTGAGCTCCTCAGCTCAAGACTATTGCCCTACCTCTTGAACTACAGGGCCACTTCCCATTTTCTAGTGGCTAATTGGAGATAAGAGTCTTGGACTTCTGTACCTGGACTGGCTTTGAACCGTGATCCTCAAATCTTAGCCTCCTGAGTAGCTAGGATTATAAGTGTGATCCACTGGTGACCAGCTTAAAATTTTTTTAAAGAAAAAAAAGCTCGGGCCGGGAGTTTGGCCTAGTGGTAGAGTGCTTGCCTGGCATGCACGAAGACCCAGGCTTGATTCCTCAATACCACATACATAGAAAAAGCTGGAAGTGGTGCTCTAGCTCAAGTGGCAGAGTGCTAGCCTTGAGAAAAGCCCAAGGACAGTGCTCAGGCCCTGAGTGAAAGCCCCACAACTAGCAAAAAAGAAAAAGGAAAAAAGCTCTCATTCTCAGCCCTTCTACTCCCTTCTCTTTTCCATTTTTAGAAATCACAGTAAGTGTACCTAAAAAACGGGTGGATGGATCCGAAAAGACATTATCAGATGACTATTCTTCAGTAAAAGTGAACAAAGGTAAAAGTTAAGATGTGTGACTTAGCTCCCCAAAGGAAAACTAGAAAATGCTTCTCAAAATAGGAAAGGAAGGTCTAGTCACAGTTTGGGAGACCAGTAATCTTGGTTGGCCTGCAACTCAGGTAAGTCCCTCTTGGAAAGAACAGATAACTCGAAGCACTTCCTTTAAGGCCATGATCCTCGTTGGGGGGAATGGCCCCTGCTCCCTTCACAGCCCATTACAACCACAAGCCAGGAAATGGGCTCCAGCTGTGCTGTTCTTGTTTGATTTCTGGACAACATTTAAGAATCAGCATCTTGGGCCAGGAGTTTGGCCTAGTGGTAGAGTGCTTGCCTAGCATGCACAAAGCCCTGGGTTTGATTCCTTGGTACCACATACACAGCAAAAGCCAAAGTGGTGCTGTAGTTTAAGTGGTAGAGCACTAGCCTGAGAAAGCTCAAAGATAGTGCCCACGCCCTGAGTTCAAGCCCCAGGACTGGCAAAAAAAAAAAATCAGCATCTTCTTATGAAAACAATAAGGCCTGTAGTGTGGGCAAAAGCTAGGAATTTCCCCATTGGAAGTATCTGGGCTGTTAGGTGTGGATGTGAGCATGGGGTGTGTGTGTGTGTGTGTGTGTGTGTGTGTGTGTGTGTGTGTGTGTGTTATGTGTATATACATGTATAACATATCTATTTTCTCCTTCATACATGTATGTGCACATGTTTGCCAGACTTCCAGGTCATATATATTATTATTTTCTTGGATTTAATTTGCTTATATATTTATAGTTAATAAGATTAGTTTAAGATAATAGGTTAATAAAGCATAATTGACTATTTAATAGTTTTTGAGACCTTTAGAGGGATTTCTATGCTATTATTTCATCTCAAAATTATGTCTCTTTTTCCATGTATATATTTTTATGGTACACAAATACACAGGAACATACAAACATACTTGTATAAACTAGCTACATATATATATATATACACACATACAAATATATCCATTAACATGTACTTCATAGTTTTTGTCCCTAGTGTGTGGCTTTCAATAGTAATTACTATGTGCTTATGACATCATGTCATAAGCTATTCCAGCTGCAGTGCCTTTGCTTTTTATACTTATTCTTGGAGCCCAATTTCAGTAGAATAGGTTCTATTTTCCATATATTACCTTTCTGACAATGAAATGATTACATATGAAAACAGAAATGTACAGTGAAATTGAATATCTCATCCCAAATGGCAAACACTAACTCCTAAAGCCCTGTTCTTTCTCTCCCAATACCATCACAATGGGTTGCCTGCCCCCGGCATTCTGAACAGGAAAGCAACGCAAGCATGGCAATTTACTGCTAGATCCCAAGAAATCATCCAGGTATGGTACACACTTAATCACCTTCCTTGAAACAGAGTGAGTTTTAAAAATGTCCCTTGTTAGCCCTATTCCCTGAACACAGAGACCCCAGCTCAGCATTTGTTGTTATGGATACCAGGACAAACAGTAGAGCTGCTTCTGTGTGCTTCTGAAATGACTGGGCTGTCTGGCCTTTGAATTCTTTGATAAGGACCTGCAAGTCGTATTTGCAGAAAGTGCCAGTCCCCTGCCTCTGGGGTTTTCCTCTTTCACCATCGACTGTCATATGATTTATTATAGTACTCTGTCTGGATTGCTGATTCCTGCACCCACACTTGTTTTGTAAATGGCTCATTTTCAACTCTGGCTTTGTGAAGAGAGACTTGAGAGAATACAGTATGTGTAGACCAGGCTCACCAGCCCCAAAGAAGGGCTCTGGGCCAGCACTACAGTGTCCACAACCATTATTCAGCAACAGAGACGCCTGACTCTGAATTTTAGGGGCCCCAAAGCCACTCTACTTCTATGGCATTTACCTATCACTATCGTTTTAATTAAACTTTTACTTTGAGATCATTATAGTGTCACAGCAATTGTAAAAATAATACAGACAGGTCCCATGGACCACCGACCCAACTTCCCTCTGTGGCACCATCTTACAAAAGGGTAGCCCAGTGTCACAGTCAGCAAACGGACACACAGGCAAATCCAGAGCATCCCTGAGGCTCCTCTTTATATGGCCGTTTCGGAGCCACACTCTCCACTGAAACTACCGATTTCTGCAATGAGCAGTTCCCTAAAAAGTTAACTGGCAGGCTGCTGGAAAGAATTATGTTACATCCAGTTGGAGCCTAGAGTCAACTCAGAACTGAAAATGAATCTGTTGACAGAAAAATTACTCAGAAATCTTTTTTTTGTTTTCCTCTCCTTTCACAGCCGGCCTGAGAGTAGCAGCTCTGAAGACAGTGTAGATTTCTTGCTAGATGATGAAATGACCGTTACTGTGGTAAGCAGGTGTTATTTCTCAATTTACATAAATGTATTTTGTGAAAAGTATGTGTGTGCATTTTGGAGGGTCTTTTGAAATTAAAATTTTTCTATTTCAAATAGTTCACAATTTTTCCAAATAGAAATGAAATAAGATATTGATATTATTCTTCAATTGTCTCTATATCAAACTACCTATAAAGACCGATGTTTATAGCAAAGCATAGAGGAGGACTGGGAAGATTTATAATCTGCAGTCTTCTTATGAGAATAGCCATGTATTTGGGATGAATTGGGTAGCTAGACCAGAAGACAAGTCTTCACCCAATCCCATCTTGATTTCTCTAAAATTGATTTTGTGCTTATCCTACTTGAAATCCACCCACAGAAACTCAAAAGAAATTTAAATAACATCTATTATACAACATGCTTTACCCAAGATACTTTTTTGAAAAATTATGTTTTGTGTGAACCTATAAACAGAGACGTAACCTTTCTTTTTTTTTTTTCTCTCAGTCATGGGGCTTGAACTTCTTGTCCTGGGCATTGTCCATAAGCTCTTCAGCTCAAGGCTCCTGCCCTACCCCTTTAGCCACAATGCCACTGCTGGTTTTCTGGTGGTTAATTGGAGATAAAAGTGTCACGGGCTTTAGTGCCCGGGCTGGCTTTGAACCTCGATCCTCAGATCTCAGCCTCCTGAGTAGCTAGGATTACAGGCGTGAACTACTGCTGCTGGCTGAGACTTACCAATTCTAAATGTACACTTGCATTAGTTATTTCATTGTTGAGCAAAAGATCTTTATACAACTTGTTCACTTTGCAAGACTGAAACTCTGCCCCCATTGAACACCTCCCTCTCCCATTTTTTCTCATCCCTGGGAACTATTCTCTTCCTAAGGGATTGGCTACATTAGGTATAGGATTTGTCTTTTTTTATAGTTGGCCTCTTTCATATAATGTGTTTTCCCCAAAATTCATCCATAAACAATGTCTCCTTTTTAAAGTCTAAATATATTCCATTATATTTCTGCACTACATTTCTTCTATCCAATTCTTAATACCCATTTAGCCATCCATATACATCAAGGTTGATTCCACTACTTGTCAGTAAGGATGAAAATAGATATGCAAACACCCAAGTCATCTTCATAAAAAATATATTTCCTTAAAGTCATACAAACTATCCTTAAAACTTGGAAAATATAAAGTAACTGAAGGGTGAGAAGAAAATGACTTTCACTTAGCCTCCTATCTTCTATTTCTTCTTTCTTGCTGTTCCCTTTCCCTTTTTCCTGCCCTTGATTTCTTGTCTGCTCTATCCCTTCTTCTTTCTCTTTCCCAATTGTATTTTTTTTTCTACCTTTAACTCTTCTGTGTCTTATGTCTCTGGTCTCCTCTCATTCCTAAAATGTTCTCTTTCCAAGAGCCATGTCTCACTTGGAACTATGCAAGGCTCCTATACAATTATCTTTCTGCCTCACAATCAAATCAGTCGGCTATGATTTGGATGGAGAATGTTCACCCAAAGCTCTATGTATTGAAGGCTTGGTCCCCAACATGGGATGCCGTTGGGAAGTGGTCAAGATAATAAGTTAGGGGTGGGGCCTAGTGGGGGAAGCTGGGCCACTGGGGATGTCCCCTGAAGGAGACACTGGGCCATCGGCCCATCCATGTCTCCTCGCTCCTGGCCACCATCACCAGGATGCATGTGCTGTGCCACCATGAGCATGAAGTGATGGGCCAAGTGTCAGAATAAACCTTTCCTCTTTGTGTCTCAGGTATTCCTGTCACAATGACGGCAATCTGGCTAGTTCTGGTGTTTCTTTACTCCTCTGTGCTTTCTAGATGGGTTGCATATGTCTGTGTATGGGTATGGGTATGGGTGTGTGTATGTGACTTGCATTCTTCATTATTGGTTAGGATCCAGAGATTTATTTCAAGGAACCAGAAGAGTTGCTTCAAGTCCTCACCCAGCTGGAAGAGCAGAATCTTAATTTGGTCCAGTATTCCCAAGAAATAGATGAAAATCTTGACGATGTCAACAGAAGAGAAAAAATTATACAGGATAAGATGTAAGTCATTAAAAACAACAGTGTTTGATGTATTAAGCAATTCCCAACCAGACACCATGACCAGCTCCTTGAGGCTGGCTCTTGCTCATATCTCAGGATGTGGGTAGGATGTTTTCAAATTAATAATAGTTTACACTGTGGGCATGAAAGGTCCAAGTTTTACTGACACAGAAGAGAATGGCCTGCTTCCTTTCCCTTGTGAACATTTTTTTCCCAGCTAGGAATAATGAAAGATAGTTTAGAAGACTAACAATAAAACAATGTCTACTGCCTTAATTTTTTTCCCAGTGTAGTTGTCACTCCATCACATAGCTAGGTATCATTTCTGTAATTAAGTCATGTTTGGGATGTTAATAAGTGCATTTTCTCCAGCTTGTATCTCTTTCTACTATTTAGTAGTATAATCTTTTTTTTCTTTTTTCTTTTCTTTTCTTTTTTTTTTTTTTTTTTTGCCAGTCCTAGGCTTGTAGGCTGGAGCTCAGGGCCTGAGCACCATCCTTGGACTTTTTCTCAAGGCTAGAACCCTACCACTTGAGCCACAGCACCACTTCTGGCTTTTTCTATGTATGTGGTACTGAGGAATCGAACCCAGGTCTTCATGTATGCTAGGCCAGCACTCTACCACTAGGCCAAATTCCTGGCCTTAGTAGTATAATCTTACAAACCAGGCATAGAAGCTTATGTCTGGAATCCCAGCTCCTTGGGTAGAAATCAAGAGGGTTGATGTAAGAGCATCCTGGGCAAAAGCTATTGAGACCATGGCTGGGTGGAGTGGTGCTTGTTTATAGTATCAGCTATGTAGGAAGAGTATAGAAAGAGGATCAAAGTTTAGGCCGACCAAGAAAATTAATATAAGACCCTATCAGAAAATGACAAAAGCAAGTATGTGAAATCCTGAGTTCAAATTCTAGTACCATAAAAAGACAAATAGTATATCCATTTATATCAGTGATATTTTTTATATAAAATTTATGTTGTGGGAAGGAGGCTGGATATAAGAACTCAAAAAACTACTTCCTGGGGCCGAGAGTTTGGCCTAGTGGTAGAGTGCTTGCCTAGCATGCACGAAGACCTGGGTTCAATTCCTCGGTATCACATACATAGAAAAAAGCCAGAAATGGTGCTGAGGCTCAAGTGGTAGAGCTCTAGCCTTGAGAAAGTCCAAGGACAGTGCTCAGGCCCTGAGCTCAAGCCCAGGACTGGGGGAAAAAAAAAACAACTACTTCCTACTCTCAAGTTTTATATTATTGTTTCACAAAAGAGCTTCAAGCCACAGAGATTAGATCTCTATTTCTATCCATTAGGAAAAAATAAATATAATTTTAATATAAATTAATATAATAATTTTAAATGTAATTTTATTGTTATTATTGTGTGGTACAAAGGGGTTTCTATTTCATAAGCCAGGTACTGAGAACAATTTTCTAACAAGATCAGTCTTATTTTACAATGGATCAAGCTACATGTATCTTCAGAACAAACTAATTTGTCCAGATGGTTAAAACAAAAACCTGGGCCGGGAGTGTGGCCTAGTGGTAGAGTGTTTGTCAAACATGCATGAAACTCTGGGTTCGATTCCTCAGTACCACATACACAGAAAAAGCCAGAAGTGTGCTAGCCTTCTGAAAGCTCAAGGACAGTGCTCAGACACTGAGTTCAAGCCCCAGGATTGGACAAAAAATAAAAAATAAACAAAAAAAACAACTGTTATCATTACATGTCCTTTGAAACCTGTAGTATTCTCAGTCGTTACAGTGTATGGTTCCCCCTGACAGGACAGGTGCAGGTAGAAAAAAGAGGGCATATGTGAAACCCTGTGACCCAGAGGCTCTTTATGAGACTCTCTGGGTGAGGAAGGGATTCTTTGGGTGTTCTGATTGGCCAGATCTGAGAACACACACCTGGTAGATTACATCACAGTTTGAGTTCCTGAAGCCTCCATTCTGCTGCTCTGTGTTTGGGGGACCTGCAGGGAACCACAAGAGTAGAACAAGGGGAACATAACTCCTGGTGGAAGCAAAAGGCAGCCTTTAAATGTTTGTTTTTCTCAGCATAATGTGAGTGCTTTAGGCCATATCTTTCAACACAACCTCCTGTCTGGCTTGCTAGTTGAGAGTGATGATATGTCCTGAAAGAAGGCTGATGCTCCTCTTCAACAAGTGGTGCTGGCAGAACTGGTTAAGCATCTCCAGAAAACTAAAGTTGGATCCTTCTTTGTCACCCTGCACCAGGATTAACTCCAAATGGATCAAAGACCTCAAGGTAGAAGAAGATACACTGAAAACTTTACAAGAAGGAATAGGAGATACACTAGGCCTCCTTGGCACAGGTCGAAACTTTCTTAATAAGGACCAAGAAACACAACAAATCAGAGAAGGTCTGCATAAGTGGAACTGCATTAAACTGCAGAGCTTCTGTATGGCAAATTAACTAGAAAGCCTACAGAGTGGGAGAAGATCTTCACTAACCATACAACGGACAAAGGCCTCATATCTAAAATATATCAACAGCTCAAAAAATTGAATCACTCCAAAACTAATCTCCAAAGAAACAACCATCCCATTAAAAGATGGGCCAAAGACTTAAAGAGAGACTTCTCTGAAGAAGAAATAAGAATGGCCTATAGACACATGAAGAAATGCTCAACATCTCTGGCCATAAAAAACAACTTTGAGATTCCACCTCACTCCAGTTAGAATGGCCAGGATCAAGAAATCTAATAACAGATGCTGGCAGGGATGTGGCCAGGAGGGATCACTACTACCCTGTTGGTGGGAGTGTAAACTTGTTCAACCACTATGGAAAGCAGTATGGCAGTTCCTCAAAAAACTAAACATAGAGCTCCCCTATGACCCAGCAATTCCACTACTTGGCATTTACCCAACTGTCCAGAAACAAGAACATACTAAATCCACCAGCACAACAATGTTCATTGCAGCACTATTTACCATAGCAAAAATATGGAACCAACCCAGATGCCCCTCAGTTGATGAGTGGATCAACAAGATGTGGTATTTATACACAATGGAATTCTATTCTGCCATCAGAAAGAAAGGCATTGTCCCATTTGTAAGGAAATGGAAAGACTTAGAAAAAGTCATATTAGGTGAAATAAGCCAGACTCAAAGGAACATAGGCTCAATTGTTTCCCTCATTTGTCATAATCAGTAGAAACCTTGGGCTGTCCTACCAGAGATTTACAATAGAGCAAAACCGAGATACATAAGGCCATATAGTGTAACAGTAAATGAAAGGACCTCCAGGATATAGAAACAAAAGCCATATAATGAGTGATTGTTGCCCTTAATGCACTGTTACCTCTCTTTTTTGCTATTCCATAGTTATCTCATATTGTTACAGTATGTTATCTTGTTTTCTGATATATTATATATATACTTATTTGGTTATTTGAAATAGGATAAGGAAGGGGGGAAAACAAGATGGGGGTGGGGATAGGGGGAGGGAAATGGGGACCAAGACATGAGAAAGGGTATCAATGTATGTGAAGTAATGCGCCTTCTATCTGGTGAATATCATGTAACCCTTCTATTAATTACAATAAAAATATATGAAAAAATTTACAAATAAAAAAAGAAGGCTGGAGCTCCTAATCGCTGCTTCCCTCACTAAAGCCAGTTATAGATGAAGACCCCTCTCTTCCTTTACAATAGAAATGCCAATGTCACCTTTCTGTTGGAGCACAAGGAACTACTCAAGGCCCAGTGTGCGAGAGAGGAGGAAAAAGCAGCAGAATTGGAACTGAGATCCAGGCTCTTCAGTTTTGGAGAATTTAATTCAGATACTCAGGTAATCTTTCCTTTTCTTTCTGTTTTTTTTTTGGGGGGGGGGCCTACGGTCATGTTCCTTGGGCTCAAGATAATCATCATTTGCCTTCCTTGAGTGCTAATCACTAGAAGTAAGCAGTTTAAACCCATCACCACTCCCAAGAAAAACCACCTTAGCATCATTGTTGCCAGGATGTAGATGGTCAGTTTACTATATTGGAAAAATTCAAATTGGCAGGGATCTGAGTGCAAAGATTGCCTTGTTACTTAGTGTCCTCATAAAACTGGTACTCGATAAATGTTTGTTGAATGAATGCTGAGGTTAATATTCATTCAGACCTCCATTTCAAATTGCTTTTCTTGAACATGCTCAAATGGACTACCAATTCAAAGTGAATCTTTGAGGCTAATATATATTTACAGACATTTTTCAAACACATTGACTTCATATAGATTGTAGGGACTACATCAGAAAAAGATGACTATCCTCCCTTGCCAACTGCATTAACAAAATTCCCCTTTCTTTCTCTCTCATATCCTAGGGCATTACAAGACCCTGAGTTAGCAAGGGCTGGGGTCACGCAAAGCTACAGCAGGAAGTATAACAGCATTCCCCCTTTCATTCTTTTTTTAACCATTAAAAAAACTGTAGTCATATATACACAACTTTGAGCTAGACATGGTGTTTCAAGCCTGTAATCCCAGCTATTGAGAGGTGGAGATGGGATATCACAGGTTGAGACCACCCCGAGGGGAGAAAAATAATTTACAAGACTCCATGTCAAGCCAGGCGCAGACTCGCACCTGTAATCCTTGCTACTCAGGAGGCTGAGATATGAGGATCTCGGTTCAAAGCCAGCCTCAGAATTAAATACTGGGAGACTCTTATCTCCAGTTAACCACCAGAAAACAGGAAGTGGGGCTGTGGCTCCAAGGTGGTAGCCTTGAGCTGAAGAGCTCAGGGGCAATGCCCAGGCCCAGAGTTCAAGCCCCATGACCCCTCTCCCCACCCAAAAAAAAGGAGAAAAAAAGACTCATGTCAACTAATGGCTGGGTGTTTTGCCATGCACCTGGTATATCAGTGTAGGGGAAACACAATGGCTGGGCACAGCAGTGTGACCTGTCGGCCAGTGACATAGAAGCACAAGAAGAAGAATCTCAGCCCAGACTGAGCTAGCCTTACATCAAGACTCTACCTTGAAAAGAATACTCATAACTTATGTATACAAGGTACCAATGTAATCCAATAACATTAAGTATATTTGCCATGTTGCATGACTGTCACTATCATCTTTTTCCAGTTTTTCATCCATTTTCAACATGTATTTTAACATCTCATAAATGATAAATGCACTGTTCAGTAGTGTTACATACATTCATGTTGTGTTGCAACCAGTGCCCGAAACTCTTCCATCCTGCAAAAGCAAAACTCTGTGAATCCTAGCCTTTTCCCCTTCCTCTTTTGTTCCCCAGCAACCACTATTCTTTCCCTCCCTATAAATTTGACTCCGCTAGGTTAACACTTATAAGTGGACTTATACCACTGGTGTCTAGCTTATTTTATATAGCTTCATCTATGTTGTAACATGTATCAGAACTGCATTCCTCTTAAGACTAAGTGATACTCCATCATAGCTACCATATTTTGTGTACCCATTTTTTTTGTTGGTGGGCAGTTGGGTCTTTTCCATCCTTTAGTTCTCTTAAATAATTCTGAAGCCGACTGACATGAAAAATGTAAGTATCTGTGACATTTGTCAAAACTTCACTGAAGTAAGCTCCTTTCATTCAACTTTGGAAGAAAGTGGAGTTTTCAATGCTCTTAACCATGGAAGCAACCAGATCCCTAAATAGAGAAGAGCAAAATACCTTTTCAAGGCTATCCAGTAAAAGTTTAATCACAGTTATGCCTGACGCATACACACACTCTGGACAATGGGCTGATAATTCGTAGTCTCCCAGAACTCTGCAGCATGGAAGGAAGAAGCAGAGTTGAAGAAAAAATAAAAACAAATGGAAGGGGACAGAAAGCTTTTCTTACAATTCTCCAACCCAATTCCTTCAGATCCCAAAATATACAAAACATAGTCCTAATTTTTAAAAAGTTTTCTTGCTTTGCTGATATATGTGAGGTACTTATTTTTGCTATTCATAAAGAAATGGTTACTTTGGAGCTAAGCTCATTACAAGTGTTTCTTTCAAAATGGTCACATTTCTAATTGTACTAAATCCCTAAATTTTTTCCTTTATTTTATTTTGAAATTAAAAGTTTAGGCTGGATCCAGTGGCTCATGCCTATAATTCCAGCTACTCAGTATAAAAACAAGACCTGTAATCCAGGCTCATCTAGGCAAAACATCACAAAACTATCTGAAAAATAAATAAGCGGGGTGCAGTGGCTTATAGCTACTCAGGAGGCTGAAATCAAAAGGATGGCAATTCAAGGCCAGCCCCAGAAAATAAGTAAATAAAAAGCTGGACACAGTGGTATATGTGTGTCATCCCAGTTGCACAAGAAGTGTACATAAGATCACAGTCCAGCTTCTGGCCAAAAATCAAAACCTTATTTAGAAAATAAAACACAAAGGGCTAAGGATATGGCTCAAAATGGTAGAGTGCCAGGCCTTGAGCTAAAACTCAAGCACTGAAAATACCACAGTAACTAATAACTAAATGAATTACTTAAGCAAAAAGCATTGAGGTGTGCCTCTAGTGGTAGATCAAACTCTAGGATCACATGTTTTTAAAAATGTGCATAAATGATGAGGGTATCTCTCAACATAGGCCATGTACCACTCAGCACGTACAGCAGGCTGTCATTCCCCTCTCCAGTTTGAAGAGTCCTCAAAGGTGACTCCCATACTGGCTTTTCCCACCATCAGCTGACTTTCCTGTTTATGAACTTTGTAGACACAGAGTCATGTGATGTGTCCTCCTTGTTCTAGTTTGTTTCCGGCGGGCATGAAATGGAGCATCAGGTGTCACACATGGTTCCATCTGCAGAATGTGTTCAGCTCTTCTTTTAGTCCTATGTACATCTACCAGAAGGTCTGGGAAGTGGGGAGCAGTACTAAAAGAATCCTTGGGTTCCAAAAACTTCTGTTGGCATTCTCTTCTAATGTATTGCTCTGGTCACATCACTGCCATTCGCTGTTGGCTTGGAGTTCTCACTTTGGTGCTATCATCTACAGTCCTGCTCTTCCCCAAAACTCAGCACCTCCTGATTACGCCTCTCTGGGCTGGGCCTGCCATCTGGTGGCGAGCCTAGGGATCTAGCCTCAGGCTTCTCTGCCTGCTGTCACTGGCTGGTCTCTGCTTGGTTCTCTTTCCTCTGTCCTTTAACTTTGCTGGGTCAGGCTCTCCATATGTTTTCTATACGTAAGTTATATCATCCTTGATCTCATTCCCATCTCTAACTTAATGCTATTTCTACCTTGTTATTTGAGGAAAATGCCACTTGACTTTTCCTCTCCTGTTCAACGAGGGAACATTTTTTTAAAAGGGGGAAGACAAAGATACTGTGAAATTATTGCCTGTTTATCTCTAAAACTCAATGCCAGCCATTTTTATAAACTGCTTTTTCTCAGAACTAGTATTGAACTTCTATTTTTTCCTGCTTTACGGATTTGTTACAGCTAGATCGTTTTGCCATGTATAGTGTATTTCATCCCACTGTAGTTATGTAAATAGGAAATGTGAGTTATTTTGAGGGGATTATTTTGAGAGGTTAGAGGCAAATAAGTCTTATGCTTCTTCATATTTTTCTTTTGTTGGTCATTGGACTTGAACTCTGGGCCTAGGCATTGTTTTTGAGCTCTTTAGCTCAATGATGCCATCCTACCCCTTGAGCTGTGCATAGTACCACTTCTATTTTTCTGGTGGTTAATTGGATATAAAAATCTCAGACTATGAACTGCAATCCTCAGATCTCAGCCTCTTGAGTAGAAAGGATTACAGGTATGAGCCACCGAGCCTGGCTTATTTTATATTTTTTCAAGGTTTTTAAAAATACATTTCTCCAGGCTTTTCTCAATGTAGACAGAAATGCACTAAGTATGGGGGGGGGACAAACTTTATGATAAATAGGACTACAAGGACACTCAGTAAAGCAGGAGGGGAAGGGACAATAGGGCATGTGTAGTTGTAGGTCAGGTTGCTCAGAGGTAGACATCACAGAGGTCTTGGGTATATTGTTTGTTCTTGGCTTTATGGTGATTCTCATCTTCTTGAGCAGAACCAGGAAGTGGGGCAGAATATTCCCTGGAGAACGATTTGCTTTGCCCAGCACTTTCTTCAGACCCTCTTAGCATCAGGAGCCAGTTTTACAGAGGAGAATAAGTTCCAGAATGAGAACGAAAACGAAAACAAGAACGAGAATGTTTTCAAGGTCCCGAAATATGTTACTTCCACGCTCAAGATACTCCATGAACAGTTAAAAGAGCACAGTGTCGAGGTACAGGGATTGGAAGGTTTGGCTCAAATCTCTTTAGATTCCCAAAGGAGAGCCTATAAAGGCTCTCGCAGGCCAGCCTGGAAATTCTTTGGCTTGCAGTTTTCTGAGAGAATACTTTCATTTATTCAGCAAACATTTATTATATGTGTAGTTACATGCAGTGCACTGTTTTGTATTTGACTATAAGCATTAGAAGTAGCATTTTCCTTCCAGGTGCTTAGAAGGACAAGGCATATGTGCAAATAGCCATTATCCAGCATCATAGTTTTATCCATTAGAATAAAAAAGAAGTGGGGCTAACACATGACATAGATGGCACAGATTTACCACTGAGCCACATTCCCAGCCCTAGAACTTTTCATTGTAACACAATAAAATGGAAATTTGCATTTATTGAGTGAGCATAGTGACAGTTATTTTATGCCTTCTTTTCTTCATTTCAGGAAAAACTGATACAGTCACTTAGTAAGAAAATTAATCAAGTGTACACTATGTGCATTGGAGATGCTGAGGTTGGCAGCCTGACAGCAGTTCAGAAACTAGTCAAAGTAGAAAATCGCCTGGTGGAACTGAGTGATCTCATCGAGTCCATCCCCAAAGAAAACGTGGAGGCCATTGAGAGGATAAAACAGAAGGAGAGACGGCAAAAGTACTATCAATGTCTTACCATAGACATCTAGTGAATGACCTCATGAGAGGCTGCTTTAGCCTGGATTCCACCTTAACCAGATCTGTTATATGGCAGCAACTGCCATACAAGGAAATAGTGGTGGCCTCCTCATGGGGCTATTCTTTAAAAAAAAAAAAAAAAAAAGCCATTCCTGGGGCTTGAACTCAGGGCCTGAGCACTGTCCGTGGGCTTTCTCAAGGCTAGACCTCTACCACTTGAGTCACAGCACCACTTCTGGCTTATGTGGTACCGAGGAATAGAACCCAGATCTTCATGCATGCTAAGCACTCTACCAGTAGGCCAAACTCCAAGTCCAGGACTAGTCTTTAGTATATAAGATGTGCTCAAATATTCTTAGAAAAGAAAGTGTTATTTATTAGCACTGGTAACCAGCACAGTAAAGAAAAAGAGCTAGGTGAACAGGGTTTACACTTCAGCCTGGAAACGCAACTCTTCAGTGTGAACTGAACATGAACATTTTTGAATAGCTAGCACATGGAAGAACTGCATTAATGGTAAAGGTCCAAAGCATAGAATTAGGAGCCTTTAATTGAGATTCATAGGGGGACTCCCATCTATAAAGGAGTTGCTAAGAGTCAGAGCCACACAAGATGCCAAACTGGCAACACTGACAGCATTTGCTCACGGACTCTTATTCCTCAAGACAATATCCTAAGAGTCACTGTCCCTTAAACCTCACCCCACACCTCATCAGGGTATTTTAGAGGCAGATTTCTACAAGTCAAATGAGGATAGTAGGTGTCTTGTTGGAACAATGATTATTACAAACATAACCACTAGAACAAGGTGTCAGGTTCTGAAGTGGGATGTCTAGGCTTTAGCAAAAACCATAATAGGAGGCAGACAGTATACAACTGCAAGCATGGACATAAAACCTGCCTGTTAGGTTCAAATATATACCATGGCGGGGGAGGGGGGTTGGTGGCTTTAGGTGGGTAGTATAAGGCAGGCAAGTCCGCTGATATGTAAAATGGCAATAATGGTTCAACCCTCATAGGGTTGTTGTGAGGATTCAGTTAATCCATGTCAAAACAGGGAAGGAACACATACCAGGGAGCAAGCACATACCAAATACCAGCCACTAATGGTAGATGTTATTTCTTCACTAAATTACTAGGGGAGAGAGTTTCTTCCATAGAAATGAAATCCACAATATATTATGGCTTTGGACATTTCCCCCTACCCCGTATAACCTTTGTATTGATGATATAATTATAAAGAACCATAATATAGCTATCATTTATTGAGCTGCTATTCTATACCAAATCTTATACTAGACAATTTTCATCAGTTTTTTTCCCTTACAACATCCTAAAAAAAGACTTTAATTGAATTTATTAGAAATAAGGATACCATTCAAAAAGACTAACTGTACATTTGGGTAGAAGGGCATTATGCTACACACTTGTGATGTGTGCTTTTTGTATGTTATTTTTAGAGAAGTTTAAA
Source organism: Megascapheus bottae (assembly GCF_031878675.1). Lineage (NCBI taxonomy): Eukaryota > Metazoa > Chordata > Mammalia > Rodentia > Geomyidae > Megascapheus > Megascapheus bottae. Next base: position 78,269,051 of record NC_143510.1, on the reverse strand, counting down.
ACGTACTTCACACTCACATGTGTGTATGGTGAAATAACTGAAAATTAATATGGTAAAGAAAGTGCTAGGATGTAATCAGAGTGAAAAGACTTCACCTCACTTTTTATTATGATGTGGGTATATTTTATTTCTTCCAAAATTATAGTGAAAGTAGAATTGTTAAATATTCAAAAGCTATTGTTTGGAAGACCTTACATTTAGATTGGTCATTATCAAATATGAATGATGCACTTTTAAATTTCTGTGGATTAGCCACGTGCTGGTGGCTCTCACCTGTAATCCTGGCTACCCAGGAGGCTGAGATCTGAGGATTGCAGTTCAAAGCCAGCCCACACGAAAGTCTGTGAGACTCTTATCTCCAATTAATCACCAGAAAATGGAAAGTGGTACTGTGGCTCAAGTGGTAGAGTGCAAGCCTTGAGCTGAAGAGCTCAGGGACAGTGCCCTGGCCCAGGGATCAAAGCCCCATGACTGACCTACCCCCATCCCCCCCAAAAAAATCCTGTGGATTTAAGAATTTTTAAAAAAATATCCCTTCCTTTTTGGAACAGGTTGCGTGATGAGAAAATGAGAGAAAAACAACTCCACCAAGAGCAAAGGTTAAAAGCTGCTCTGGAAAGAGCTGTAGCACAACCCAAGAAAAAGGTTTGTTTTGTTCTTCACGAGTCTAGTCACAACAGTATTCAACTGTCTGTCTCTGTGGTACAAAATCAAAAGATCTTCTACTTATCCAAACAAAGAATACTGTCAGACCAAGTGCATGGCCGAGTGGTAGAGTGCTTGCCTAGTAGGCACGAAGCCCTGGGTTCGACTACTCAGTACTACATACACAAAAAAAAGGTAGAAGTGCAAGTGTGGCTCAAGTGGTTGAGCTCTAGCCTTGAGAAAGTCCCAAAATTAGGCCCTGGGTTGAAGCCCCAGTACTGGGAGTGGCAGGGAAGGAAATATTGCACATGTATGTGGACATGTCAAAAATTAAACCTCCAGCTGGGCACTGGTGAGTGGCTGACAGCTATTAATCCTAGCTACTCAGGAGACCTGATGTGAGGATCACAGGTTCAAAGCCTGTACAATTCTTTTTTTTTTTTTTTTGCCAGTCCTGGGCTTGAGCTCAGGGCCTGAGCACTGTCCTTGGACTTTCTCAAGGCTAGAGCTCTACCACTTGAGCCTCAGCACCACTTCCAGCTTTTTTCTATGTATGTGGTACCAAGGAATCGAACCCGGGTCTTCATGCATGCTAGGCAAGCACTTTAACCACTAGGCCAAACTCCTGGTCCTGCCTGTACAATTCTTACCTCCAATTAAGCACCAAAAAGGTTGGAAGTGGACTTGTGGTACAATACTAGTCTTGAACAAAAAGCTCAGGACCAGTGCCCCAAGCTCTAAGGTCAAGCTCCAGGAGTGGCACAAGTTTTTGTTTTGTTTTAAATTTAAAAAACCAACCTCCTTGTATGACTAAATTGAAGTTAATTAAAAAGGGAATTTTAAAAATTAAAGTATACTTGCTCATCTAAAAAAAAGTACCTGTTTTTTTTTTTTTTTTTGGGGGGGGGTTCAGTCATGGGGCTTGAACTCAGGGCCTGGGCACTATCTCTGAACTTTTTGGCTCAATGGTAGGCTAACTACCACTGAGCCATAGGGTCACTTCCTGTTTTCTGATTGTTAATTGGAGAAATGATTCTCATGGACTTTCCTGCCGAGGCTGGCTTTGAACCATGATCCTCAGATCTCAGTCTCCAGAATAGCTAGAATTACAGAAACGACTTAGCTTGTTTCTGTGACTTTTAATCACAATTTCTAAATTCCAGACCAAAAACAAAACACAGAGGGAAAACTTACCATGGCACTTGCTATGAAATCAAATGTTACCTTCTAACATGGTGTAGACTGGCCATTATCTGAAGTATGGCTGACTTTACTCATACCTTCTCTTTTCACTGTGAAACATAATTGCTCAGGTTTACCATGGGTGCTCAGTTTGCTACTTAACTTTGCCTAGAATGTTGGCCATCCATTACATTATCAATACTCTTGGGAACTGTGATTAGGTATTTTAACAATTTTGTTCATGTAAAAACCAAGTCAATATTGACCATTTTATGTACTGTATTAAATATAAGTATTGTTTTTCTTTTGTTTCAGTTGGGAAGACGCCTCATCTTCCGCTCAAAACCTCTATCTGATAACAAACAGGAAATAGTTCTAGTCAGTGAGTCAAGAGCAAAATCATTGGAGGAAGAGTATTTTTTTAAGTGAACAGGAGCAGTAAGAATTTTGTTACCAAATGTCATAGATTTTAACTTTTGAGTAATGGCAGATCCTGCCACATACACTGTCTTAATTGAAGGAAGACAGACCCCTATTCCAAAGGTTTAGGATTAGAGTTATTTTCCTTTTGTTAAAGCTTCCTGTTATTTCTAAGTATTACTCCATAGCTAAACATTTATTTTGAGTTGTTCCTAATTGGGGAACAACTATAAGGGAAATGACCATTAATATGTAATGATGATCTTTCTCTGACACATACTATTTTTCTCAACGAGCTAAAGGAAAGTTCAAAGGACATTGTTAGCAGCATGGAATATCATAGTTAAGAGTATACAACTCTGCTCACCTTGGCAGCACATATACCAAAATTGGAACAATACAGAGAAGAGTTCTGCTAACAATTAACCGTGTCCGGACATAACCTTAAAGACTATGTTTATTTCACATTAAGTTTCATTCAGAAAAGTTTCTCTTAAGTGAACAAATAACAGACCTTGAACCTAAATGTCAGGTCACTATTTCTGTTGTGTCCTATCTCCACATTTTAATTTCTAGGCGAGGTTTCAATTTTAGCTATACTGTGTAATTTGTTTAGACTATACTGATATAGAATGCTTAGACTATACTGATATAGACTATGTATGTAATTTACTAAACACAGTATTTATTTAGTAAGAAATGTTTAATTTTATACATGTAGAAAGTGGCTCCAAAACCTTAATAATTGCTCTTAAAAGGTTTCAGTTAATATGTAAGGGCTGAAATTCACTTTCATAAGAATATTAAAAGGATAATTGCTTCTTACAGAAAGCGTACTTATCTTACCAAAAAAAATGAATGTATCGTTTCAACAGTGTATTGTTCAACGATGAGCTTTGCATATAAATACCTACATATGAATAGTAAGAGATTCAGGCTGACAAATTTTTATTGTCTAGAAATATACATATAAAAAAAAATCCCCCACAAAAAGGCGCCATTCTTTTTCTTCAACACCTTTGTCCCAAGTCAGATTGGAAAAAAGTATTGTCTAGAAATATATATATATATATAAAAGATCCCCTCAAGTGGCTACTCTCTCATTTCCCCATCTTCTTCTTCTTCTTCAACACCTCTGATATAAAGGACATTGTTACACCTGTAAAGAGAAAAACAGCCCATGTTTTGTTGTTTCAGCTTAAAACCACCTATGATCTGCATTACCAGTGTAAGCTTTTCTTGATTATGAAACTGCAGAATACCATATTATTTAAGTTTTATATAGATTTGTTAGAGCATAGGTACTTACTTTATAACATGTGCTTGTCATGACATCTCAGTGACAAACTTAAACTTTGATAGATTTAACAATTTTAAAGACTTTTGAAGTTTAGTGGTAGAACAGTTTAGTAAATAATGATTTTTTTTTAAAAAAAGCAATTCCAAAATCGACACACTATTTATTTACAAAACATTTCTAATATATGTACCTTACATATATTTCTGCTATTTTGTTACCTTATTAAAACTTCACCCAAATGTCCAGACAATGCCCCATCTATGTATTCTTCTGTATTTGCAAGCTTTAAATTAAAAACAAAATACATATATATAAGTTTAATCATGCATAAGGAAAACAATGCAATATATCTACTGATGAGAGAACATACTGAGTGGCCCCTCTATACCAACAACTTAAATTTTTTTATACTGTAATGCTTTTGGTTTCAAACACTCAATAAAAACAACACTTATGAATGTCAAAACATAAGGTTTGTTTCAACATAAAAGTTGTTAAACCACTCAAGTTGTATATTTCTAATATACAACTAATGGGTATATCAAAAAATGCGTGGAGAAAGGCAGCCTCTAAACTGGAAGTAGCACTGTAGCTCCAAGTGACAGAGCATTCATTAGCCTTGAGCAAGAGATCAGGGGCAGTGCCTAGGAGCACTGAGTTCAAGCCCCATAATGGGCCCCCCAAAAAATCTGCTGGAGTATAGTTCAGGTGACAGATAATCAGATTAGCGACTAGTCCAAGGCCCTTAGTTCAATTCCCAGAACCAGAAAAAAAAAAAAAAAGATTTCCTGAAGCATTCAGTGCTAAACAATCAGGCGCACGCCTGTAATCCTAGCTACTCAGGAGGCTGAAATCTGAGGATCAAGGTTCAAAGCCAGCCAGGGCACAAAAGGACCTGAGCCTCTCATTCCAATTAACCTCTAGAAAATGGGAAGTGGGGCTTGGCTCAAGGTTAGAGTGGTAGCCTCGAGCTGAAGAGCTCAGGGACAACGCCCAGGCCCAGAGTTCAAGCCCCATCACTTACCAAAAAAAAAAAAAAATTGTTTAGTTGGCTAGTGGTACATTCCTATAATCTTAGCATTTCGGAGGTAGAGGCGAGCAGATCACAAGTTTGAAGACAGCCTGTGCTAATTTAGTGAGACCTCCAAGAGGAAAAGGAGAAGAAAGAAAGGGTGGAAGAGAAGGAAGAGGAAGAAAGAGAAGAAAGGTGGGAAGGAAAAGGAAGAAGAGGAGGAGGGAAGAAAGAAGAATTATTTTGTGTGCCAGTCCTGGGACTTAAAATCAGGGCACTGTCCCGGTGCTTTTGTACTCAAGTTAGCACCCTATCACTTGAGCCACAGCTCCACTTGCAGGTTTTTGGTGGTTAACTAGAGATAAGAGTCTCAAGAACTTTCAAGCCCAAGATGGTTTTGAACCGCAATCCTCAGATCTCAGCTTCCTGAGCAGTTAAAGTTACAGGCCCGAGCTACTGGCGCTCAGCTTAGAGGTTCATTTTCTAACTCTGGGAAACAATATAAATTCAAAGAGTAAATAAATGCATACATGATTCTTTAGTGCAAACCCCAGAACATAAAACTCACTTTAAACTGTACAGGGACTTTTTCCATACATATTCATAGTTGTGTGGCTATTACCACTAATCCTAGAACATTTCGTCACAGTAGCTGAATTTTTGGTTTTACTATAGCCTAGTAAATGATTCCTGTCAGATTGAAACTATGACTTACAAAGCCAGGCATCAGTGGCTCATACTTGTAGTCCTAGTTAGCTGTTGAGGAGGCTGAGATTTGAGGATCGTGGTTTGAAGCCAGTCTAGACAGGCAAATTCTTGAGACTCATCTCCAATTAACCACCAAAAAAGCTTGGATGGTAAGTGGTATATACCTGCCCAGCTTTTTCCACCAAGATGGAATCTTCAGATTTTCTGCTCAAGCTGGCCTCAAATTGCAATCCACCAGAACTCAAGTCTTCTGAACTTAAGTCTTCCAAGTAGTGAATCAAGCTAGTGGCTTGAGCCTCTAGCATCTAACTTGTATATATTATTCTTAGTCACACACTAAGCAATGAGATAAGCAGCAGTAAAACACAATTTTATAATCTTTAAACTCTTGAGCTTACCTGCATGTTCATATAGCCATCCACAGATACCAGGTAACCTTTGTATTCCATCCCCCACTTAAGTTTCACCATCACTGGCTTTCCTGTTAGTCCATTGAGGAAAGGTTTGGGATTGAGAGGTAAACTCTGTAGAAAAAAAGTATACAATTGATTCTTCTTGCTCAGCTTACCTTCCACTCTCCCCTATCAAAAATTACCAGGAACTTCTTTTTTGGTTGTTCATGGGTGTTGTCCCTGAGCTCTTCAGCTCAAGGATACTACCCTATCCCTTGAGCCACAGCACTACTCCCAGTTTTCTGGTGGTTAACTGGAGATAAGAGTCTCATGGACTTCTGTGTCCGGGTGGCTTTGAACCATGATCCTCAGATCTCAGCAACCTGAGTAGCTAGGATTACAGGTGTGAGCCACCTTGCCTGGCTAGGAAATAGTTTATGACATGCAAATGAAGCAAATTTTTTCATTTTTGTTCTACTTTTGAGATATGGTCTCCTTCTGTAGCCCAGGCTGGTATGAACTCTCAACTGTGCTTCAAGCCTTCTAGGAGTATAGGATTACAATTGAACTCAGGGCCTGTGTGCTGTCCTGGAGCTTTTTTGCTGAAGTTTAGCACTCTATTACTTGAGCCACAGCTCCTTTTTCTTTTTTTTTGGGGGGGAGGGGGGGGAATGCTTAATTGAAGGTAAAAGTCTCACAGTCTTTTCTGTCCTGGCTGGCTTCCAACTGTGGTTCTCACATCTCAGCCTCCTGAGTAGCTAGGATTTCACTTTTATATGTTAGAAAGTATTGGAGAAATTTAAATAGCGAATTTAATATTCAACTAATCAAAATGAAATATTCATTATTCACCTAAGAGGCATTGAATACCTATCACACATTGTTCCAAGTGCTAAAGAAATAAAGGCGTTTAAAAAAAAAGATGCTATGATATTCTTCTCTGTTCTCCTGAGGGAAGGGGCATTCAAATAATTACACTGCAGTATTTTGTAATATGTGTATTTTAAGATGTTATGAGATGATTACACTGTATATAAGGGGACCAAACAAAGCAGGGGAAAAACAAAACCAGAAAGGCTCCCTAAAGGGATACTTTGGTTTCAAAGGATGATTTCTAAAGGGCAACGAGTGCTGAAGCACAGAGCCTACCTATGTAAAAGAATTTAAAAACCAGATGAGATCCACCTGGTTTTTCATCACAAGTGCCTCATACTTAATGCAGTCAATGAGAGTTTATTTAGCATCCTCAGTGAATTCAGACTTCCCCCATCCCCATCTACTCAAGTCATTCTAAAAGAAAGAATCAAGATTAACATATTTGAGTGATCTTGGATGATTTGGGGACTACTGGATCCTTTCAGTATCTCAACTTTATTATGGATAAAGCAAGTACTATAGTATTGTTCATATCAAACCCCTCTCTGCTTAACTTGCTTCAGTAGCTTCTGTCTACACCTGGGAGTCGAATCAAAACCTCCTACTGTGCTCTCAAAGTTCTCCATCTCATAACTACTATAAGCAGCCGTCACTTTCTGTCAATTTTTCCAAGGGGTCCATCTCCGCCCTAAAGCTCCTGCTGCTGTTTCTTCCTGTCATTTAGATTTCAGGTTAAGCCCTGTCTTACCTAGGGAGGCAATCCGTTAGCAGCCCTCCTTTGTACCAAAGTCGTCCCCTTCCCTTCCCTTCCCAGCCCTCCTCCACCCCACCCCCGGCACCTAACCATTCTCTGCAGTTACCAATGTCTACACCATTACCCGACCCGGGTCTCCCTTCCACACATGGGGGAGTCCACCTGCCCCGGGGCCTCGGAAACTCAATTCCCAGCACCCAAGGACAGGATCAGGAAGGTAGTGGGCGCTCCACGAGCAAACCAACGCTTCCCAGCCCGGGCTTCGGAGGCGGGAAGCGAAAAGCCCGCCTCAGGGTGATGCCTGCCCGGTGGTATCCCCCGAAAAAGGGTTTGAGGGGGAGGAAGCAGGGTGCTCGTGGGGGGAACGGGAGGGCACCGGGAGGAGCGCGCCTGAAACCCCCGGAGCAAGAAAGGGGAGAAAGGGGCGGCGACCCGCGCCGGGCCCGCCGCGCGGGGATGAATGGGAATCGTGTGAGACCGCCGCCGCCGCCAGGCCGGAGGAGGCGGGCGTCCTCCCTCTCCACCCTCCCTTCCCGCCAGCTCTTTTTCCTGACCATCGCGAATCCGTCGAATACTACAAGCTCCCCGTCGCCGCCGACCGCCGCGCCGCCGCCGGTCCCTGGTCACAGGAGCCGCTGCTGGAAGCCTGAACCCGTGAGCTGAGCGAGAAATGGCCGCCAAAGCCCCGCGTCACCTTTCACCTCTCACCGCCACTCTCTCGGCTTCTGCGATTGGACGCAAAGAGATGCGTGCTGATTGGAGGAGGGAGGACGGGCAGTGTCTCCTAGCAACCAGCGACGGCGCTTACGCTTAGGCCCCGCCCCCGGCGCACAGCCCTCTGGGAAGCGCTCCTAGCCCAACGACGCTGCCGGGTTTCAAGGTTGGCTTCGCCGTCTGTCGGCGACGGTGGATGAGGTGGAATGGGGTTGGGGTATCCGGGAATTTCCGAGTGCCTCAGAGAGGGGCCGTAGCTTCTCATCAGCTTGGTCGGTGGAGAGTTACTTTGTTCTTGTGAGTCGAGTTCGGGGCCCATGGTCCCATAGATTCCGCATTGGGTGGGTCTCCTTTCTTCTGCAAGACCTGGGGAGCGAAGTGCGCCCAAGAGGCTGTATCTCCGGCTAGGCAGGGTGCCTCCGCCCGCTCCGGGTTTTTCCTCGGCATTGCCAGCTGAGGCCCGGCGTGGTAAGGACATTTACGCTGTCCCGGGTAGACGATGGAAAGGGATCGATCGTGATCGCGTTGGCGTTCTTACAGCCTCACTGCCGGACAGGATCAGCTCATTCTCTCCGCACTACCGTAACAGTTCGTGGGCAATGCACGCTGCTGGGGGAGGACTGGGGTGGTTTTGTTTTTTTTTTTTTTGTAACCCCGAGGTGGACCTGGAATTAATTGATCATTGGATGTAAGGTCTGGAGACTTGGAGTAGGAAGGCAACTTGAGTTCAGAATCAGTGCCGCATGGGTAGTCTCCTAACTCAGTAAGTTTTTTTTTTTTTTAATATCCTTTGCGGTAACAGACCTGTAAAATCGTCGGCATCCTCGGAGTTGTTTGAGAGAATTAAATACTTATGAAAGTGTCTAGAATTGGGCTTGGCTAGATAAAGGCCTAGTTGGTAAATTATCTGTTATTTTCTTTTTCATTGTTGTTATATAGGTGATACACAGAGGGATTGCAATTACATAATGAGTGCTTTCAATTGTTTGTTTGCCAGTCCTGCGGCTTGAACTCAGGGTTTGGGCACTGCCCCTGAGCTTCTTTTTGCTCAAGGCTAGCACTCTACCACTTGAGCCACAGCACCACTTCTGGATTTTTCTGTGTATGTAGTACTGAGGAATCGAACCCAGGGCTTCAAGCACTCTACCATTAAGCCACACTCCCAGCCCATAAGTAAATTTTCTCTCGGACAATGTCACCACTTCCCTCCCTGCCTCTCTTCCGGTTATTCCATCCCCACTCACAAGTGGTATACTTCATTTAGTTACTTGTTGTCTTAATATTGTCCATGTAAATGTTGGAAAATACCGACAAGAAATAGTAAAACATTTTTTTTTTCCCTTTTGCAGATTCTGGGACATACTGCTGGTGCTCTTACCACTTGAGCCAGGCCTCTAGTACTGGCTTTTTGATGGTTATTTGGAGATAAGACTCTCACAGACTTTACTGCCACCAGCGGTTTCAAATTGTCATTTCAGACCACAGCTTCTTGAGTAGCTAGGGCTATAGGTGTGAGCCCATTGGACAGAAATTTTCTTTTATTAATTTTTTTAGTATGATTCTGTGTGTAGCTTATGCTAACAGCTTTTGGAATTATTTACTCTAAATTTCAGTGAGTGTTTCTATTAGTTTGTCAATTTTATGAGTCTAGCGTTGATTGGATTTTTGTTGCGTACTCTTTAACAATCCTTTTAGAACTCTCACTACTCTGTAATTTGGGATACAGCCCTGTTTTAGAGGTAAACAGGTAAGAAACAGAAACAAGATGACTCAACCTCTATCCTTAGAGGGAAATTTCATGCAAGCCATTCGCAATTCTTTTGCTACATAGAGTATTGCCCAGAACCTATCCATGGCCACTTTGCTGGAATAGATTGCTACAGGCAGGAGGCCCTGTATCCAAGTAAGAGTCAAGGCTAGAAACACTAGTAGGATGTTTGGAGCAGGCTATCAAGAATCTCTGTCACTAGGTATTGTTTATTTCCTTATCATAAAATGGGTTAAATATTTCACAGGGTTAAGTAAGATAACAACAGCTAATATTTACATAGCATATAATACATTCCAGAGATTTCAGGTGTTAAACCTGCTTATCATTATCTTACATAAAAATACGTTCTGCTCTTCAGTTTTTTTTAAAGAAAATCATGTAAATACAAAGAAAATTGAACTTGTTTTTATTTGGAATTTTAGCTGAAAATGTTCACTATTTTGGAAACTGATGCAAACATTACAAGTTTTGCCTGGATGACTAATACAACACCCATATCCCTGTTTATAGGTTTTGACTTGTTGACTGTTTATTGGTGCTTGCTAGTATAGAAGTATTTATATATTTGTCCATCAAAATTATTACTTGTATTATAAATTATTTCTATATCTGCCTCACATTTCAGAATAGCTTTTGTATTAAATCTTAAATTATACATGTAGGTATGCTACATTTACATGTCAACTTCAGGACAATAAGGGGCAGGACTGCTGTGGGCACAAAGAAAAAGGATGACCCCTCTAATTGGAGAAGTTAAGAAAAGGCACCGTCAGCTGGGAAGGAGATCTACTACATAGGAGGAAACCATGTGAAGACAGTACTTCAAGAAGAGAAAGCGTTAGAAGGTTCAAATATACAGAAGCCATGTTTTGCAAGTGTGAATCTTGGAGTCTTTATTAAAATGCTAGTGACTACCTAGTGGACTCTCGTCTCAAAGTCCAGCAGCCAGAAAACACAATATAATCAGGAAACAGGCCATGGTGACAGATACAACAAATAAAATACCAACAAGCCAATTCAACTCTGATGGAGAACTGGGATGCTATGGTAACCAGAGAACAGCCAGGAGACAGGACACAGGACCCGAACAGGGAGACACATGGCATGGCATCCAGGTGCCCAAGCTGATCCAGGCCTAAATAGACTGGGTCTATTTAGGGTCAGGGTCACAGGAAACTCCCAGTCCCAGGTACTGGACTGACAGCCTAGAAACCTATCAGTCAAGTGCCTACACCTGTCTCCAGGGATTCAGGCACACACGTTCCCTGAGGGAGGGCGCTTCACCTTCCCCCAGACCTTCATTCTCCGTAGAAGGCTTTTCTGAGGCAAGCCGATCCCTCATCTGCATTCAGTGAATAGCCTCCCTCACCTCTAGGCTGTTCAGCACTGGGTAGACTGCCCCCTACTTCCTGACGAGGCTCCAGGATGTCTGAGAAGGCAACAGCCCCCAGCACCTGGCCAGACACTGGTGTGGCTGCCTCCATTACCTTACTTAGGTTCCACTACCGCATTTCAAAAGCAATCTGTACTGTTATGTTGCTGCTGCTGCTGCTGAAAGCAAATACACACCTGTCCAGTAAATTGAGTAGTGAGGTCAATAGGTAAGTATTATAAGAACATTCTAGGAAGTGGGAGGATTGAAGAGATTCATATGGGTTTAAGACAATGTAGGGAGCATAGTGAAAACAAGTGCAAAAAACTGGTGCAAGAGAATCTGAAAGGGAATAAGCCAATAATTGATATTAGTGATATACATTATGAGAAAAACAGTAAAATTCCCTTATAAATAGGTATAGTAGCGAAGTCCCTATTTTTAACATAGTGCTATAGTCCCAAAAAGATTGTTTCCCTGTGTTGTTCAAAGCTGTTTAATTATCTTAACTTATTAATAAACCATTTGAAGAGATAGACTATAATAGTGCTAAGGCACCATATGCCATTTCTAAACAAAATAAGGATGCGCTCAAATATGTGAATATAGATGGTAGACAAGCTGGCACAGCCTCACACTTTTTCTAATAACAACTTTGATTTACAGTAACACATGAGCAAATACTGAACTTTTAATCCATGAAAAACAAATTTATATGAGATCAATAGAGATAATTTCTTAAGATGATTTCATTTATTTTTTAGGTTTCCATAGAGGATATACTGTTCTTCTGGAGTGTTATGATAAATACTGTACACAGTATAAATATGACTAATTGGAATTTATAGAAATTCATTAAAGATGAATTTATGGTTCTGTGAAGAAACTTGCTAAGATAAAATTAGTTGTGCAAACAAGATACAGGAGAATTTCTTAAGTTCAAGGAATATATTCTTTGTCTTTCTCTTTCTCTCCCTCTCTCAGAACTGAGGATTGAATTTAGGGGCATTTTTTTCTACAGTTTCTTTTACTATTGAGTTCTAGTTTTATTCTGTAGAATATAGGGGATTTTTTCAATTTTCTTATATTTGCTAAGACGTACACTTGCTTTATGTCCTAAAGTATTTGTTTTAGAGAAAGTTACATGGGCTGCTAAGAAGGATATGTATTATGCTTTGTTGAACAAAGTGCTCTGTAGATGTGTGTCAAGTCCATTTGGTATATAATATCATTTAATATAAAAATCTCTTTCTGATTTTTTGTGTGGATGAGAGTAGGTATTGAAGTCTCCTACTATGTCATTTTGTTGTGTTCTATCTGTGCAATTAAGTCTAGTAGTGGTTGTTTAATGAAGTTGGCACCCTGCCATTTGGCATGGACACGTTAGTAATTATTTCATCTTGATGAATTGGTCCCTTTATTAATATGAAGTGACCTGTCTTTTCTGAATTATTTTGGTTATAGCTAGCTATGCCTGGTTTGTGGATCCATTTTCTTGGTAGATCTTTTCCTCATCTTTCACTATATGCTAGTATTTGTTTTTATCAATAAATTGCATATCTTGTAGGCAACATGAAGGGGTTTTTTTGTTGTTGCTGTTGTTTTGGGGACTGCAGTCTGCCCCAGCAAGGTGCTCAGGTCTCAGGGTATGCAAGACTCGTAAATATGGCCTTGGGCATGTCTGGCTTTTTAATCCATCTTGCATTCTATGTGTTTTGATCAGAGAATTGAGACAATTAATGTTCAGTGTTATTATTGAAAGGCATATAGTACTTCTAGCCACTTTATTTTGTTGGGTTATTTCCTATTTTATTTGCTTATATGCATAGTAGTAGGTTATATTTTCTCCTCTACTTTTATGTTGACTTTTTTTTTTTTTTTAGTTGGTCATAGGACTTGAACTCTGGGCCTGGGTGCAGTTCCTGAGCTCTTCAGCTCAAGGCTACCGCCATACCCCTGGATTTACAGCATCACTTCCTGTTTTCTATTCGTCAATTGGAGATAAGAGTCTCACGGACTTCAGTGGCTAGGCTGGCTTTGAATCATGATCCTCAAATCTCAGCCTCCTGAGTAGCTAGGATTACAGGTGTGAGCCACCACACCCGGCTATATCTGACACTTTTTGCTCATTGGTTCTACTACCTTAGCCACATTTTCAACCCCATATTGATCATTCTTATAATCATGGTCTTGATTTCTTTATTTAGGGTTTCTTCTTCAGTATCCTTAGCAGCTGTTACTGTCAGATCAGATGGTTGATCTTTGGAGGTGTCATGGCACCTTGTTTTTTTATATATGTGTTACTACATTGAGATTTTCACAACTGAGGTCAGTTCATTGAACATTTTAATCACTTGTAGTCTTAAAGATGAAGTGCTCTCATTGCTCAGGAAGGACTGTGTAGTTGGAAGGGTAACCGCGTAGTTTCTCCCCACTAAACTGAGGAATACCTTAATGTTCAGGCTTTTGCCCACATGCTCAGTGTGCCAGACTTGGTCCCTCTATACCACTCAGACAGAGGAAGCTAGCTGTGTTTTCATATGTTTGGGTTGGTGTTATATGTGAGTTTAGGGAACGACTGATTAAAGGTCTGTCTGCTTCTCTGCTGCTTCCACCTTGGAAATTTCCCTCCTTTGTGTACTGGAAATCTTCCATTCATGGGGTACCTTTTAGACTAGGTCAGTTACATAGGTCCCCTGTCCCCTGGGGCAGCAGATGGGCTTCTCCCAATGTTTCCTTTGTATACCTGGGAACAAATAACTCACTGAGTTTTCCACCAGTATTGATCTGAGAGACTTGAATGTTTCTCCTGAAAGTATTAGTTGGTTTTTTGGGGGTTTTTTTTGGTTTTTTTTTTTATCCTGCCCATCAGCAAGTTTATCATCATGTGGTAAAACTGAGACTGGGTAGGGGTTCCCAGTGAGCTCTGGGTTTAGTTGTAAACTCTCCAAGCCATCAGACTGCTCCTCGGTTCTGCATACTCTGCTAACCTCAGACTTGCTGCGTTTCCACCGTGATCCTCAGGCATTGGCTCTTGCTGTAGCCAGGAAGGGGGAAGTAGCAACTGCCAGGTTCTTTACTGCCTGTACTGTTGCTGCTTTGAATTTTCAACCTGTCTGTGTCTAGTCCCCCTTGCCCTCCACTGGGCTACTTCTCTGGCTCTCATTGATCTCCAAGCTTCCAGGGTACAGCTCCGTCTATAGGCCTGCCTGCAAGGACCTGGCAGCTCCTGAAATGTGAACTCATCACCTGCTAGGAGAGGTGAGCTTTTGGTTTTCTGAAGTGTCCTTCACATAATCCGCTGGCTTTCATGAGCAGGGTGGGGCTGCCAGCAGCTTCCCTAGCTCTCCTGGAAGCTCTCAGCTTGCTACAGTCAAAACCTCTACCTCTCTCTCAGCCTCAGATGGCAATCTTCCACGTGAATGCTGTGGCTGGATGACCCAAAAGCCCCTTAATCTGACTGCCAAATTCTAGTTATGGCTCTGTCCCAAGGCCTGTTGGGCCACAGGTTGTTCACCATCAGTCAGTGTAAGCTGATCACTCTGTAATTTGGACTCTCTACTAGCAAATACTGAATCTTTTGTTTTCAGAAATGGCTGTCCGGGAATGAAATTAAAAGTTAAGGGTTGGGGCTGGGAGTTTGGCCTAATGGTAGAGTGCTAGCCTAGTATGCGTGAAGACCTGGGTTTGATTCCTCGGTATCACATACATAGAAAAAGCCAGAAGTGGTTCTAGGGCTCAAGTGGTAGAGCTCTAGCCTTGAGAAAGCCCAAGGACAGTGGTCAGGCCCTCAGTGCAATCCCCAGGACTGGCCAATATATAAATAAAGAGTTAAGAGCTAAAAGTCTTCCTTCTTATGGCCACTTAGGATGGAAATCTGCCATCTGGACCCTGGCTGGGTATTCCAGCCTTCTCTGGTCACCAGATGTTCCTTAATTTCCATTTCTAGGTTGTGGCTCAGCCCCAAAGCTTGCCTGGCTGCAGGTTGCCTGCCTGCAATCCATGTAAACTAATCACTCAGTAATCATCCTTTTACCAGCAGAGTCCAGGACTTTGGTCTTCCAGAATGGTTAGCTTTGGGGCTATGAAGTTTTTCTGAGAAGGTCAATTCTTCCTATCTGTGTCTACCTCTGATGGCTGTTGGCCTCTTGGACACTCACTGAATGCTACAGATTGCACTGATCACTGATTGTTTCTTTGTTTCCAATCCCAATTGTGTCTCAAGTTTCAGAACCTGGCTGGCTGCAGGTGGTTTGCCAGCAACTAACAGTAATGTGATGTGCTGGGTACCTCAGTCTCCAGCAGGAGGTCCACCCATAAGATGGCTCCTCTCTGAGATACGCAAAGCAAAAGACTGACCTGTGTGTTATGTTGCTAGGGATTTCACTGACCTGACAGAACCCCACACTGGGATTTGATTGATGCTTGGGAAAAGTATGGTTTTGCCTCCCGGCTGGGTTTGCTGGTCTGTCAAGGAAGTCACTTGTGTACCCTGTCTGAAGGCTGTGTCTGTCCAAAGTGCTTCTTTGTTGCCTCTTCTGTTTCCCATACTTGGGTGAAGTATAACTGAAGTTACACTAGGGTGAGCCAAAAATCCAAATTATAACATTTCCATTTGTATAGCAGCTTGCAGGTGAGAAAACTGTGGCTTGGGATCCTTCATAAGTGGTTGAAATTTGGAAGCAAGTCAAGAGGGAAGGAAATACAGTTTATAAGAAAAAAGTTATCTGTTGTGTTAAATGTCATTTTACCAGGTGCAGAGTACCTTCTGATCTTCTAGCAGTACCCAAGTACATGCCTTACAATGATTTTAGGTTCTCAATCTCAGCACTTGATTTTGTGTGTGTGTGTGTGTGTGTGTGTGTGTGTGTGTGTGTGTGTGTGTGTGTGTGTGTGTGTTTATCACTCCAACATTTTTAGCGGCATATTTCAGTAGCATTAAGTAAACTCCCATTGTTGGCAACCATCCTGCTACTCATCTCCAGAATGTTTTCGACTACTGGCATTTTGAGTTAAATAATTCTTTGTTAGGGAAGTGGTAAAGTCTAGAGGTGTTAAGCAGCATCCCTGAGCACTAATTGGAATCCAATGGCATTTTCTCCTCTCTCCTCAAACCTGATCTTCCAACATTGCCCAGTGTCCTTTGGGAAGCATAGTCAGTGATTTGGCAAACTATTAACTAATATGATGTTTTGACTTTTTGTGTTTAGTTAGGATAGTATGCCTTTAATTCCCTTTTCCTTCATATTTTAGAACAGTTTCTATTAGTTAATATGATGTTTGCATTTACTACATGTATTAGGACAATTTCCTGTGAACTCTGTTCACTTTTGGTTTTAGTAAGCAAATATCTACAAACATGTTCAGCTGAATACGTCTGAGAGACACATTGTTCAATTGATCAAAATTTTATTGTGAGTTGCTTTCTAGCCTTCAAAAGTAACTTAGGAAAACCACATTGTGAGCACTCACTAATATTAGAGTCAGTACCCTGACTACGTATCAGACCAGTTGTGTATTCAGCAGCAAACTAATGGAGTATTTAATTGTTGGAATAATGATGACTTAATTACTCTGATTGGCATTGCTTCAGAATAGCTGACTAATCAAAAATAGTCTAAACTGGAGATGACAGTTTTCCTTGCATGACTGAGTAGATATGACTGAAAAAAATTATTGAAGTGAAAGGTTTATTTTTTTATTTTGTCATAATTACTGCATTTTATGACTCACAAAAACAAGTAACAGTTCTGTGTTTTTCTTATGCAGAATCTTCTGTCAAGAATTCTTGTATCTCTACATAGACATAAAAACCTATGATGGGATATATGATCTATAGACAAAATGTTTTATTACATAGATTAATATGTATCTATGACATACAAACCCTCAGCTTAATTTTAATTATGTTCTAAAATCTATGTGCCAGTGATTGCATATAGAGATTCTCTTCTTGAATACTTGTTTGTTAAACATGACATTTGAAATATGATGGAAAAATCAGTCTTAATAAAACCTTAATAAAAAACTAATCTCAAAGAGCTACATACAGTATGATTCCATTTATATGCTTACAAAATAAAATCACAGCGATGAATATTAGATTAGTGGCTGTCATGTGTTAGTCAAGAAGTAGGCTGATGGGTTTGTCTACATGAAAGCATAAAGAACATATTTGTGCTAACGGATTCACTTATGGATTCACTTACTCTCTTGACTGAGAAAATGAGTATATGAATGTAGACATCTGACAAATAGTAGTCTTGCTCTAGTCAAGCTCCTGAGAAAACTAGAATAAAATGTACAGAGATTTTCTCTATTATCTTTGCAATGTTCTGTTCATCTACAATTATTTCAAAGCATATAACTTTTAAAACCAGAGCGGAATGCACTTGCTAATAGGACATCAATTCTCATATGAAATGTAGGAAGTACTTAAGGACGTCTAAGAATAAGCAAATACTCTATTACCACGTGTGCAAATAATGAAAGAAATTTCCTGAGGAAAAAGAGATGCTACTGACCCACACTAACCCATCACGATTCATCATGCCACACTGTATTTCCTGTACATTTGGAAAATGCTGTTGATTAAAAAAAAATTCATGAACTTTGTCCTCACTGTAAATAGTAAATTAGAAATAAAGATTTGTTTAAAAAAAAAGAATTTTGTATTGCACCTTGACCTTGATACACTGAGTCGACATTGAACAAGACAACACAGGCCAATATTTGAGGGGTATAATAACTACATGCGAGGAACTAAGATTTTTCAGTGTCAGATGTGATTCTGCAATTATTCTATGTGACATCTTCAGTGAGGGACCTTGAGTAGCTCTTTACCTTTTAACTTTCGTGACACTTTTTCATGAGTTGTAGAAGTGATGTAAGCTTTTCCCTAAAGTACAGAAATGAGGTATTTAATAACATTCATAATATTCCAGATAGTTGATATTTGTCCTTAGGTATGGGTAAACACTAACAATAGGAAAAGTAAGTGTTCTTCCACATCAGACTTTAGCTCTATTATTTATTGTTAGTGATTATCAATCTATATTGCTTCTAGTTGCTGCAATTTTAAAAGCAAAATTTTATAAGTATGAAACTTAGTACTGTTGCTGTTTGATTAAATTTGTTGACCTCTCCAGGTCTTAATTTTGCATTAATGAGGTTAGAGACCATCCTAGCTCTAATATAATAGTATTAAATTATATAGCTTAAATTAATAACCACAAAAAAGAATATTGAAATAAAACCACTTTTTGATTCATAACTATGCTTTAAATTATAGTTTTTACAAATAAATTTAAGAATGGCCTAATTTTTCAGTTTATATATATCTATATCTATAAATATAGATATAGATACATAGATTTTTTTTTTGCCAGTCCTGGGCTTGAGCTCAGGGCCTGAGCACTGTCCTTGGTCTTTCTCAAGGCTAGAGCTCTACCACCTGACCCACAGCACCATTTCCAGCTTTTTGTATATATGTGGTACTGAGGAATTGAACCCAGGTCTTTGTGCATACTAGGCAAGCACTCTACCACTAGGCCAAACTCCTGGCCTAAAAATATTTACATTTTTAACAGCTGAAATTTTCAGTTTTCAATAAATGTTGAGGAGGTTAAACAGTTTAATGTTATTTGAAAAAAATATACTGTAAAACAAGATTTTACAATGATAGTTGCACACATGTCTCTTTAGTATAGTTGAGTAACTAGAAATAAATTAAGGGAAATAAAAACTGGTTCTGTTTTCTGTCTGAGTCTAAATAACAGGCTATACTCTATATCTGTTTCAAAGATAAAATGTATTTGTAATTTATTTGTCCACAGTTATTAGAGTTTATAAAAGTTTAAAGTCACCCTGTAATGACATGCTGGTTGCGGAAAGTCTACACTACCATGTAACAATAGCATCCTTCAGGAACATCATGGTGATTATCACTTATTGGGTGCTTATTTGCTAACACCACATACATTTCTGTTAAGAGGGATTGTTAACTCAATTTGATTTGCTCAGCATCCTACACACAATAAGCTACAGAACCCTTATCTCTGATTCCTAACTTCGCTCCTTAGATCTTCTAAAGAATGATAAACACCTCAGAATAAAACAAGTACTGCTACCCCAAACCACCTTAGTTCTTAATTTTACACAAACTTGGTAATTGCCTCCATAAGACAGTGATATTCCTCTGGTGCAGCCCTAGTGGAAGTTATTTTGAGCTATGTAGCCATATCTTAATTGCATATGCAAATGACCTGCCTAGCCTCACATTCATCTGTCTGTCTCTGAATCTGGTTTGGTGAGTAGTCAAAAGTAAGATCACTAAGTTAGCTATGCTGTATTTTATTCCCTGTAAACAGATAGAAGGTATACAGAAACTCCTAGGAGTTTCAATTAGAGCAAGACTTCCTTAGCTTCTGACAAACCTACCCTGTCCTTTGAATGGGAGTCCTTCACAGGCATGCTTCAAGAACAGACATTTTCCCACGGTCCCCCGCTGACTCTGAATGAACAGATTCTCAGCCTCCTGCCGACTTGTGAATATATTGTGTATCCCCATCTTTGCTCATTACTGACAGCCTTCATAAAAACCTGTTCAGAAGACAAATGGCATGGCAGAACCTCTGACAACTCATTAAGGAAGGATACAGTAAGTTTCTGCCAAATATCCCTATCCTTTTCATGTGACCTAATCGTTTTTGCTGTGAGGGAAGGATAGGATGTGGCCGAGCATTGTGGCCCATCCAGAGCAATGGAGTGTTTCTTTGTACTGTTCTTAAAATGGGCCCCAGGGACCATGTCAACGTGTAGATTATGTATAGCACATTGCTTTTGCCCACGCTGTTTCCTCTGCATGGAATGCTTTCCTCTCTCTACCTCCCATTTTAGAGCAGACCCAAATAGTATGTCAAAATGAGCTATTCCCTGTCTTCCAAGGCATTACTCCTTCATCTTTCCTCCCACAGTTAGGGTAGTGAACATGTTCCAATAGAGTTTATATAACTGTTGCTCTCTCTTACTTCACTAAAGGCTCCTTATACACAAGGACTGTATCTATTTTTTTTTTTCCAGTCCTGAGCTTGAGCTCAGGGCCTGAGCACTGTCCTTGGACTTTCTCAAGGCTAGAACTCTACCACTTGAGCCTCAGCACTACTTCCGGCTTTTTTTATATATATGTGGTACTGAGGACTTGAACCCGGGTCTTCGTGCATGCTAGGCAAGCATTTTAACCACTAAGGCCAAACTCCCGGCCCCGACTATATGTTATTCATTACATTCCTTACCACATTCCCTGCATGCAGAACAGTAAGTATTCAAGCACATAGGGAGGTATTTATTACTGATTGTTAAGTGACTTCTCTACCACTGATTGAGCTTTTTCTTGCTACAGAGAGGACATCATAGAAATTATTGACAAGTTCCAGCTCTACCAGTGATTTGTGTGGCATTTCAAATTGCCTTTTTTTTAAAGAATAAAAATAAGGGCCAACAACTTTGGTATTTTAACTTTTTTCTTAATTTTGGATCTACTTAGGTTTTCTGCTAAAGTGTTCTTGGGTTGTTTGTAGTAAATGACAATTTCTCCCAAATTATGCACACTTTGTTTTATTTTTGCAAATTAATAGTCTTCTACTTGCTTTTTATTCATGCATCTGGTTATACCCCATTCCTAATTTGCACGGATGTATGTTTTCTGCCATTTTATTTTTCTCTTTCTAGACAGAAATGTCAAAATGTGACTCACTTTGATTGATACAATCATGTGTTATTTTTACATTTTTTGTTTCCAAATTTTTTGAGAAATCAGTCTATATTATAATATATCCATAAAATACACTTGAAAAGTCTTCTTTTCAAAAAAGGAAGTTAAAGCTAGGAATATTTCATAGGTAAATCACGGTCTTAGACTAGAACCAGAATACCAAGACTGGCTCAGCCGGATTTTAGCTGTAAAGTAAGAGCCACGAAACCAACATGGTTCACCAAACTCTAATGTGACAGAAACTGACCTGCAAACGCTCTACTTCCTCTGAGTCTCATCTTATGCAAAGGTGAAGATTGCCAGAGCTGGGGAAAAAGTATTCGATGTTAACTGCAGAGATGTAACTCACCTTATGTGGTAGACTGCGGCTTTATTTACTCTTTGGTAACAGCATATGGCTGGTATAATAGTGATATAGGTAGCCATTAACCTATGAGGATAATATTGATAGCAATGAGCAAAATATCTGAATGTATAGCTGGAAGTTGTTTTACATTTGATATTTTAATTCTATAGTTGGCTCGACAAGGAAAACAAATTTGTGTGTATGTGATATCTGTGATCAGACACCTAGGTGCTATAAAAGTACTGAAAAAAATCTTTTTGTGACTCCTAATGCACAGCAAATTAGAAAGGAGAGATATGCCATCCAATTCGATTCAGTAAGTCTTTTTTAGCTACCTACCTCAATCACATCTTTCACTAGGCCAGAGATAGAAACACCTGCTTAAGAACATAGAAAGTCAAAGGACTCCACCATTAATTTTTAAATATTAGATAGCTGATGTCATATACCACAAATCACTGAAAAATAAGTAAGGCACATTAAGTTATATGAGGTAACTTACCCCCAAGGTAAACACATAGGAAGCTCAATAATGATTGTGTCTTTTCTAAGGGGATAAAAGCTTTAGAAGAACAAAATATCTTCACTATTTCACTGTTCTGATATTAGCAGTGAGCCTCACGCAGCACACTGTGTGGCAAAACAAGAGGTGTTTGATAGATTTTATAATTAGTGATAGTGTCCTTTACATAAGTTATTGTATTTCATCCTCACTAAAACCCTTGAGATATTGATAACTACTTTCTTAGGGTTTACAGAGACAATGGAATTCACCCAAAAGGTCATGTTGCTTCAGAAATGATTTAGCCAGGATTTGATCCAAGTCTTTCTGACTCTAGAGTTGAGTTTCTTTATTATTGACTTAAAAAATATTCAGTGGCTGAATGAATGAATGAAATTTCACTTGCAAAAGTGTGTTTATCTCATCACTTTTATTAGAGGGGGGAAAAGGATTTCCAAATTTAAAAACATCTTCCTAGTAGAACTACTAGTGCTCATGAGATTCACTTTACACTGTTTCAAAGACGCATCATTGTTTTACATATTAACTTCATGTTGACATTATTGTTAGTAATATCCAAATTTTAGAGGTATTATCAGTTATCCATGGGCAGTTAATTTAAAGCTAGTTAAATAAGACCACACATATCTCCATTTATATTTTGTTTATAAAGACTGTATTTAACTCAAAGACATTGACCATTCTGCAGGAAATCTGTAGCTCTAGGTGTCCTAAAAACAGCCATCTTCCCAGGTTATTGACACTTAACTGAGCTTGCTGTTGAGAATGTGATGCTTAGGAGCTCCCATCCCCATATGCATCTCCATGTAATACATATGCAGTTGAATCTGCATGAAGAAACCTCCAAACCAAGCTATACCCCACCCTTCCCATTCCAGAGCTCCCTGGAAGGTGCTTGTTCATATCTTTCTGCAGCTGGAAGATACATACTGACTGTTTCCTTGCTCTCTCTTTTACTTCCCTACTTAGTCTGCACATAATGAACAAATATAATATATTTTGTCACATGAAGCCAGACTCACAGTGGATCTATTTAGAATATGCTCATTCTTTACTAAGGCACCCTATAATGCATTTTGGAAAGCAAAAGAGAAAAGATTTCTATTGTTCTATGTCAAGTGAAGTGGTTTTGGTTGGTGGTGGTCATGGTGCTTGAACTTGGGGCCTGAGGACCATCCCTGAGTTTTTTTGCTCAAGGCTGATGTTCTACCACTTGAGCCTCGGGTGATTAATTGGAGATAATAGTCTCAGACTCTTTTACCTGATCTGACTTTGAAACATGATCCTCAGATCTCACCCTCCTGAGTAGCTAGGATTACAAGTATGAGCCACCAGTGCCTGAACTTCAAGTGAAGTTTAGAAACTTCTAAACCAAGAGGTTTGGGGGGGTTTTTTGTTTTGTTTTGTCGGGTTTTTTTGTATGAGACACTAAAAGGGAGAAGAGAGATTCTAAGCAAGGTTACATTTGGAAGAGAATGTAAGAGTGACTTTTTTTTTACTCTTCTTCATGGAAAATATTTCCCCCAGGAACAGAATTCTAAATTCCTCTTCCTCCTTGTAAAGGTCAGAACCACTTACTGCAAACAGTATTTTTGTCATTTAACACAATGGTCTTAACCCTAGATCATCATTACAGTCACCTGAAAACAACTTTTAAAAACAAGAACTACTTACAGCCATAGGAAAATAAAATAATAAAAAGTAGAACTAAACACAAAACTTCAAAAGTAATGTTCTGAAGTGAGGCCCGAGCATTGTTACTGTGTAAAGACATCCCTGGGGAAAGCTCATTTGTTTATGGACAACTGCTGTCTTTTCTAAGGAGTTTCCCCAGTTCTTAGTGACTTGGGAAAGAACATAATTCTAATGCTATATTTTATTCCTTCTAGAACATTTGATGACTTCTGTGTGCTTTAAACACTAACTGGCCATAGCATGTACCAGCTGTTACAATTCTGGACTTAGAGTTGAAGCAAGCAGTGTCTGCTAATGCTGTGTCTCCTGGAAGGCCTTGAGAGCTGAAACTCTCCGCTGCCACTAGCCCCTCATGTCACAACTTCTGGGGCCTAAGATTTTGGGACCCTGGCCATTGAGGGTGGTTAGTATTGCAGGTTTCAGCCCTCAGATGTCAAAACCCTTAGCTTTTGAAGACTTGGTAACTCCCCAGTGACTAGACTCTACAGTTTCTCCTATAGCTCTTGGTTTGCTCTTCACTCCCATTTTTCTTCAGCCTTGACGCTCTCCCCACTCTCCTGTTCTCTGTACTTCTGTGGTCCCTTGTTTGCTTTGTCTCTGTTGTCCATCTTTTCCTCCCTTGCTGCTTTCTAGAATCCTTCAGCTCCATTCTGTCACCATTGCTGTTGCCACTGCCAATGTTGTACTGGAACTCCATCGGGAGAAACAGAGAAGCCACATTTTAGGAGGTGAAACCAGGGGTCTTTATTGGAAAGCTGGTGACTGCAGGTGGGCCCCTGTCCCAGACACCTGCCGCTCCTCAAACACACTTGACACTGTTAGAAAACGGAGCCATGACAGTAGTAAAGCAAAGGTAGCAGAAAAACAATACCAACAAACCAGATCAACTCCGATGGAGAGCTGAAGTGGGATGCCATGGTGACCGGAAGAGAGCCAGGAGACATGAGACAGGAGGCATGGCACAATAGCACCTGAGCTGCTCCAGGCCTAAATAGCTTGTGGCAGCGTCACAGAGTCTCTCGAGTTGGAAGCATAGGACTGACAGGTCCAGTAATCTATCATCCACATCCCTGCCCCTGCCTCTAGGAATCCAGGCACACCTGGGTGAAGAACTTTACGGCCTCTACCACAAAGACAAGATGGCACTAGTTAAGTCCCACTCCCTGTCACCCACCACACGGTCAAGATGGCGCCAGTTAGACCGGTATCCTTACTTCACCACGGAACTACTGCGACTATACCATCACCATGACACTCTCCACTACTACACCACCACTAGTACTTTACCACCACTACACTACCACAGCTGCACTACTGCCACTCCTGATGCTGAGACCACTCCTGCTACTGCCCATAGATTCTGAAAATCGATTTCCCAGCCTATTTTGTTTAACTAGTATGTCCCAAGGACTTTCCCCAAAAATTGACATTTTCCTTAACTCTCAGTTATAAATTCTAGCAGGATCCATTTGGGCTCATTTCGTTCAAAGACCAAACATTGAGCTCTATGTGTTTCTACAGTGTGTTTGTACAGCGAGTTACTAGTATTCTTAAAAACAAAAGCAAGCCAGCTACCAGCACTCCTCACCCTGTAATCCTAGCTATTCAGGAGGCTGAGATCTGAGGGTTGCAGTTAGACTCTTACCTCTAAAAAAACTACCAAAAAAGCCAGAAGTAGAACTGTGGCTCAAGTAGTAGAGTGCTAAACTTAAGCAAAAAAGCTCAGGCCCTGAGTTCAAGCCCCAGGGCTGGCACGGAAAAAAAAATAAACAATAAAAATAAAAGATATGTCTTCAAAAGCTGGCCATATAACACCACCAAACAACATAAAGTATCCTCTATCTTAACTAGAGTTCAGTGGCACTTAACCAACACTAGATGTCACTTTACTTCATGCATTAACTCTAACCTGAGCTCTTTTTCTGGTTGGGATAAGATGAATTTGGGTCTGCTTTATTGATTTGTCAAGTGGATATGGAGAATGAAGAAAATTGAGGGTGTCGTCCACTACATACACACCCACGAAAGTGAGAGACTTGTCTGTTGGGTTCATCCTTTTGTCCTTGGCATCAGCAGCTCATAATGGGGTGGTAGAAATAATAGCAACAATACACAGAGGATGCAAGGGACTCGAAGAGATGTTTAAAATGTTCATTGGAAATAGTTTTCTTCCCAATGGCAATTGAAGTGTGTGAGGCAGACTCCGCAGTAGATGCTCAGAGCCCTAATCTCAAAGCTCCAATGCAGTCCATGGAAAGGAGACAGTTTCAGATCTTTTAACCCAAAGGTATATCTCAGCTTATTGAGAAGTGGATCTTGAACAAATAAAGACTTCTCAAAAATCAACAACTGAAATTTGTTAAAGGCAATAAGCACCTAATAATAACCCTGTGAATGCTGGACATTTTCCTATGAATCCATGGAGTTTGTTGCATGTAGTTTCTGCAGATTTGCAGCCCTCTTTAAGCCCATGCATGGACCCAGATTAGGATCTTTGCCAAAGTTGGGTAAAAGCACTTGCTTTTTCTGAGCCTTCTCCTTGGGCTGGTTATGCAATGCTGAAGATGGAACCCAGAGCCTTGAACATGCTAAACCAATCTTCCATGGATAAGCTTCAATCCCAGTCCTGCCTGAGTTTTCTCTGCTTCCACATGGAAGCAAAGGTATCTGATGACACCTAGAATTTTGGCTAAGGCTGCCGTATGTCATAAGGACTAAACAACACAGTCTTCTAAATGAACAGTGTGGTTTGCTTCCTTGCATTATCTTTTCTTTGGCAGTTATAAGCATAGCTGAAAGTCTTATGGCCTTTTCTCTTTCCTAGACAACACAATAGAAATAATTGGGTTAAGAGGGAATTCAATATAGTATGATTTTAGCAAAGCAGAAAATACATTTACACTCCTGATTAAATGCCACCCTAGTTAAATTACTATCCTCCCAACATGTAAGTGTGACAGCAGCCACCAACAGGCAGGAGATATTTGCTCATCATCTAATGAGAGAATGAATTAGCAAAGCCAATATTTAGGAAGCTGTGAACCTGGCTTTGGAGGTAGAACTATTACTGCACTCCTGGTAGCCTCCCCTAAACACAGTGATTTTTTTTTAAAGAACAGCAATGGGAATAGAATATCCTAATTGTAAACATTCTTAAAATTCACAGAGAAATTGGGTTCTTAAGGTACACATATTTACATATATGTATAATTCTAATTTGAGCTGCTAGATAAGTTTCAAAACTTTCACAAGTGAATATATTACATATAGTATCACTAGATTGGTTAAATTAGATTTGCTTAACTTATTTTAAGAGAATCTGTATGCTTTTGGTTTTGTTTTTATTTGAAATAGGGTCTCATTGTGTAATCCAGGCTGGCTACAAACTGTCAATCCTCCTGCCTCTGCCTCCAAAGTGCTAGGATAAGTGCATACCACCACCCAGGCTTTAAAAGAAATGTGTAAGGATCAGATATCATTTGGTTTTAGTATTAAGCAAGTACTAAATGACTGTACTTTGTGGCCGCTTTAACTCATATATACTCAAATCCTTAAAGTTCCATGACATTTTGGCATGAAACCTAAATTTATACATAGTAAATCTACATCCCAACTAGCACTGAAAAATAAGAAAAGTTTTTGAAGCTTTTCAATTATGTCTAATCATGCAAGCTGGCCAACAAGGGCAGGGCCATCTACCCTGGGAAATGTGAGCTCAGAGTGCAGGGCCTGCGCCAGCACACCATCTGCAGCCCTGGCTAAGCCACGTACCCGCTCTGCTGCCAAAGGCAATTGCTTTCCTCTCCTCGCTTCATTTCCTTCTCTGTAACGTGGAGGGAATGATAATGCTTGTGCCACCAGGTTGGTATGAGAGTACCTGAATTAATGCTTGTTCAATCTTTTGATCAGTACCAAGAACATAATGTAATGCTGGACAAACAAGCAGGGATCATAATAATGGTACATGCTAAATGGCTCTTTGTCCAGTTGTAAAAGAACGTTGCATGCCCAGATAGATTGGTCTGGAAGAACTTTAAGCTATCATGCAGTACAAAATTCTGTTCTTTTGCTCTTATATAACATTAACATTCAGTATCTTGAAGTCCTTATATGTACTTTTGTAGGAAGTCTTTCAGCCACTTATTAACCTGGCTAAATCACATCATCATCTTCATTCGAAGTTTTTCTTTTAACCATCTAGTCAATGTGTCTTGTTGCTCTGTAGTATTATCTCATTGTTTTATGGGCAAAACAAAATTTTTTGAGACAGGGTCTCACTCTGTAGCTCAGGCTGGTCCTGAACTCATAATCCTTCTGCCTCTGACTGGGATTCTAGGCATGGCCCATGATGTTTAGTTTATGGGCAAATTATCATGTGTCAAAGCAGACAGTGTTTCCAAGCATGTAAGTAAATATTTATTTATTGAATGAATAAATGGTACAGGAGAGTCAAGGTGGGAATCATCTCTTCAATGATAAGTAACTTCAAGTAAAGTAGGTTCCATGTTTTAAAAGTTTTGGTTTATATCTCCCCCTTCTTGTTGGAGTAATCTATTGTATGTGAGACATTTGTAGAGTAGCTGGTTCTTTCTCTTCTAAAATGTGTGGTAGAGCAAAAATGCCTCAAGCAATAATTTGTGGATAAAAAACAGCTGCACATGAGAAATAATTGATGTGGTTTAAAAATTACTCTGAGGTGGAAAGTAAAATGCCTTTTTCAACTTACATTCTAAAGCAGTGCTAATGCTAATTCCTTATAAATCACAGAATAGAAGCAGAGCAGGACACATTTTTGGATAGCCCACTGATTTTAAGCAAGTGTAGTTTAAAATCCAGTGCAAAATAGAAGAAAGTACTCTGTTTGCTGAGAAGACATAGTTGAAGTCAAAGAAAATTTTATCCACAACCTCAGTAATATAAGCTTAATGTTTCCCTGTAAACAAGAGTAGGATAGCTGGCTTCTTTCTCTGGTTGGTTTGATTTGCTTTGTCTTTTATATGTAGTGCAGGCTAGCCTCAGACTCACAATCTTTCTGCCTCCATCTCTCAAGTACTTGGATTATAGTAGTGTGCTACCACACCAGACTCTTCAGCTTTTTTATAAGTTAACTTAAAAAAAAGCCTTTGAAGTTTTAGTGCTCTTGTTTTCTGTTATGCCTCTGAAAATTTCCTGGAAGTGACCCAGATACGTTCTTTATTGTATTTCCCAAGGTGCTCTTATCACTGATGTTTGGCCCAGTGTCATTACACCTGGTTCACAGGTATGTTTTGATGCTAGGCATTGGGATCAGACTGAGAGACTCAACAAGACAATATTGGATGAAGGATTTGTTCTTTTTTTCATGTATTTTTCATTGTAATTAAATAGAAAGGTTACATTATATTTGCCAGATAGAAGGTTCATTAATTCACATAAAGGATTTGTTCTTATGTAAACTGCAGAGATTTACATGTTGCATCTTTACTTTATTTCACAGTCCAGAGGCCTTTCTTTTGCACTTGTTGTACTGTGAATCCACTGGAAATAGGTTCTAGCAGCCCAGGCTCCTCTCATAAAGCATGCCGCTCTGGTCAGAGCATCCTGTTATCTTAAGTGAACTCAAGAACTATTTTATTGGTTTTCCTTCTTTTGCTGATAATTTCCCTCCATGTATTCCAGAAATCTCTTCCAGCTTCAAACACGCTCATTTTGCCCAGGTATGCAGAGTTTTCCCATAATTATGAATAGGATAACTGATCACATTGGCTTCATTTTCTTACCTTTTTAAAAAATCTATCTTCGTAGACTGCACTGTGGCTCACGCCTGTAATCCTAGCTACTCAGGAGGCTGAGATCTAAGGATCAAGGTTCAAAGCCAGCCCAGGCACCAAAAGGCCTGAGACTCTTATGTCCAATTAACCACTAGAAAATGGGAAATGGGGCTTGGCTCAAGGGTAGGGTGGTAGCCTTAAGCTCAGACCTACTTCAAGCCCCATGACCTCCCCCACCCTCGCCCCCGTCACACACACAAATCTTCTTTCAATTCTCCTGGCAAGAATTTTGCCTTTAACTTGTCTGTGTGTGAGAATTCCCATGGCATGTAGGGAACACCACAGGCTAGTCCATTTTGCCTTGGTAACATTGGAAGGCTGTTCCCTTTTTGAACACCATCATTCCCTTGATGTCTACAATATCATCTTTCCTGCAGATGCACAAAATGTGGCCATGAAACTCCATGTTTCAAAAGACAGTGAATACAGAACAGAGCCCTCTCCTCTTTCCCTATGGACATCATTTTGGGGGAAATTACTAGGAGGTGGTGGTTCCAGCCAAAAAAAGAAGTGATACATCTTTTCTTAACTTGTAATGGTGATTTATTCATATCATTTGTTCCTTCATCTCTATATCGCTCTAGAAGATGTTTGTTAAGAGCATTCTGATTCCTAGGCTTTCTTTTACCAACACTTTTCTTTAAAAGGAAATTTCAGAAGGAAACAGAAAACATTTTGTCATGCTACTTAAAATTGCTGTATCTCTTAGCTAATTCACACAGGAAGCCCACAAATTCAGCAGCATTAAAATGTGATGAGTCACTAGCATATGTCACTGCTCTACTGGAACCTGTTGTTAATTTCAATATTTCATAAACTGTAGTTAAGCATAAAGATTAAACACATAAACATGTATGTTAAAGTGTTTTAAGCCCTATGATTTCTGATGTTTAGCAGTGTCTGAGTGAAAAGATAAAAATATTCTAAGTATGTATCACATTTGTTATAGTTGGATAGTTTGTTAGAAAATTGGCTATAAACATTGTAATTTAAACATATGTTTGGAGTTCAGAAAAAGAAATTGCCTGGGATAATAAAAGGCAATGACCCTAACTAAATGAATCTGGGATTAAAATAGAATGAAGGTGATAAATAACTATAATATATTAAAACTAGACAGACAGAAAAGCTTGCATTTTAATGTAGTGAGTACATTTGAGGCATTTAATGTAGAGAAATGTGGGTTTTTCTCTATGAATGCTTTAATGATAAGTTTATGAATATCAATTGGTAAATATAAATTGGTATTTTTTCGATGTAGAAAACAAGCACAAAACCCATAGCTCACATGAACACATACGCATATCATTTGCCCAGCCTGGTTGCTAGAACTTTACATGCAAAAGACTCCTTTAGTCTTCATGAGGTAGATGGTCTTACCATCTCAATTGATAAATGATAGAAACTAAGGTGCATAGAAGGTAAATTACATGCCCTGAACCGCTGTGCTGTTGACTGGGATTCTCGTCTAATGTCAGGATGCTGGAGTTCATACCCATTTTTCCATTCTGCTTTGACCAGGTGATCCATCATCATGTCATTCACTTTCATTAAAGCAATCAGAATGTCCAGTTATAGTGGCAGTTATGGTAGGTTAGTCTATCGCAACACAGAATATGTCCAAATAAGTTATCTAGAACTTATAGAAATGTAAATTGCTAGAAATTACTTTCTCAGGCTACAGGAACAGAAGGCACAATCAAATTTCAACACTGACATTTTCTACAGGCTAATTAGTGAAAAAAAATTAAAGGAAGACGGATGCACCTGGTAAGAAAAATATAAATAATAATTAACTTTTATTAAGTGTTTATTATATGCCAGACATTGTTCTAAGGGCCCTCACTAATGGTATTTCATCTTACCACTGCTTGATAAGATAACTGTTGTTTTTATCTATTTTATGGCTGAGATCAAGGGGGAAATAACACACTCTCACTGCCTTTTCTCACTTCTGTTCCTTCTTCCTACAGATTCCTAGATATTTTGTTTTCTTGTATATTACATCAGTGGGTGATTTAGAAACTTCTAGATGACTTTTACCAGCAAGGAAAAGTATAGTCATTCATTAGAACTGAATGGTAGACTAATTACTGCTTCATGACCAAATTAAAATCAAAACAAAATTTTGAAGCCATTTTGCTTCCTGGCTGTCATATAACTACTATATAATCTAGTTTAGTGTAAAAATTATGACCAGGAGCTTTGGAGTCAGTGTTTTAATGGATTACAGAGGAACAGGCCTATCTTGCTTGTATTCCTGAGGTAGGGGTAGAGAGAGCTCAGTGGGAGAGAGAATGAAAGGTGAAGAAAGTTACAAAAATATCTTAAAAACATTTCCTCTTCATTCAACTTTTTCCACTATCTACTTGATGTTTTCTGTTTGCTTCCTGATGAAATTGGTTCCATTCCTGTCAGCTTCTTCTCAGTCTTAGAACTCTCTAGAACTAATGTGTTTGCATGAGAACTGATTTCCCAGGCCCACCCATGGTGAGGTCACTCTTGTAGTTTGTTCTCTGTTTGCCATCCTCCCTGATGTATCACCCTTGTTGACTGTCAACCACACCCACAAAACAACTCAGAAACAGATTTTCCTTAACCACACATGACACTGATGAATTGGGATATTTTTAAGTTGTCCGCAGAGCTAACTGATCATTCTTCCTTTACTTTCAACAAATATTTATTAAGAACTTAGTATTTTCAGTAAGTTCTCAACCTGTGACTGGCACTGATTAGAAAAAGATGAATTAATCCTAGTTGTTGCCTTGGGCCATTTTCAGTGAGCCTCATATACTTTATCCATTGGTATTTCTCTATTTTTAAGTTGCTTTCTGACACTTTTTCTTATAAACTATCTCCTTTTCTTCCACCTGTTTAGCTTTTATTCTAGCATTATTTCAGAGCATCCAAACTTTATTTTTCCTACTGTGGTCTTTTGACTACTTCAGTGCTTTTTTCTGATAATGTAATTTAGTTATGTGCATATACTTTGCATATATGCTATAATATTCCTTTTGTGGCATCTCCACTGATATTGAACTATGAGTGATAAACTATTCCACAATCTATAAATATTGTTTATATATCACATACCAATGATATGTATGCATGCATGTATATATCTGTGTATATACAGATATATGCATATATGTATACACTCATATATACATACACACATATGTACACATGCAGATAATAGACCAATAGATATCCTGCTGGTAGCAAAATATTTTAGCTATGTGTGTGAATGTATATATGAGGTACATGTACACATACGTATTTATACATATATCTTAAAGCTCTATATATGTAGCTACAAAGACAAAGTGACTATAGTACTTGTTCTATTTAGCATATAATATAAACCCTACCTTTCTAAATCAATCCTTAGGACTTTAATCAGAAAAAATAATTTTGACATTGCTTAGGCATAAGATGGGAGATTTTAAATTTATAACTGAAAATCTGATGTCATTATAAGTTTGGCTTGTATCATCAAGGGTGACATCTATTATTAAGGAAACAGCAGTTAAAATATATAATTCTCTCTTTTTCTGTGTCTCTGTCTGAAGAGATGTTTTATGGCAGAAATAAGCTTCAATGCAGCTTAAAGTTGGAACTAAGCCAAATAACTAAAATTCTTGTCATTATTCTTGTCTTATATTATCACAATAATATTATTATTATTAATATCATTACTACCTTATATCTTTCATAACAATATTATCAGCACAAGTAATGAGATTTGTAATTGTATTATATGTATGCATATATCCTTTTCTCTGAAGAATTTCTCCATTTTTCCATCTTGAACCTTGTCCTCAAAGAAGTGACAGTTTGCTTCATTACACAATACTAAACCAAAGAACATCAAATTCATACTTGATTTCTGATTTTCAAAAGTTGTCTATAAAAGTTATATTATAGTACTGTTTCTCCCAGACATGACATTTTTACCTTGCAGCCAAGGTAAAAAGATTGTTTTAAAACACATTTAGAGGGCTGGGGTTTTGCGCTAGTGGTAGAGTGCTAGCCTAGCATGCACAGAGACCCGGGATTGATTGCTTGGTACCACATATATAGAAAAAGCCGGAAGTGGTGCTGTGACTCAAGTGGTAGAGCTCTAGCCTTGAGAAAGCCCAAGGATAGTGCTCAGGCCCTGAGTTCAAGCCCCGGGACTGGCAAATAAAATAAAACAAACAAACAAAAACACCATTTAGAGCTGTTTAGGTGTCAAGCATTAGCTGATTCTCACTGTTTGCTTGAGAGAGATCCCGTGTCCTAATTAAAGAAGAAACATCAAGACCAGACAGAACTACTAAGTTCAGCTCCGTGGGTCACACCCTGTTCCATTCCAGATCACAGAGCTCACAGAGCCTGATGTGAATCTCAGCCCCCTTGATGTCGCACCATGAAGCAACCTGTATATTTGGCAGCCCTGCGTAAGGCACTATTTTGAAAAATAATCTCTCAGTAGGGGCTTTCACAACAATTTTCAACTCACAAGTTTGTTGCTGGAAATGACAAATGTGAAACATGAACTTGGAAAATGTATAGTGATTAATCAAATTGTTGGAAAAGTAAAGATACAGAAAAGGACTTAAATCAGGAAATGACTCTAGAAACAGTGCTGCTCACATAGCTTAAATTCTCTCAATGCAAAACATGTAATGTGGGCCGGGAGTTTGGCCTAGTGGTAGAGTGCTTGCCTAGCATGCACGAAGACCCAAGTTTGATTCCTCGGTACCACATACTTAGAAAAAGCCAGAAGTGGTGCTGAGGCTCAAGTGCTAGAGCTCTAGCCTTGAGAAAAATCCAAGGACAGTCCTTAGACCCTGAGCTTAAGCCCAGGACTGGCAAAAATAAATAAATAAATAAATAAATAAATAAATAAATAAATAAAAACATGTAATGTTACCTGGTGCTGGTGGCTCATGCCTGTAATCCTAGCTACTCAGGAGGCTGAGATCTGAAGATCACAGTTCAAAGCCAGCCTGAACAAAAAAGTCTATGACACTCTTATCTCCAATAAACTACTCAGGGATAGTTCTGAGGCCCTGAACTCAAGCCCCAGGACTGGCACAAAAATAAAAATTAAGAATCTAGTGCTGGGTAACCAAACATTTTTAGACACATCACTTACCTCACAAAACAATTCAAAATACCACCAATCCTCCTGTATGACTATTCAAACTGTATTAAGTGTTTTAATCAATGTAATTAGAAAAGAAAAACAAAACTTGGGGAAAAAAAAACGAAGGTTGAAAGATTGCACATAATAGGGCTATTTATATGGAAAAAGATTAATAAGTTTAGCACAATTACTGAATATATAATACACAAAAAATTCGTTCCCATGCACCACCAAAAAACAGAAAATACTATATTTCTAAAAATATTCATAAAAATAACCAAAAAAGGGGCGGGGAATTTGGCCTAGTGGTTAAAGTGCTTGCCTAGCATGCATGAAGACCTGGGTTCGATTCCTCGGCACCACATGCAAAGAAAAAAGCCAGAAATGGTGCTAAGGCTCAAGTGGTAGAGCTCTAGCCTTGAGAAAGTCCAAGGACAGTGCTCAGGCCCTGAGCTCAAGCCCAGGACTGGCAAAAAAAAAAAAATTAAAAAAAAATAACCAAAAAATATGTCTAGAAATGTGTCTAGTGAAAGATTAGTTGTGATTTTTATGATGAAAATTATAAAACTGCATTCATATTTTTAAAGAGGACTAATTACATGGGAAGTTATACCATGTTTGTAAAAATGTGAATTTAATTCCCAAAAGATATACATACTTCTCAAATTAACCCTGAGTGTAATACAATTCCAATCTAACCCAACCCAAAACCCAACCCAACAGATGTGTGGAATAGCAACTGAATTGACTTCTTTGGGGCTCTTATTCTAATTAATGGCATTTCTGTTAAGGAGGAAAAAACCTGTAAAATTCTATGATGAGGGGCTGGGAGTTTGGCCTAGTGGTAGAGTGCTTGTCTAGCATGCACAAAGACCCGGGTTCGATTCAACAGTACCACATACATAGAAAAAAGCCAGAAGTGGTGCTGAGGCTCAAGTGGTAGAGTGCTAGCCTTGAGAAAGTCCAAGGAGAGTGCTCAGACCCTGAGCCCAAGCCCAGAACTGGCAAAAAAAAAAATTCTATGATGAAGAAGATGAATGAATATGATAGTTATGGTTGTATATATGTATAAAGCTACCTTATTTTTTAAGAACTAGATATTTATGTCAAGGTGAAAAATGTGATTTTATGGCAAAAGAAACTATCTTCATTAGTAAGACTGCAATTTTCATCCACGACTCAGAAGCAATTTCTGGAATACCTTCCCAGTGACTAATAGGGAAACAGACATCTAAGTCCAGGTCTAGAAGAAAATGTGTTTTAGCAAGTGCACGCTGCCACACATGAGAGCATTGGAAGCATCCAGAGGTATCTGAATGACTATACCTCACCCAAAGGCTGCTTGTTAAACTGTAACTGGCAAGCCACCTGCTCCTTCAGAGGCCAATAAGTGATCTTTGAACAGTGTTGGAGTTAAAAAGTAAACCTATGTTTCACGTTTTGGCATTGTTATAACTGGAGTACTTAAACCAACTGTGCAGTCAGTGTTTGCTTGCAAGATTGACTCAGTGTTTACATTTTAAAGGAAGAGCACATTTGCTGTGAAAAGGTTTTTTTCCAAATAGCCCGATTGCTTTGGAAGCAGCTCTTAAAACTACAACACTCTGTAATCAGCTCGACTTTCTGTACTCTAGTTACTTTGAACAACTCAATCATTAGGAGCTTCTGGAATTGTACTGTCAAAAAAGAAATCAGAACCAAAGACTTTATAAATACTCTTTGTAAGGATTATGGTATTACTTTTGCAATATAAAATATGAATCCTCAAGAATACAGATGTAGATAAAAATCCCTGTCAATAATCTTTTCTCTTTTTTTTTCAGTAGACATAAAAACATCATATATAATATGGAAAAAATTCAGACTATGACATGATTGGTGTTTCCTGTCCACATTTTCTTTGCATTTCTGATTCACCCTTTCACCCTGCTTTCCCTTTCACACATCCTCTTCATTGTTAGAAAGTGATAGACAAACTAAAAACTGTGTGGAAAGCATGCATGGAAATCTATTTCTCACAGTATATACTTTTAAGTATGATTTAATTGTTAAGCTATTCCATCAACAATAATGTAACACATTCTTCAAGTTATATGTAATATATAGTATACTTCATACACTTAAAGGGACAAAAATAATACAGTTCTTTTCCCTTAGACCACAACGGGATTAAAGTAGAAATGAATAAAAATAGTTGGAGAAGGTTCAAATATCTGAACATGAACATATTTCTAAAGAACCTATGGCCCAAATAAGAAATCTCAAGATTAAATTTAAAATATTTTGAATTTAGTAAGTACTGATAGCTCATGCCTATAATTGTAGTTACTGAGGAGGATGAGATCTGAGGATATAGGTCAAATAAAGCTTGGGCAGACAAAGTCACAAAATTCTTGCCTCTAACTAACCAGCAAAAGGCTGAAACTAGAAACCTGGCTCAACATGGTAGAGAACCAGATGTGATTTCAAGCCTTAGTACTTGGGTGCACACACATACATACTTTGAGTTAAATGGAAAATTTGTAGGGCTCAGAAAAAGCAATGCTTTGAGGAACTTGATAGATTTAGATGCATATACTAGAAGAAAGGTCTAACATCCTTAGAAAGTTACAAAATTTTGTCCTTAGTAGTTAGTGGGAAAGGTGAAATAATACTGATTAGCATGTTCAGAAAAAAAAAACAACAATGTTCAGTTTCAAGTGCAATATGAATGAAAATGCAAATCAAAATACCATTTTTACATACCAAATTAAGAAACTAGATATTTTAAAGTGCAATAGCTAATGAGATAAAATAAGCAACATATATTGATTGTAAGTATATAAATGGATACTACCTGTTTTAGAAAGAAATTTTGTAATGTGGCTGAAGTATATCTTTCCTTTGACCTGTTATCTTCATTGTAACAGATCAGAAGGAAACCACTGCAACATATGAAAAATATTTAATTCAGAGAGATTGTTATAAAAAAGTATTAGTATATGGAAAATAGTGCATGTGGCATAAATAAGTATGACATTAGTAAAACAATGTATATTTTTATTAAAGAATTTATTAACATTGATTTTTACGTCTTATTTCAAATGACATGGTTAAACAAGTATTCAAGAAGGGAGTCTCTATATACAATCACTGGCACTTAGATTTTAGAACATAATTAAAATTAGGCTGACAGTTCTTATGTCATAGATACATATAAATCTATATAATAAAACATGTCTATAGAGTCATAAATTTTTATGTCTATGTAATTGTGTTTATATTTCCAATAACATGACAAGGTATATTTATTTAACAGAATAGATGGCTATTAAAAATGATGTTCTCACCACTTGCTGATGGCTCATGCCTGTAATCCTAGGAGACTGAGACCTAAGGATCATGGTTCAAAGCCAGCCCAGGCAGAAAAGTCTGTGCGACCCTTATCTCTAATTACCAAAAAGGCAGAGGTGGGACTATGGCTCAAGTGCTAAAGTGTTATCCTTGAGTGAAAAAGGCTTAGGGACAGCACTAAGGCCCTGAGTTCAAGTCCCAGGACCAACACACACACACACACACACACACACACACACACATGCACACACACACACACGCAATTTGAGGTCTCTGTCCAGAGTGACTGGTTTGAAGGTGACCATGTATACAGAGAACTTGGTACAGGGTCTTCCGTGCATCAAATCTTCATTTAATGCTAGGTCTTGTTACAGGTTATAATGGAGGGAAAATTATATTAAGTGAACACACAAGGGCAAAGTCAATCAAGTTGACACAAGATTTATTTTAAGACAGGACTCTAGGCTGGGAGTTTAACCTAGTGGAAGAGTGCTTGCCTAGCAGGCACGAAGACCCAGATTCGATTCCTCAGTACCACATACATAAAAAAAAAGCCAAAAATGGTGCTGTGGCTCAAGTGGTAGAGCTCTAGCCTTGAGAAAGTACAAGAACAGTGCTCAGACCCTGAGTTCAAGGCCCAGGACTGGCAAAAAAAAAAAAAAGACAGGGCTCTATTTACTTTAAACAAATTTAATTTAAATAAACTCTACACATTTTTATACTGCTTGCAGGGTATTTTTTTGTGTCCACAGAGGAACAATTAAATTTTATACATATATAAAGTACATACTAGGAAACTGTAGGTATATTTGGCTCTCAGTGTATTTGCATGTGTTATACCCAAGGCAAGGCAGTAAAGCAAGAGAAAAGATTCAAAGTACTGACTTTGGCTAGTTAGTGCCTCAAGGCTGTAGTTCTTGATTGTGGGTTATAGTCATTGGGTTTTTTTTTTTCAGAATAAATTATTTGTCCTTTTGTTGGGTGCATGGGAGGCCAGAGAATATAGCAGTCCACACAACTAAAATTTCTACAGCAAGGTCTTAAGTGGACTGAGAAAGCCCTTGAAGCAGCAGGGCTCCTCTCAATATGAAATTTAGCATTAACAACTATTAAAATAACTATTTGATTTCATTACCAAAACCATAACAGAAATATTATATGCATAATACTTAGAATGCATTCTAACAATAGCAAATCTTGTGTGTGTGTGTGTGTGTGTGTGTGTGTGTGTGTGTGTGCGTGCGTGCCTGTCCTGAGGCTTGAACTCAGGGCCTGGGCACTGCCCCCTAAGCTTCCTTTGATCATGGTTAGCACCCTACCACCTGAGCCACAGCTCTATTTCCAGTTTGGGGGGACAGTTTTTTGGAGATAGTCTCATGGACTTTCCTGCCTAGGCTGGCTCAGCACTAGCTCCTGAATGGCTAGATTATAGGCACAAGCCACCAAAGCCTGGCAATAGTAAATAATTTCAAAGCAGATTCCTTCTTCCTTGCTTCCATGGAAAGCTACATTGATTCCAACATTCCTGAAGGGGAGTAAAAAGAGGGGCAATAGTGTGTTTTCTCTTTATGACAAAGGAAACAACTGTAAGTTCTGTCTGAGAGAAAAGATACATGCAGAGACTTCAGAGCAATACATATTTTTGTACTAACTCGACTTTAGGGTTTTAATTTTTCCCATTGAGTAAGGAGTATTTGTGTGATTAACAGCATTTTGGAGTAGGAAAGATCTAAGGGAGATCATCTAAGTTCTTAAGTATGCAGAAACATAAAGGAATCTATTTTTATTGTAATCTTGAGTGGCTATTGCCTTTCCATTCCTTTTATAACGTATTTACAGGTTTTCAAAATGTTATTCACCCTTGCAGTTCTTACCTTGGGTTCTGAGAGCACTTTTGGTTCAATATCACTAAATGAGGGCTGGGAAAATGGAAGACCTCTAGACAATGAGGTCCGTTTAGGGCTAAAGACAATTGTGTCATCATTTGCTTTTGTATCTTTGATCTTGTGAGAGTTGACATAAAAATTCAGAAAGGTGCTTGTGTTTGCAGCACGAGTTTAGAATTGGAAAATATCCAAGGTTATAAAGACAGTGTGAAAGACATTGTACTGGATCATATATCTTGAAATTCTACCTAGGGACATCTTTTGCTTTTTTTTTTTTTAATTGAATTGTTGCTTCAAGAGATTATGGGTTTTTTACATACTGTAGCCATCCCACCCCCTTCCAGGAGCTCTGTTATCTGATCTATTGTGTGTCATTTCTAAATGGCGACAACTATACAGTGGAACTTCCCACCACGAAATGGCCTGACCAAAGTTTTTATCTGTTTGACCTCTGTCTACTTTTTATCCCCATTTACACAAATCCACCCCCATCTCCTAAAAAGCTCATCCTCTAAAGGTATTTTCACATCTAAGCCCTGAAGTGACCATCAACAATGCTCACATAATACGTTTCCATCTGTCCCTGCCATTGTTAGGGACCACCTAAAGTCTTCACCTACCACTTAACTCCTCTATCCTAGGTTCCATCCCTACCTTACATAGCACTCTTCAGCCATTGTTTTATGCTTTCAAATAATAGCTTGCCCTAGTGGGCACGGGCAGCTCACACTTTTAATCCTAGCTACTTAAGAGGCTGAACTCTGAGGATCATTGTTTGAAGCTAGCCTGGGCAGAAAAAGCATTGAGACCTTTATCTCCAGTTAACCACCAGAAGACCAGAAATAGTGCTGTGACTCAAAAGTGGTACAGCACTAGCCTTGAGCAAAAAAGTTTTGGGTAAGAACCCAGGCCCTGAGTTCAAGTCCTACAACTGACAAAAAATATCCTGTCTAGAGCTATG
Organism: Megascapheus bottae; assembly: GCF_031878675.1. NCBI lineage: Eukaryota > Metazoa > Chordata > Mammalia > Rodentia > Geomyidae > Megascapheus > Megascapheus bottae. The sequence continues at coordinate 78,228,442 of NC_143510.1, read as the reverse complement.
ACTCAATATTTGTGTACCCAATGCTATGGACATGGTATTGGAAATATAAACACAACTACATAGACATAAAAATTTATGATTCTATAGACATAATGTTTTATTACATAGATTTATATGTATCTATAACACACAAACCATCAGCCTAATTTTAATTATGTTCTAAAATCTAAGTGCCAGTGATTGTATATAGAGATTCCCTTCTTGAATACTTGTTTGTTAACCACATCATTTGAAATAAGACGTAAAAATCAATGTTAATAAATTCTTTAAATAAAAAAAAATCCTGTCTCAGGTTGTATTTTAAAAGGAACATGTAATTGTGTCAACTATATGGGATTTATGTCCATACCTTCTTCATAAGTATGTTACCCATAGATACAATTGAGAGCATGTATTCAAAATTTTGCTTCTTGGTTGTGTGTGGGTTTTTTTTTTTGCACTCCAAAAAATGAGTACAAAACAAAAATCGAAACAAAAACATAGCTCGGTATTATGAAGTCATGTGTGGGGTAGGCAGGGGGAAGTGCTGTGGCGACTGGAGGGGAATTTAGCAGTCATGGTTAGAACTGAATTTCCCAGGACCTACTAGAATGAGCCTGAAGCAAAGGAGAGGAGGCTGACCATCTCAGAGACTGGAGGAAGTCTGGTGTGGTGGCAAGAAGCCCAAGGCAAGAACTGGTATGGCAGCAAAAGCCTGGATGCCAAGCTAAACAGCACAAACCCATCTGCCAACAGGAGGAGACATGGAATATGTTAGTAAATGTTGGCCCAAATGCGCCAGCGAAACTGCCAGCTTTTGATGACATATCTAGCTAGCACTCTTCCTAACAACTTCCCCTTCTTCCATCTTGGCTACAAGTGGCATTGTGTTCCACAGACCTCTGAAAAGACCACCTAACACAATTCTGCGCTATTCTATAGAAATAAATGGACGAGGCTGCTAAGAAAGCAGCCCAATGGCTCAGTTGAGTATATCTGTAATTCATACACTAACCACTATACTGCTGTACAAAACAAAGAAAACAAGGAATCTCTGCCGTACTATTTACTAATCTCTCATCTTCATGAGGCCTTTGGTGTTTGCTTCTTTCCTCTATTTCCCAACATTAAGTGTGTGAGAAGTAAAGTACCCCCTATCTGGTGAATGTAACTGTAACCCCTCTATACATTTCTTGGATAATAAAAAATAAAATGGAAAAAAAAGTAGTAGTTTGTTGTCTCAGAGCATCTCTTAATCAATGCCAGAGTGAAATATGTGTAGAAAGTTCTAGCTGCCAGCTACGTACAGGACAATGCTCTTCATGTGGATGGATATATTGCTGCTAATAGTAACTGTCTCTGTAATAACAACAGAGCTCTTGTTGCTTGCTTTAAGTTTTCTAGGCTCCATATAATTAATTTGAACATGAGAGAGCATGTGTGCATTTTTTTTTTTAAAGAAAAGTACTGGTTACCTTCCTGGAAGAGCACATGTGTTTTCAAAGGCCTCACTCCCTTCCTAGGAATGAGCAGCTGTGGCCAGGAAGCACAGCGGTGAGGAGTGGTGCCATTGGCAGGAGGCTTAAAGTGTGAGGAAATTCCCAAGATGATGTTTGTAAAGGGCATTTGAAGGGCATGGGCCAGGTAGAATACAGAATGCAGGATTCTTTCAATGGAAGCATTTCTCCATTTAGTCATCTCCAAATGGGCTTCCTGTCCAAAAGTGAGAGAAGTTTTTACTCATAGCTCAGTAAATAGGGTTTAGTATGGGATTTTTGTTTGTTTTAACCTGTAAACCCAGTTTTTTCTTTTTCCTGTGTTGTACATTTGTTTATTTCTCATCTAAGCTTGGCATTTACATCATTCCTATCACTTTCCTTTTGTAAGTGGTCATAATGATTTCTGTTTCTGCCCCCATACTGGTTCCATAGGAATAATAAGATAATGCTTATAGTTCTATGAAGGAAGAAGGATAATAGATATACTAGAAATATCACTCCTTTCTTCTGGTTTGTGGCACTAGGGTTGGAACTTAGGCCTTTGCATTTGCTACACAGACATTCTAATTTCACTTGAGTCACATGCCCATCCTTTTGCTATCTTGCCAGGGCTAACTCTGAACTGCAATCCTGAGATCTCAGGCATGAGACCCTCAGGATTACAGGCATAAGCCACTGGTGCCCTGCTCTTTTTCTTCTATATTTCTGTTTATGCTTCCTGTGTAGTTGGAGCTTTTACTGACTGAGATGGTATCTCACAAACTCTTTGTTTAGGGTGGCCTCAAACTTCAGCTCTCTCCACCTCAGCTTTCTGAGGAGCTTAGATTACAGACACAAGCTACACACCTAGAAAACATCACCTGTTTTCAAAGTCTTTCCTTGGAAATGTATAGCAGTGACATGTAGGTATGGTACTACTGAAGAATCATTAAACACTGAATGTTTCTATTTAAAATTTTAGCCAGTTTTTAAATTTAGCATCTTGAATTTGTCAAGTTATTCTTGTCAAGTATTCTTTGTCACGTTATTCTTTGTCAAGTATTTTAGAGGATGCTTCTGATACACAATATAGTTCATTGGAAACCTTCCCTATGGTTACACAAAATACATTTCTCTTCTTATTTATGACTACCAGAAATCAATACATGAAAAGGATTTTAGCTGACTTCAAGCATAATGTCAGCCACCAGCATGAGGCTGCTAGTGCATTTTTAGGTGCAGAATTACAAATCCTAGGTCTAAGTTAAGCGATCAAGTATCTGGTCATATACTACACTGATCAGACTTGGAGCTGAGTTCTCAGTACATAGTGTAAGTGAAACTGGAGTATATCCTGAAAGGGATGACACAGATGTTGAGGTCTGGATATCATGTCTGCAATGAAAAAGATCATTATAAGAAGCAATCAAACTTGACTTCACCCACCGTAGAACACCTTAAGAATAGCAATAAAATTATATTTTGAAAAAAAATCCTGGTTTTTCAATCTTTTAATACGCACTAGCAGAGAAACTAGACTTACTCTTTAGCCACAGATAACTAAGCTGCAAAGAGAGAACTTTAAGAGGAGAAATGCCACAGTTAAATAGCACCCCTGTTTTTGAAGCTATTATTATTATTGGGATGCTCAGAACAGAAAGAGAAATTGGGCTGAGCATTGTGGCTCATGCCTATAATCCTAGCTACTCAGGAGGCTGAGATCTGAGGATAGAGTTGTTCAAAGCCAGCCCAGGCACAAAAGGACCTGAGACTCTTATCTCCAATTAACCTCTAGAAAATGGGAAGTGGGGCTTGGTTCAAGGGTAGGGTGGTAGCCTTGAGCTGAAGAACTCAGGGACAATGCCCTGGCCATGTTCAAACCCCATGACTAACAAAAAAAAGAAAAAAGAAATTTAAAAGAAAGAAAGAGAAATTGGATGGTCATTGGACAGAGACTTCATGGGGAGGCGCGCTGATGGGGTAGGAAGTTGGGTGTGGTGGTTCTGTATGATTCTGAATCTCCTCCAAACCCTAGGAAGCGTGCTTATTGTACTGAGTTATAACAAAGTTATAACTGAGTTATATCATAGCCTGTGATGCTCTCTCTGCACTGACAGGGCGGCAACTGCTGTGAGGTTTCCTAATTTGTGCCATTTGTAGTTTCATTATTCTCCTTGACTGCTTCAATTTTTCCCTTGTCTTTAACAGAGTCCTGCTCCATTCTAAATGGATATTTCTAATATACTCTCAAAACGGCATCATAAGACTTGGTCACTGTGACAATTTTAATGCCTGACAAAAGCTACATGAAGGAGAAATGATTTGTGTTGCTTTCGGGAAGTGTTTCCCAAAGATCAGTCAATCTTGGCAGGAAAAGCCTGACAGAGTGGAGCACATCACATCATGGTAGCCAGGAAGCAGAGAATGAAAAGACACAGAATGAGTCAAAGCAAGACAAAGCACAGAGGACTTAACACCAGAGAGTTACTTTCTTCACGCAGGACCCTCCTCCTGCTTTTTACCATCCCCCAATAATGTCATCTTATTATGAATCCCTGAAGGGATTAATACTTTCATAAGGTCAGAGTCCTCTTCAACTAATCCTCTCTGCAGACTCTCACGACACACCCAGGGGCATGCTTTACTAATCTCCTAGGTGATTCTCAATCAAATTAACGACCAAGATTCACCATCACAATGATCGGCCATATTATAATTGCACAAATAATTTCAATGAAGGCCCAGGGATTTCTCATGAATTATGTCTTTGGTGTGTGGACCTTTTGCCATCTATTTTAGTTATTAAGGGTCCCTTCAGCATTCCTCCAGATCATCAGGAATATTCTAGATTTAATTTGCAAATTATGTGGCTTCTGGAAACTTGTGCTGAAACTTTGGTAAGTTTGCTAAACTTCCTAAGTTATAATACTTTAAAAATTCCGAGTCCATTACTGAAATTTTTCAAGGTACAAAATTATAGGCAATGACAAACCACTGGCAAGATTTTCCATAAGCTAGTAAACTTTCCTTGGATAGCCTCTTCTGGAAAGCACTTGTCCAAATTACACAGAACTTAAGCAAATGAAATTGATCAGAATGGTGGGAATATATGGATGACTATACATGACAAATCATTGATTTCACTGGCTTTCCTCTGGGTCCCTATTCTTAGTATACAATCACAGTTTTTTTAACATAATACGGTCAAAGACATTTAATGAAAAATCTACTGTATATGTGGCAAATGTTCTCAGTTGAGAACAATGAGAAACCTAAAGAACTAAAAAACAAAAACCCAGAGCATAGCCTAGTGTTAGAGTGCTCGCCTAGCATGCATGAAGCCCTGGGTTCCAGAAAAAGCTGGAAGTGATGCTGTGGCTCAAGTGGCAGAGCACTAACCTTGAACAAAAGTGTCCAAGCAGTGCCCAGGGCCTGAGTTCAAGCCCCAGGACTGGCAAAAAAAAAAAAAACCATAGTAATGTTTTATATGAACTACATAGCAAAGATAGTTCTACCACTAAGAAGCTTACCATCTCGTTAAAGGAGACAAGTTACAGAGCAATGAAGGAAGTGTGTTATATATGTATGACAAGTAAAGATGGTAAATGCTTTATCTGTAATGAGAAGTGAAATAGTTCAGCCTAAACATAGTAGACTCAGTATCTTTTGTCCCTGTGGCCATGGGTTTGATATTTGTGCTAAGAGCCTTAGGTTGCTAAATTTTTCTATTATTACCTTAATAGAAAAGCTGATGTGTTTCAGACATGGAGAGGTGACTCTTGGTGAGTTCATAAGGAGCCTATCTGGGAGACAAGAAGGAAACGCCAGCACTGACAATGTTTCAAACTTCAAAAGTGGTGACATTACATAAATTGCCAGCCTGTACCATTGCCCATTTCCCAGAGGTGGCCAAAAGAATCATTTTAATGTCTGTTGAGTGGATTGCTGGGACCTCAACCCAGTTCCTCCTGAGAGACAAAAATGGGTTTCATGTTCTGTGCTTGGTCCTTAAAAATAACATCTACGTGTGTCTTCAGAGCTCTGAACTACCTCCATCAGTGACATTGTTGATTTGTACTAAGTCAATGGTATCTGGAAAGCAGTTATTTTTCTGGAAAGTATTCAAAGGGACTCACTAAATGCTGCATTCGACTTAACCTTTGCCAATTTCCCTGGATGTGTAAGCAGAATTATATTTTCACAGAAGTTACAAAAGTTTCAGTCTCAAGTGCTACTTAATTTCCTTCCATAAACACCAGCCCAGAGCAATGCTATCTACAATTAGCTGCTTGTGGTTGCTACCAAATTGCTCTGAATAAGTTATTTCATAACGTTATTGCTCCCCAGCACACCACGCTCTACAGAAGAGTGCTGGAAGGGCCCTGGAGCTCTTTGTTCAGCCCCTGCCTCTCGCCATGAATGATCTTGAACTGCCCACTAACTCTTCCGGGACCCCTTGATTTCCAGCACGCTGAATTAGATGGGAAACACCTTTCACCCTCAGCTCCTGTAGACAATAACTGTGCAGCTTGCCTGCGCCCCCGCCCCCCAGCCTCCAAGGGCAGCAGCAAAGGCTACTTGGTGAAGCACTCCAGTACCCCAAACTGGGCCAGGGTTCTGAACCCCCGGCCCTGGGCCTAGGAGAAGGGGTGGGAGAAGAAGGGCTTCTTTTTGCTGGGGGACTTGGAAAGTAGATGCTCGCCTGTTTTGCGGGTTTTTTTTTTTTCTTAAGCCCCTTGGCATGCCCTGACCTGATCTGAGCAGAGTCAACCGCTCTCAGGAATGTTCCAGGAGAAGGTGGGAGAGCGCTTCCCTCGGGAGGCCTGTGGGTGCTGGAGGGCACCGGGGGGTCGGATAGGGAGATGCTGGAGGGCCCCGGGGGGTCGGGCGTGGAGGCGCGAGGCGTGCGCCGGGGCGGCGGGGGGGGGGGCGGCCGGGCTGTCAAGCGCAGGGGGCGGGCGGGAGGAAGGGGTGGAGGTTGGAGGGGAGGAGGAAGAGGGCTGGCACCGGAGCGCCGCGGCGTCGTTGCAATAAAAATGCATCCCATGGACTTGCCGGTGGAGAAGGACGGGACTGAGCCGCGGCGGCCGGAGGAGGCGGCGGCGGAGGACGCCCGGGAGGCGGCGGCCGGGAAGTGAAAGGTCTCGCAAAGTTCAGCGGCGGCTGCGGGCATCGAGTGCCCCCCCTCCACCCCCCACCCCCAGCAGGGCCGCGGATCGCCAGGGCAGGGCGAGCGAGCCGGCTATGATCCCGGGGCTCCCGCCACCCCCGAGGTGCCCGCGCCCCTCCAGGCCGGTGCGCGAGGGTCACCCCGCCACCCGGCGCAGCCCCGGCCCGCGGCTCCGCGTAGCCGGTGCCCGCTGACCGAGCCTGGCGCCCGAGGAAGAGGAGGAGGACGAGGAGGACGAAATAAAGAAGCCCCGGGCTCTCCCGAGGACGCTTGGCTCTCCAGCCCGAAGTCGAGAGGTCCGGGCTGCTTGCCGGCTCTCCCCGGCCATGGGAAGCCGCGCGCGGCTGCTGCTGCTCGGCATCTGCTCGGCGCTGGCCGCAGGTGGGTGGAGACGCGGCCGGGCCCCCACCCCCCTGCCCCGGCTCCCTGGATCCCGCGGCTCGGGACTCGGGGGGTCTCCGGGGAGCCCGGGCTGGGAAGCCCAGGACTCAGCTCCGGGGATGGGATGAGTGGCCATGTTACCCCCGTCCCCGCCCCCCTCCTCCCCCCGGCTGCGCACTTTCAGATACTATTGACTTCTTTTATTGTGTTTAAATAGACGATACACTCGGCCCTGGGATCTCCCGTCTCCGGGGTGCGTCAAGCCACAGACCCAGCGGCCTGGGTGTGAGGGGATGGGGGCGGGGGTCTTACTCCAGCCCGGGCTTGGCTCGGGGGGAAACTGCCTTTGCACTTGGTAAGGGAACAAAGGACCCAGCTCGCCGTCCCCGGCTCACCACGGCTCGAGGAGTCTGGAGGGAGCGGTGGTCCGGCGACCCCGGGCGCGCGGCGGGCGCGGCGTGCAGCGATCCCCGCCCCCCCCACCTGACTCCCGGAACTCGGGGACCAGGTAGGGCTACCTGGAGCGGGGGTGAGTGGCTTCTCCCCGGGGCCCGGGCTGCGGCGCCGCGCGACTCCCGGCTGGGGTCCGCGGGTCGGGATCTCCCGCGGTGCGCGCCGAGCCGCCCGGCCGCCGCGGGGGAAGTGGCTCCTGGGCCGGGGCCCTGCGGGAGGTCGGAGGCGGGTCTGCACCCCGCCGGCCGGCTCCTGGCGTTCCGGGACGGCCCTAGGCCACCGGTTTCCAGCTCGCTGTTTCTAAATTCGGGAGCCCCTGTGCTCCTCTCCCTCGCTCCTCTGGCAGGTCACCTGGTTTCCCGATAGACGTAAATGCAACAGTGAGGATTGGCGGGGGGGGGGGGGGGGGGAGTCGCTGCGTCTGTGGCTGGCTCCGGATCTCGAGCATTGTTGCGTGCATCTCTCTCTCTCTCTCCCTCTCCCTCTCTCTCTCCCTCTCCCCCCTACCCCCCCGCCCTCTCCCTGCCCGTGGGCTCTGTCTCAGTCTCCCACTCCTCCCTTCAGCTTCTTCCTCTTACCCCCCCCCCCCCAGCCCCTGGGATCCAGGAAAATCCAGGCTTGAGAGCTAAGAGTCTGCGCTGGGAGGGGGGCATCTTTAGATACTTCTTTAGTGTCTTCGCCTTCTTCTTACTGTTCTTATTCTTGATTATTAAGTTTTCTGGATACATTAGTGTATGAGGCATTGTAGAATCACTCAGTATTTTTTTTTCTCAGAACGCTGACACAGGTCTAACATTTAATTCTTCCTATGTATAGTCCCTTAGGTGCAACTCAGTCAAAAGTGAACTTTAAAAAACAACAACAACAACAAAAACGTTTTCATCACTTGGCAAACAATTCAATGGCCAAAAAAAAAAAATGTGAGCAATCAATTGTTATGAATAAATATCAGGAGGGAAGCGTTTCAAATAAAAGTACTTGTAGGGGCCCGGGAGTTTGGCCTAGTGGTAGAGTGCTTGCCTAGCATGCACGAAGACCCGGGTTTGATTCCTTGGGACCACATACATAAAAAAGCCGGAAGTGGTGCTGAGGCTCAAGTGGTAGAGCTCTAGCCTTGAGAAACTCTAAGGACAGTGCTCAGGCCCTGAGCTTAAGCTCAGGACTGGAAAAAAAAAAAAAGTACTTGTAGAGGCAATATTCCCTCCCCCCCCACCAAAAAAATGCTTCACAGGTGAGTCATGGTACAACGTGTGTGTGTGTGTGTGTGTGTGTGTGTGTGTGTGTGTGTGTGTGGTTCTAGCCACAGGCAGCTGTTGCCTCCTGGTAATCAGAATAATGCCAAACAGAGCCCAGGCATGGAGCCCATTTTAATTTGAGGGTTTTGTTGTTGTTGTTGTTGTTTTTTTTGCCAATCATGGGCTCTTGAACTCAGGGCCTGAGCACTGTCCTTGGACTTTCTCAAGGCTAGAGCTCTACCACTTGAGCCTCAGCACCACTTCCAGCTTTTTTTTTCTATGTATGTGGTACCAAGGAACAGAACCCTGGTCTTGGTGCATGCTAGGCAAGCACTCTACCACTGGCCAAACTCCCAGCCCCTAATTTGACATTTTTAAGAATACCATCTAAAGAAGCCCTTTATTTTGGTTGCAATATTGTGGAAGGGGTAGTGAGTCTTAAGTTGTCGTTTGGCTCCCTCCAACACCACAGTGATAACAGTTCCAAAGTGTTCCCTCTTAAGCAGGAACGTTCAATTAGCCGAATTGGAGGTTTGATTTCCTTTTCCTTCTTTTTACCTCTCTTCTTTAACTTTTTAAATAAGTGTTTTTTTTTTTTTTTTGCTGAGGGTGTTCATAATTGAAACGACAGATGACAGACTCAAATTACAGGATTATGATATGTAGTAGAATGTTCATGAGCAGATAATGTTTATCATTTTCAGTAATTTTGAAACATTAAGGTCTGTTGAGCCTTTGTTTGGGAGGAAGGGTGTTTCTTTAAGAGGGTGTTTTAGTTCATGGACAATGGTTTGAAGGCCCTCTTGGTTGCTGCCAGACTGTAAACATTCTCCTGTTATGCAAACAGCTAACCACTACCTAACCTATGATAGGTAGAAGCGTTCAAGAGGCTGTCATTTGGCAGTCTCACATCATATTTACTTAATATTAGAAATAGATTTTGCACATTTGAGATCCAGTGGCTTCTAGCTTGACCTCCCTCAATGACATTGTATGGTCTGTGTGTTAAAACATCTCATATTCTTTGGTGGGGGGTATTTATCTCCTCAATGGCTTAAAGATATAAAGAAAATAGGATTCTACATTTCTTCCTATTGCATTCTCATAATAAACATATGTGATAGAAAAAAAATTTAATTTGATTCAATTAAATTTGAAATATTAGGTGATTTTAAACACATTACTTTTTATCTTGCTTCAGTCACTATTTCAAAAACAATCACACTGGGCTGGGAGTTTGGCCTAGTGGTAGAGTGCTTGCCTAGCATGCACAAAGACCGGGTTCGATTCCTCCGTACCACATACATAGAAAAAAAGCCGGAAATGGTGCTGAGGCTCAAGTGGTAGAGCTCTAGCCTTGAGAAAGTCCAAAGACAGTGCTTAGGCCCTGAGCTCAAGCCCAGGACTGGCAAAAACAAAAACAAAAACAAAAAAACAATCACACTGTTTTTCCAGTCACACTTTTTTTTAAAAGAAGAGAATGACAAGTATTTGAAACTATTAGGCCAACATCTGTCACCCCAATGTTTCCATTTTCCCTCCCACATCTTTTACATGAAATGATTTCTTTTCTGTGAATTTTATATGTGAACATCAAACTCACTCACTTGTACATACATATGCAGAACAGTATTCTGTTACCTTTGGTAGCATTTCTCCTTTATGGAAAGCTTGATGGTCTTGGGGGTTAACCTTGACAGTTGCACATGGGCTGAGTTCCCTAAGCACTGGTCTTGAGTGGCATGTGCTTTTCCCTTCCTAGGACTGAATGAAGTAGCTGGAACAGGTTTCCGCTGTGAAAAGGCCTGCAACCCTCGTATGGGAAATCTGGCTCTAGGGAGAAAACTCTGGGCAGACACTACCTGTGGTCAGAATGCTACTGAGCTGTACTGCTTCTACAGTGAGAATGCAGATCTCACTTGCCGACAGCCCAAATGTGACAAGTGCAATGCTGCCCATCCCCACCTGGCTCATCTGCCATCTGCCATGGCAGACTCATCCTTCCGATTTCCCCGCACATGGTGGCAGTCTGCAGAGGATGTGCACAGAGAAAAGATCCAGTTAGATCTGGAAGCTGAATTCTACTTCACTCACCTAATTATGGTGTTCAAGTCTCCCAGGCCAGCAGCCATGGTGTTAGACCGGTCCCAGGACTTTGGAAAGACATGGAAGCCATACAAGTACTTTGCAACTAACTGCTCAGCCACCTTTGGCTTGGAAGATGATGTTGTCAAGAAAGGAGCCATTTGTACCTCTCGATACTCCAATCCATTTCCATGCACTGGAGGAGAGGTAAGGACACCTGTTTAACTCTACACTGTAAGTAAATAACCTAGAAAAATGTTACCAGCCCACATTTTTTTAAAGCATGGAGCTATACTTGTAGCAACATGAATGAAATTAGAATTTTTCATGAGCTTTATTTGTCATAAATTATTCTTCATCCTGTGACATGGATGTGCAATCATTTTCAAGCAGACTTCCCATTGGCTGGGTTTCAGTTAGAATTCTAAGTGTTTAATTTTTTTTAAATGAATAGACACGTATCATTACTTTGCTTTGAAAGTTTACTACTGACTTCTTCAATTAGCAGGACTATATACTGAAGGGGGAGAGTTACTGAGCCAGCTTGTTCCTGGAGCTCCACTGGTGTATTCCTGATACTGTTTTAACATAAAAAGGAAATAAATAAAAACAAAGCCAACAGAGGGGGAAAGTCTGTTGGTCAGAAGGATACCTTTGTGTGACAGTAGAGTTTTATCATCAAGATTCCAACAGTTCAGAAATGAAAGTTGTTTCTTTTAACACGAGCTTCCTTTTGGATTCACCTACACACAGGTCCTAACATAAAAAGGACTTTGGTTTATCCTGGTCCCCAATTCAGCCCACGCTTATTTTGCAAAACTGTAATCATCTGTAAGCTTTCTTTTTCTTTGCTTAATATTTGTAATCATCTGTAAGTTTTCTTTTCCTTTGCTTAATATTTTCCTTTTCCTAAGGGGGTAAATGGGCCCCCTCTTTTTTGATAACTTAAGTAAAGGTACCCAAAGAGGATCCCCCAAATAGATGAGAACATTTAGAAGAAAGTGGATAAAGGCAGATTAACAGACTCTAACACCTTCAGTAAATAGACCAAGAAATAGCAATTCAGAAAAAAAGAAGAGGCAATAATCTTTTCTAATCTTGGAATGCCATAAACATACAGACTAATAAGTAGTTCTGAACTAGGTGTGTGATTTCACACACATAGCTAGACATTGGGGGTATTTTGGCAAGGTCTGGAGATGTTTTTACTCTGGAAGCGGGTGGGGGCTGGAAAAATGAGCATCTAGTTGGTGGAAGCCAAGGATGCTGCTAAGCCTTAGGCAAGGTTTAGCAAGACAGTATCTCTACTCCATTCTCAACAATTAATTATCTAGCCCCAAATAGCAATAGTGCTGTGAGTGAGAAGCCTGGACTAAGTATTAGGCATATGCCCAATGCACAAATTACAGTGGCTACAGACACTAAGATAAGCACTCTTCTAGCAGTCACTTATATAACTAACTATTCACAAACTTCCCAGATGGCTATCATTACTAAACATTTGGTGAATTCCTGGTATGTGTCAGGCACTGTGTTCTGTGCTAATGCTGCCTTGGGTTGTGGGGCAGCACTGCTTGCCAGGGACCTACTGAAACTTCTTCCTTCCACTCCCATGAACACATACGGACTTGCACCAGCTACATGTATCTCTGTGTGCACCCAAACAAGACTATCAAGAGCTGCTGGCACCAAAATCAAGAAAGGGCACAGAGTCTAGATTTTTGTCTCCTTGGAATTTGATGGCAATAGGTAGTTTGACTTTAAAGAAGGCAGATTTTACTTCAACTCTAGGTTAGACAGCTGTTTCTTTATTCATCTTTAAGTAGCTGCTGGACTTTTATATAATCGATTCAGTGAGATAGGTATCTGCTAAGTGAGCATGCCTGTCATGTGGTTGCCAGAATTGGATTTTGGCTACTTCATAGACACACAAGCTGCACACTGATGGTTCCCACTTTCCTCCTGGCTTCTGTTGCTTAATATTGAGAACCCATTTGTGTTCCCTGTTTTGATGGACATTTTTAAAGATACCAGGACAGAAAAGAGACAGTAAATTAGAGCCATTGTTTTCTTAAGTAGAGAAGAGTTTGTGTGGAAAACAAGTGAGTGGCTAGAACTCTCAAACTGCTTTGGAATTGATCCACAAAGGCATATTGACTCCTTGTTACTGAGCCATGTGCATTGATGAAGCAGTGAAAACAGCTTTGAGAACCAGATGGCAGTCATGTTCACTTAGCAGAATATTACATTGAACTGATCATAATGGTCCAATAGCTACTCCATGATGAAGAAAGTAAGAGTTAGCTAACCTATCAGAAGCAAACTCTGCCTCCTTTAAAGCTACTGATAATTTCTTGTCATCAGTGCTTGTTACACCAGATTGCAAGAAGATAAAAATGAATGTTTGTTAGTTATTTCAACATAGCCTTTTATCCAGTTTATAAATGTTTTTCATTTTAGTTGCCAATTCAACAGATTCACCTGTGTGTGTGTGTGTGTGTGTGTGTGTGTGTGTGTGTGTGTGTGTGTGTGTGCTGAGACTGGGGACTGGCGCTGTCCCTTAGCTTGTTTTTTTGCTCAAAGCTGACACTCTACCACTTGAAACATGGCTCCATTTTCAGTATTTTCCTAGTTAATTGGACATAAGAGTCTTATGGACTTTGCTACCTAAGTTGGCTTTGAACTGGGATCCTCAGCTCTCAGCCTGTTGAGTAGTTACGATTACAGGCATGAGCCATCAGCATCTGGCCAGACTTGCATTTTAATGGCAAGAATAGCACACAGTGCCACTTCCCCCCGCCCCACATCCTCTTTTGTATATGCATACGTTAAGTTATTACAGAATTTCATCCATTCATAGGATAAGTTTGGGAACTAATTTTTCCTTAAGTCAGTAGAAGAGAGTCTTCCTTTAAGATAAGGACCGTAGCAGCCTCCCTGATATGTGGCTAATCTGCTTTCATTCTGCCACTTTAGGATCTAAATTAATGTTGAGCAACAAATTATATTATCAGTTACAGCTCTTGTGTCATCCTCCTGTATCTCTGGAAGTTGAGTGTTCTAAACAATAAGTCAATTTAGTCTTGTTTCAAATAAGAAGTCTCAAATTTCCCTGGTATCTTGTGCCTATGATCTAGCTACTCAGGAGGCTGCTATCTGGAGGATCCAGCTTGAAGCTGGAGGTGTGGGTCAAGTGGTAGAGTGCCTGCAGAAAAAGCAAGCTGAGCAAACATCCAGACCCTGGGCTCAAACCCAGTATCTAAGTTTCAGACTTCATTTATTGCTTATTTATAAATCAGAGAGTTATATTTTACTGCATTCTATATAAGGCTGCTTATACATGTATTAACCTACTATTCAGGTTAACATAAAGACATATCAGGCACAATTTGTGTCCAATGTTCATTCAAACATACAGCTTTGCATTTTGAGATCTTGTAGCTTCATTTTTGAGTAATCAGTCTTCTCTTTTGAGAGGATTTTTTTTTAACATATGTCCAAAAATTCACCCAGAGGACCATGTTTTGGGAGAGAGTGTACTGGTAATACCACTCAGGGACATAAGCATGGTAGGCAAGGGCTAAGCCATTGAGCTATACCTATCCCACCCAGCCCCACACCGCCCCCCACAAAAGACCACTTTCAAAACCAGTTAAACCTGCTATATAAACTTCCTAATCAGTTCCAAAGAATGGAATTATGGTTCTATACTAAAATGTATCTTCTGAAACCCAGAGTATGACATTACTGCTCAGAGGTAAAGTGCCTTGCCCAGCAATGTGTGATAAGTCATGTGACAGGAGGACCAAGTCACTAACCTTATGACCTCTTGAAGTCTCTATGTTTTTCTCTCTGTTACTGATCATCCCCTCCAGACTGCTGGGAGAGAATACGTGAACTTTTGAGAAACACATTCAAACTATTGCAACGGGATATAATGAAGTTAAATATTTGCAAATACACCAATACTTTTAATTATATAACTTGCATCACCAAGAGAGAGAAATAGAATATGGCATTCCTCAAGGTATTTGACCAGTGGATTTTTTTCTTTATAAAACACCAAGTGAGGGGGCTGGGAGTTTGGCCTAGTGGTTAAAGTGCTTGACTAGCATGCATGAAAACCCGGGTTCGATTCCTCGGTACCACATACATAGAAAAAAGCCGGAAGTGGTGCTGAGGTTCAAGGGGTAGAGCTCTAGCTTTGAGAAAGTCCAAGGACAGTGCTCTGGTCCTGAGCTCAAGCCCAGGACTGGCAAAAAAAAACACACACACACACACACACACACACACACACACAAAAAAAAAACCCCCAAAAACCACCAAGTGACTGTTGTTCGGGGATCTAAAGATCCACAGAGCATATTGGGGGAAATTCTTGGGTATGGGAACTAACTGCTCCCAAATTTCTGGTGAAAGGTACAGAAAAACCAGGGGCCAAGAGGTTGGCAAGATTTCCATACTCTGTTGGCCTAGTGCCAGGGCTAAGCCTATAACCTTAGCTAATGCAGAGGCTGAGAATGGGAGGACTGCACAATTGGAAGCCAGAAGAGCTCATGAGTCACCCTTCTCAAGCCATAGCTGGGTTCAGTGGCAGGCTCTTGTCACCATTATCTTCGCAAGAGGCTGAGATTGCAAGCACTGTGGTACCAAACCAGCCCAGGCAGAGAAGTCCAAGAAATTCTGTTTCTATGGAAGGAAGCTGGACTCAGTGGCACATGCCTGCAATCCCAGCAATGACAGGAAGCCTAAACTAATCAGAGTGCAAGCACACCCAAACAAGAAAGGAAAACCTATTCTAAAAATAGCCAGGGAAAACTACCAGCGAGGTGTGGTTCAGCAGTCATAACTGCTGAATAAGAATAAGGCCCTTAGTTCAAACCCCAGTAATGTAAAAATAAAACCAAAACAGACTTAGTCAAGTAAAAGTTGTCAATCATAGGTCCTGTACAATGAGACCTTATGGATAAGGAAGTTTCACTATCACTGTTCAGGAATGAGCACCTGTTCCACTGGCTCAAAAGCAACAAGAAAGTGATGCAGACATGTTCTCATTGGAAGTGAGCATCCCTTGCTCCTTGCTCTATTAACTTACTATTAAAAGAGTTTGACTTAGAATTGGAAAGCAACCAAACCAACTAGTTTCAGAGTAAACTCAGGAGCTGTGGTAACAGAAACCAAGAGCAGAGGGAGTACAATACCACTAGGATTTCCAAGCAATCCTTGAATGAACAAGGAGGATAGGGATTGTGTCAATCTTGTCACTGTGCTCCCAGTAGTTAGCACATGCCTTGGATCACATAAACAGTCAGTAAATCTGGAAGTGAATGAATGGATGGATGACATAACCTGCACGGAAAGGAGAATATCCTTACATGTCGGAAAGGGAGAAATATATAAGTCTAAGGAGGTGGGAAGAAGGCCCAGTTAACATAGAGAAATTGAGTTGGTAGAACCATGAGACATGTTATGGCTTGGGGAAAGACAATTCATCAATGTTTGTTTGTTTGTTTCCCAGTCCTTGGGCTTGAACTCAGGGCCTGGGAACTGTCCTTGAGTATACTCAAGGCTAGCACTGTACCACTTGAGCCACAACACCACTTCTGGCTTTTTCTCTGTATGTGGTACCAAGAGTTTTTGAACCCAAGGCTTCATGCATACGAAGCAAGCACTCTACCAGTAGGCCATACTCCCAGCCAGTTCATAAAGAATTTTAAACAACATTCATTCACTTACTCAAATAAATTTTTAACTTCTAGAACCATTCTAGAACCATTTTAGGTTCTAGAGATATAGCAGTGAGCAAACATAAAAATATCTGTCCCCAGCCAGGCACAGAGGCTCATGCCTGTAATCCTAACTACTCAGGAGGCTGAGATCTGAGGATCACAGTTCAAAGCCAGCCTGGGCACTAAAGCCTGTGAGACTCTTAATCTCCAATTAACCACTAGAAAACTGGAAGTGGCGCTGTGGCTCAAGGGGTAGAGTGCTATCGTTGAGCAGAAGAGCTCAGGGACAGCACTCAGGCCCAGAGTTCAAGTCCCATGACTGACAAAAAAAAATCTGTTCCCACTAAACTTACATTCTTACTGGAGTGGAAATAAATAAAATATGCCAAATGTTAGAATGTGATAAATAGTAAGAACAACATCAAAGAGGTTAAGTGATAGAGAAGACCAACAGAGGAGTTTGCTATTTTCAAAATATATTAAAGGATTTGTGACTTCTAGAACCGACAGAAGGTTCTGAGTTAGTAGTAAGTGTTCATGGATGAACAATGTCTATAATTAAAGATCACACTGGAAATTGGAAGTTTTAGTCTTCTTATTGTAGCTGGGTCATAGGCATGTACCAGGTTGGCCTAATACTGAAATCATTTCCATCTTAGCTTCCCACATAACTTGAGATGTCAAGTGACACTGTGCCTATATTGAGAAAGTGTCCCATGAAGCCATTCTGCTGAGCCTCAAACCACTATCTATAGGTAGCTAAGATTATAGGCACGAGCCACCTGTGCACAGCTGAAAAGTAATCTTAATAAATACTATGGATGGAAAATAATATTTTCCATGGGCTATCTGAAGCCTAAAGGGAATGTAAGTGACTTGTCTGCAACAGCATAGCTAAAAACTGTGCTTACAGCTCAGTGCTATTTTCACTAAATATACTAGGTCTATATTGCTTTGTGTCAAGGCATGTAGCATGAAAAACAGAAAAATTATATGTCATTTCCCTTCACAGTCCTTACAGTCTACTGGTAAGACAGTTAATGTGATAATTCATGGACTGATTCCTTAAATAATAGAAGGTAGCATAAAATCAGTACCCCCAAATATGTTGTGTATAAAGTATGCTTTTCCTTTCTGACTGGTTTTTTGAGGGCAAGAGAATACTCTTATCTAGCCAATGACTACTTTTAAGTTATTCATCTAATGTATTAAAGCAACATCTTAAAGCACATTTTCAGCTGTAATTCTGTTGAACTTTCTTGAAAATAAAATGCTGTGTATATTTACATACAATAGTGTGATTAGACCCAGCTTTGAACTACTCTCTTCCTTTAGGGGATGGAACTAGAGATTTATAGCAGCATGTTTTTTTTTTTAATGCCTTTCATTCAAAGAAAACTTGCAGAGCAGTTATCATTATAATTATTTACAGAAGCTCCACAGTCATGCCCAGATGTCCAATTAGTTTGATTTATTGATTACAAAAGGTAGATGGTTTCTCCCCAAAATGAATATCCTTGCTAAGTACTTTAAAAAGTTTGCTTAGCATTTGTTTTATTTGATGGTTTAATTTTGGTAGTACTTGGCCAAAATATTCTGGATGCCTTGAGTAATTATGAAGTGTTGAGCTATTTGATGACTCATGGAAAAAAAAAACTAAGGTTTGATGATGAACAGATGAGGACTAGATAACTGGAAATTAGATATATCAGGGATATGAGCTTCAAACAATGGAGAGCTCTGAAAACTAGAATGTGACTATGGAGGGCTGGTGACTCTGGTGGAAGAGGAAAATGAATCACATCAGACAACATGGAAGCAGTGCTTCTGCTCAGTCATCAGAATCATATGGAAATGGGACAATCTCTCCCTCTTCACACTTGGCCACTCATGTAATTGCATATCATGTCTCCTGTCTCTGTTGTTCCCATAGTGTTTGCTCTGTGAGGGACATGGTCCTTGTTACCACTGTATTCAGTCTGGGGCTCCCAGCCTCACCACCTCTACACACAGCGCAGATTCCTATAAAGAACAAATGTCCATAAGACACTGTTGGACTGAAGATAACTGTAAAATAATAACACTGTAAATATTGGCTATTGGACACTAAGTACTGATACTTCCAAAGTAATCACAAGTCACTCATTTTTGAAAAAAAATAAGTATTTGTAAAGTGCCATGAGTTGGGAATACAAAACAAAAAGGGAAAAATTCCTGCCTTCTGCTTATTTTGTACAACGCACACAAAGAAACAAACAGGAAAGTAGATAAAGACATGGGAAGGAGGGCTAATTTAATGTTTAAATAGAGCTTCCAAGGAATTTCTCAAAAATTTAGAATAAAGTTAAAAAGAAAATCAATGAGTGGTGGGCCTATATAGGGACAGAGCCTATAGTTCTCCTCAGGACAGTGAAGCAGCTGATTCTGAAGCAGTGAGGGGAAGGGGAGCAAATGCTGACGAATAGGTGAGACCAGAGAGATGATGGGGACAAAATTTCAAGATACTTCAGTATGGGACAAAATTATTCCTAGAACAATGAAAGCCCATTAGTTATTTTTAACATACTCTTTTACTCCTCTCCCCCTTCCCTGTCCTGAGGCTTGAACTCAGAGCCAGGGCACTGTCACTGAGTTTTCTGGCTCAGGACTAGCACTCTACCACTTGAGCCACAGCTCTACTTTCAGTTTATTTGGTGGTTAATTGGAGATGAGTCTCATATACTTTCCTGCCTGGGTTGGCTCTGAACCATGATCCTTCGAGCTCAACCAGCATTACAGGCATGAGCCATGGCATCTGGTGCTCTTTTCCTCTTAAGGAAGTTCCAATTTAGAACATAAATTAGTTTGGGATTACTTGTAATGTCATTAGTTTTTCCTCTGAGTGGTAGCTACTGGAGATATTAAACAGAGCAGTGCCATAATCTGTTTTTAACAGGATAACTGCTTTGTGTGTTAAGACCAAAGAGGCAGGAAGAGCAAGCCAGGAAGCAGAATGACTAGTAAGAATGCTGTTGCAATAACAGGCTAGATCTGATGGTACACGAACAGAAGGTAGCAAAATGGTAATGAGGAAAATAGTTGAATCTTGAGTCTCTTTTCTAGAAAGAGCCAACACATTTGCTAACAGGTTAGATATAGGATGTAAGAAAAAGAATTAAAGATGTTTGCAACTTAAGGACCTGAAAGAATGAAATAGTCATTTACACAGATGGGAAAGACCATGGTGGGAGGAGGGGAGAAGAGGTTTGATATGAAATACCAGAGAATAATGAGTTCTTATAACACACTCAAGTAGAGACACTGAGAAGACAAAAGGATCTGTGAGTTTAGAAAAGTCTGGACCAAATACATGAATGTAGGAGTCAATGGGGAAGAGATGATTTCTTTTTCTTTTTGTCAGTCATGGGGCTTGAACTCAGGGCCTGGGCACTGTCCCTGGGCTCTTTTGCTCAAGACTAGAACTTAACTACGTTGAGCCACAGCACTACTTCCTGTTTTCTGGTGGTTAATTGGAGGTAAGAGTCTCATGGACTTTCCTGTCCAGTCTGACTTTTAATTGTGATCCTCAGATCTCAGCCTTCTGAGTAGCTAGAATTACAGGTGTGAGCCCCCAGGGTCTGGTGTACAGACATAATATTTATTTATATATTTAAAATTTTTATTGTAAAGGTGATGTACAGAGGAGCCACAGTTACATAAGATAAGTACATTTCTTTCTGAAGTGTTAGCCCCTCCATTTTTTCTCACTACCACCCCCTCAAGTTGTAAAGTTCATTTCCAATATAGTGTCTAGTGGATATTGCTTTGGCAAGAGATGATATGATATTTAAAGCTATAAAACTGGATGAGATCATTCCAGCAGTAGGTGTAGAAAAGAGGAAGGTCTGGAAACTGAGCCTGGAGGATTACACTTTGTCCATGCTGCCATTACTGAAAACATTTAAAATCCAAAGAGCCAGCTTAAGGCTACCACCCTACCCATGGGCCTGGGTGCTGTCCCTGAGCTCTTCAGCTCAAGGCTACCACCCTACCCTTTGAGCCACAGCCCCACCTCCCATTTTCTGTGATTAATTGGAGATAATAGTCTCATGTTCTTTAGTGCCTGGGCTGGCTTTGAACCGCAATCCTCATATCTCAGTCTCTTGAGTAGCTTGGATTATAGGTGTGTGCTTCTTAAGACAGAGTCTTGGTTATGGCTACTTAGGAAGGTCTCAAATTTCTGGACTCAGGATGGTGGCATGCACCACCATACCCGACTCTGTTTCATTTGAAATTATCCAACTTTTGATCCTTTTATGACTCTCAAAACTCCAGCTTTGGTAGCAATTTTTGGGACTACCTCTTGAGCAATCACAGTTTGGGAGACAAAGCATGGTTTTGTTCACATTTTTATTTAGTATGTTAGGGAAGTGTGTGTGTGTGTGTGTGTGTGTGTGTGTGTGTGTGTGTCCTGGAGCTTGAACTCAGAACCTGGATGTAGCCTCTGAGCTTCTATGCTCAAGGCTAGCTCTCCATTACTTGAGCCAAGCTCCATTTCTGGGTTTGGGTTAATTTGAGGTAACAGTTTCATTGAGGTCTTTGCTGCCATGGCTGACTAGGAGACAATCTTCAGATCTGGCTTCATGAGTAGCTAGGATTACAGGTGTGAGCCACCGTCACCAGGCTAGTATGTTAAGAGATTTGAGAAATGCTCTGTTGGGGAGCATCTACCTAAAGCAGAGGGCTAGACAATATAATTTAAGAAAAAAGTTTACATTTTCACGGTTGCACTTCATGTACATATTTTTAAAAACCAACTCATTAATGTTAAATAGAAAAGCAGCACTTAAGCTACTATGTGTGTTTATTTTGTGTGCATCTCATTTTAGCTTTAAGACACAAATGATTACCTTAGAGGTCTTCTCTAGCTAATGACCAGAAAAAGCAAAAAAAAAAAAAAGTCCTTTCTAGATTGTATTTCTTTTCTCTTCCTCATCCTTTTGCACTGGCAAAGGAGTAGACATCTTCCCAGGCCTCAGATTATATTTGTGGATGTTACTTTACACTTGATAATCCCAGTTCATGTGTTGAAAAAATAATTATGAAAAATATTCTAGGGGCCGGGAGTTTAGCCTAATGGTAGAGTGCTTGCCTAGCATGCACAAAGACCTGGGTTTGATTCATCGGCACCACTTACATAGAAAAAAGCCAGAAGTGGTGCTGTGGCTCAAATGGTAGAGCTCTAGCCTTGAGAAAGTCCAAGGACAGTGCTCAGGCCCTGAGCTCAAGCCCAGGATTGACAAAAAAAAAAGAAAAAAAAATTAATACTTTCGACATGACATCATGTTGCTTCTGAAAAAGGCTTCTCTATGTTAATATTGGGTTAAAGAGAGAAAATGTGATTATTCTCTTGTATGTTTAGTCTGCTCTACTGATACCTACATTTCTCTCATAGCCTTCTGATTTTGCCTCCAAATAAAAACTAAAGAATAGGCTGGGAGCCAGAGGCCAGTGTCTCATGTTTGTAATCCTAGCTACTCAGGAGTCTGGGAGCCTGAGAATCTCAGTTTGAGGCCAGCTCAGACAAGAAAATCCCAAGGAACTCTTCATCTCTGGCTAACTTAGGAAAAGGCTAGAAGTAAAAGGTAGGGCTCAAGCCATAGAGTTCCAGCTTTGAATAAAAAAAACTCAGGTAAAACATGCAAGCCCTGCATTCAAGCACCAGTAGAGACACACCAAAAAATAATAAAAGTAAAGACAGGCTAGGACTTGTAGCTCACTGGAAGAACTCAACCTGTGTTGTCTCTAGTACCAAACAAAGCCAAAGGTAAATGTGGACACATCAAACCGTGGCTGTTTCAGAAAAGCCGTACACTTCTTTCTTCAGAACCATCATTTTGTTTCTATCCCCACATAACCAAGGGTGAATAAAACCAACAGCTCCCACTCTGAGGGTTATCAGAGTTGAAGATTATCAAGATGGAAGTCCACTGAGAGAAATTTGTAAAGATAATATATAGTTCACCAAAGAACAAACAAACAAAAAGTGGGTGATTTCTAACCTTTGCTTTTCAACTCTCTTGCTTCCTCTGTGCTCTGTTAATTTCTGCTTGACACTTCTGGACATTTTGCCTTTCTTTCTAGTTTCTTCTTTTTCTCTTAAAGCATTTGTTATGGCCCAATAGACTACTTATTTTCTCTGGCTCTTTGAAAAAGTGGACATCATGTTAAGATCGCCCCCATGATTTTCTCGGGAACCTTCTACCTATGCTCTCAGTTCCATTATTCCTCGTCTCTGCCACATCCCAATCTGAGATCAATCCTGCTATTTGCCTTTTCTTCCCTGACTAGATTGCTGAACTCCTTTGGGGGAAATAATAGCAATTATACCAAGTGATATCTCTCTGGCAATTTGTTTTCCACTCAACTTGACCATCAAATTTGTCCAGAAATCACCCCTTTTTCATTCCTAGAATGAGTCTTTTCATCATCTCTCTTCTTTTTATGACCTCCTCCTCAAACTCCTGCTCACCTGCTGCCTCACAGAAAACAAAACCTGAAAGGTAGCTTCACTGTCTAGCTCATTAAGACCCATCAAAGTAGAAAGCTGAGATTAATTCTCCATTTCTATTTTCCTTCAATTCAAAATTAACAAATTCATTGCCTTTTGTGATTTATATCACTTTTATGGCAGTGTATGGAGTATATAGGCACACTGTGAAAGTGTGTTTTGAGAGACAACTTGCCAAGTATCTCCTAAGTTAGCCATTGAGATGACAAATCCACAGGCACACCACTGTCAAGTATAGTTTTTCAACAAGGATGATGTCATGGGTTTCATTCCTTTGCAAAATCCAATCACAGACTCTATTGCTAATCAGCAGAGGCCTGGAACAAAGAAAGGTTCACTCCTATCACCACCTCTCAGAAAAACAATGTAAGGTGCCTGTAAAGGTTGGCTAGAATTTCATTCCGTTTTCCATCGACGACATTGCAAGTGATTGAGAACTGTCTCATGCTAATATACCATAGTACTGCCAGCGGACTCCTGTCACAGTCCTGTGTTGACCCAAGGGTGGCTTTGTTTTATGATTCTTGAAACAGTTGCTTTGTGACACTATCTCTGGACAGCCTGTGTGGCTATCTGGTTCAATCAGATAAACTAACAAGCTAGTTATTCTCTCTCCTGAAAAACTGCTCTTTTAAATAAACTAATCCCAACTTACCTGCTTTTCTAGAGCAAGGGAGGGGAAACTTGTTTGAACAGATTTTTTTTTTTAAAGAAATCAGTATAAAGATCATTTTCTTCCCAAGACAAAGCAATGTTTTCTTGCCAAAAAAAAAAAAAAAACACTGAATTTCTAAGCTGTGTATCTTCCTTATTAGCTCTACTTCATTGCAGTGTATTTTTGTCTTTAGGAAATTTGATCTGGTTAAGACTTTTAAATTGCTCTCTCTTAAACCATGGATGATAACTGAAAGGTGAAGGGAATTCTGTAGGGAAGTGCATTAGGATAGACACTAGTGACTCACACCACTAGTGGAGTGTAAGTAATTCCAATTCAGCTCAAGCAGAAAATTCTAGAAGACTCCCTCTCCAATTAAGCAGCAAATAAGCAGGGCTGGAGGCATGGCTGAAATGGTAGAGCATCAGCCAAGCAAGCAAGCAAACTGAGCAAATGCAAGGCCCTGAGTTCAAACACTGCTACTGACAAGAGAAAAAAAAATACAAAGGAAAGTGTCCACGAATAAGGAAGTTAATCTGCAGGCGAGAGTATTGGGCAGTGAGCAGTGGAGGAAGAGGCTGTGGGAGGAGACGTTGAAGAGGCTGGCCCTAGTGCTCAGAGTTGTATAAGCCAAGCACTTTGGACTTCATGCTGTGGGTTGTGCTGAAAGATCCATCAGCACAACTGGGTAGGGATAACAATAGCACATTTGGAAAGGAACCTCAGGGATCCATGTGGAAGATCTTTAAGCAGAACTTAGGAGAATAAGCCTGATAGCAATATATACAAATTCTTCCTTTCAAATATCCACTGTGTGACCACCAGAGAAATGTGATCTACCTCTACATGTGTGGAAAAAAACGGAAAAGTTTAGTTCCCTGTAATTTCAGTGTGAGTCAACAACTTACTATGACTGCCTACAAAGAGCTAATGTGGACTTAGAGCATATTCGTGGATGAACAATTTTCTCAACAAAGAAGAGAATGGTCCTTCTGTCCTCTTCTCTAGTTAAAACATAGCAAGAATGTCATGCTTAGGTCAAGATATTCCTGTTTAGAGAGAGCTGAGCAGAACTGGTGAGATCAATTAGAAACTTTGTTATGTAATTAACAATTAACTCAGGATATTTCCCCTATGAGAGAGGATTTATGGATGTCCAAGAATTGCTAACATTCTTCAGATGTTTGAGGAGGGATTAAATGGACTCTGATGCTTTCAGAAGGCCAGAGTTGGACCAAAGAAAGACTTTCTAAAAGCTCAATGTACCTAAGGACAAAGTGAATGCTCTTCCATTCCACATGCTATGTTATATTTCAGCAAAATCTGGAGAATCTGGGAAATATTTTAGAGAATTTGTGTGCAAAATCAGAGGTCTATCTCAGAGCCCTTTAGGGCTCTGAATATACAAATTATGACTTAAGAAAATCCTTCAGCTGTTCAAGTGGCAGAACACCTGCTTAGCAAGTTTAAGGCATTGAGTTCAAACACCACAATAAAGACAATCTTTTATGTTCACCTTCTCATAGCAGAGGATTTACATCAAGCACTATCACAGCTAGATCAATTAGTCTGCCTGTTAGCAAGGCAAGCACAATTACTTTCTACTGCACAAGAACTGAGTTTTGTTGCTGCTGTTGTTTTTAGGCATTGCTTCAGTATATAGCCCAGGCTGGCTTCAAACTCTTGACTCTTCCACCTATACCTCTCCAATATTGGGATTATAAGTGTGCCCTACCATGCCAAGCTTCCTTGTTCTTAACCATTAAGCATAAGGAAGTCATTTACAGAAAAGGAAGGCACTTTGTATTGCTTGATAACAGTATATGTATTTTCTCTCTTTTTTTCCCCCAGTATTAGGGTTTAAACTCCAGCCCTGCACTGGCTAGGCAGTCACTGTACCACCTGAGCCATGCCATACCTATTTTTTAGATAGGTTATCTTGTTTTTGTTCAGGACTAGCCTCAGACTGAAATTCTCCTACCTATACTTCTCACTGGAGTTATAACGTGGGCCACTATGCCTGCCTTTTATCTGTATTTTCTAGTATTGCCAGATGCTACACGACAGTATGAGTACAGGAGTTAGATTTCCACATGGGCTGGTCCCCAGGTTCTGGCAGTTATAGCTCTTACATTGGTTCCCCACCTCCTCTGCACTACTGCAGTTCCAGCTCTCTGGCACACTTGAGCCACCAAGGAGCCTAAGTGGATGACTCCTGTAAGGACCTTAGAATCATCATTTGTAAATCAGGTCAGTGTAAAAAGACTAAAATGAAGCACATAAAAATGTGTTTTAGGGGTCAGAAGTTTGGCTTAGTGGTAGAGTGCTTACCTAGCATGTACAAAGACCCAGGTTCGATTCCTGGAATCTAAAAGCAGTGCTGTGGCTCAAGTGGAAGAGCTCTAGCCCTGAGAAAGCCCCAAGGACAATGCTCAGGCCCTGAGTTCAAGCTGCAGGACTGGCAAAAAAAAAAAAAAAAAAAAACGTGTTTTAGAAATAGCTAAGTGCTATGTAAGTTCTAACTACTCACAATATAATGTTGCATTATCATTGAAGTAGAAACTTTGGATCAATTCATTTGGTCATTCAAAGAGATTTGGGCCTACTACACATCAGCACTCTCTCAGGCTCCAGGGATAGTGTAAAGAGAATAGACACATTTTAATGGTTCTAATGTCTAGACAACTGGCCTACAAGTACCTTTTGAGAAACAATCCAGTTGTAAGTTAGAGACTTCCTGCACTGTGTTGTGCTGTCAATACCACCCAGTATCCAGGCTCTACCATGTTCACTCAGTGCTTTCAGACAGATATTTAGCTAGAGAAAACAATGTACTGGTTCACTTAATAGTAAAGTCAACATAAACAATTATATATATATATATGTATCTTATTAAAACAGTGGCCCAACAATCTCCCTAGATAAGCAAGAAGAGAGCAGAAAGTGTTAGATTTGGAGATAAATTATTAAATTTTATATAAAAGGACAATTTGTATCTCTCCCATCTGTATTTAGTTGTATGCATTGTGCACTTGTGAATTATTTTAAAATTGTACTATGAATGTTAAGTACAAGATAAGGAGCTAAGTTTTTAAGATATTTTTAGATGGCAATGTTATGTGAGATAAAAGCATGAGTTTAAAATAAAATGTCTTATCAAAACTGAAAGCAATGCATCCACCTTCACCTTGCTGGCATTTCAGACTCACAAAGGAATTTCCAAGTAATTCTCTTGAGAGGTTACTTGGTAGTGAATTTAGAGTGAGCAAAGTGAGGTTTCTGGCCTTCCTTATCTCCAGGTTTCCTTTAGACTTGCCTTTATTCATTTGTTAAGGATTTTTATGTGATTTTATATGACAGGTTTGTTGTTAAAATAAACAAACTTAAAATAGTATGCTTTTCAAAATCTTTCTTAAGGTCTTATTCAAGTTAAGGAGTTTGTTTAAAAATGATCAATTTGAAATACTGTAGCCTGAACTTAAACACACCTGTTTTCTAAAAAGTTTGTAAAACATACACTGGGCACCTGTGGGAATTCACAGCCAGGAGTTCAGAGATATTTCTGCTTCTTTTTAGCTATCCTCTAATAAAAGCTCACTCAGAGACACATTTAGCCACTTCTGGATGGTCTGGCTGATGCTGTGGGAGTGGCTTACGCAGCTGGACCTGGTACTGTGATTCTCAAAGGCCATGTTAACTTTCTGGTCATTGTTCAGCCCAACTGCTTGTAGGGAATAGGGAATGCCAAGTCTGTTTCACAAGTAACTACTGAGTATTTAGACTTCTGTGGCTTCTCCACCTCTCTACAACTTGATTACCCCAGCCTAATCTGTTTACCTGCCAATCTCCCTGTCCATTTAGTTGGCACACAATCATAAATACTATTTTTCTCTTGGTGTAAATAATAGATTGCAGATGATATCATTACACTGTATTCAAATACAAAGTGACTCTTCCCTCCCCTTATACCTCCCCATATAAGGACACTGACACTGGACCTTCAGTCTTGCATTCTTTTACCCACAATAGAGATGACTGTAAGAGGCTAGATCGAAGAGTTTCAAGAACAACACATTTTCCCTTCTTGTAGCTCTGTCCCCACCACACTCAGTCAACCATGTTAACTGTATTGGAAGACTATGACATTTAAAGTCTGAATATTCCTTAGGGTATAGAACAACCTCTGAAATACATGAGTCACAAAGGATATAATTAGAAAGAGATACGGTCAGAAATAGAGGTTCAAAGTTGTTTGACATTGTAGAGGGCAAAATGTCTAGAAGGTATTTTCACTGGTATCTTCCACATGTAAGTAAGACAGAGGTTACATGCTATTACTCTTTTTTTTTTTTCCAGTCCTGGGCTTGAGCTCAGGGCCTGAGCACTGTCCTTGGACTTTCTCAAGGCTAGAGCTCTACCACTTGAGCCTCAGCACCACTTCTGGCTTTTTTCTATGTATGTGGTACCAAGGAATTGAACCCGGGTCTTTATGCATGCTAGGCAAGCACTTTAACCACTAGGCCAAACTCCCAGCCCTACATGCTACTACTCTTTAAAGACCAATTGCGAGACTTTATTTTTGCACATCTTGAATCCTGATTGAACTCTCAGTTCTCCTTAATTCAACTCCTGAAACAAATCCTCATACCTCAGACTGAAACTTAATGGGAAAGATATATGAGATTAATCTGTACTGGGAAAACTTTTCATGGTGGTAATTAATACTGCTACTCAAGGTTTCTTACAAGTGAAGGGCAGAGTGGCCCTAGCCTACCTAGTACTACAGTAATAGCAAATACTTATCTGTGGCTTAGTGTGAGGTGGGAGGTCTCTTTGAAGTCTATTTGTTTGGTAGCCAGCGTCTCTCCATAGTGCTTAATGCTTAGAAAAGAAAAAAAAAAAACAATAAGAAAAGAAAACATTTATTTGCTCTTGATAAAGACTCAGGTAAAAATTGAAATCACTTTCTAGTAGAAGTGTGCATTATGGAAATCCCCAAAAGGCACCACCTGTGTTCAATAGGAGAGCAACTTTTAATGTCAAATTAAGGCCAATTGTGGTTTTCTGTAGACCCAGATTTGATTTCTCGGTACCATATCCACATAGAAAAAGCCAGAAATAGTACTGTGGCTCAAGTGATAGAGCTCTAGCCTTGAGAAAGTCCAAGGACAGTGCTCAAGTCCTGAGGTCAAGCTTCAGGACTGGCAAAAAAAAAAAAAAAAAAGCACCAAGGTTGCCAGGCGCAGTGGCTCATACCTATAATCCTAGCTACTTAGGAGGCTGAGACCTAAGGATCAAGGTCTAAAGCCAGCTGGGCACAAAAGGACCTGATACTCTTATCTCCAATTAACCTCTAGAAAATGGGGAAGAGGGACTTGGCTCAAGGGGTAGGAAAATAGCCTTGAGATGAAGAGCTCAGGGACAGTGCCCAGGCTCAGGGGTAGGGTGGTAGCCTTGAGCTGAAGAGCTCAGGTACAGTGCCCAGGCCAAGTTCAAGCCCTATGACCCACAAAACAAAACACCAAGATTGACTCAGTACACTTCATTTAAAAGGGTATCTCCATTGCCCTGTCTCAGAAAATTTTGCTTTTAGTATATGCATAGTTTTAGTTTCTTCATTGGAATAAGTTGATGTAACAATTACACGGCTGAGACATAGAAGGGTATAAATAACTTTTTCAGATCATGTTGAATGACAGTAAGGCAAAACGAAAGCCTAGAAATAGAAACTTCACACTCAAGAAGTAGTTGTGGTTTTCCTCTCCTTCAGGGAAAAAGGATATCTCCAACACTCTACTTCCTGATATTTAGATGATGAATACATGTCCAATTAAAACAAATTATATAGAATACAATGCCTGCAATTGTATTTTGCACAAGAGAAAAAAAATCCCAAGTAGAATACTCTACCTTTGGGTTAGACTTTTCCATCACAGTAACAAATAACCTGAGAAAAGATTTAGTATTAGAAAAGACTTACTTTGTCAAATGGTTTCTGAGGTTTCAGCCTGTCATGATGAGGTGAGGAATGGAGAAGCCTTCTCCTTTTCTCCTTTTATTCCCATTTATACTCACAGCCTATAAGATGATGCCTCCCACATTCTGAACAGGTTTTCTACTCTTAGTTAATCCTGTAGAGAAATACCATCACAGACATATTCTACTCAGAGGTATGCTTCACTAATCTCCTACATATTTCTCACCAATCAAGTTGACAATCAAGATAAACCACCACAAGTACACTTATGAACTGGATGCCCAAACACATCTCCTTGAGCCATAACATTTCACTGCTGGCTCCAAGATGGCCCATGTCCACCTCAGAATGCAAAATACATTCAGTCCCTCTCAAGAGTACTCAGGGTTTTAGCCATTCCAACATGGTCCAAAAGCCAAGATCCAAAATTTCCTCTGAGGCTGAAAGCCAGCTCTTAACTGTGAACACCTATAAAAGTCTGGGAACAAGTTATATACTCCCAAGTTTCAATGGCATCACGTAAACATTACATGCTAGAAAGGAGGGCTGGGGCAAGAGAAAGGAAAAGTGAGCCCAGGTCAAGATCAAAACTTAGCAAGGTGAATATTAAATCTTGGAAATCTGTGTACAACATTGAGAGCATGTCATGATGTGAGATGTGAGTACCAAAGGGTCTTAGATGGCCCGTCCTTGTGCTGTTTGCAGCCAGAGCGTCTCTCTCTCTCTCTTGGCCTGTGCCATCCTCAGCAGGTATTCTTCTTTCACTCTACAGTTTCTACTATGTGTTTAGCTTCCTTCTCACACATAGCCTTCTCAGAGGGAGCCTGCAGGTATTCTGACTCTTGCATGCATTGCCTTGCCCCCAGTCATCCTTTAAAAGTCTGGGCAAAAGCCTCTTATAACTCTTGTTTTCTGCACGTCTGCAGAACTAACATCATGTGGACAACACCAAGGTCTGATGACAACTTGAACAGAAATCAGGACCCCCTGGAATCACAGCTAAAGCAGCCTCTTTACATCCTGTGTCCCTTGTTAAAGGGAAGTCAGAGGGAGGAAAGGGACAATTCCTGAGCTTTAATTACATGGCTTCTTCTTAATGGCTCTGATTTCTTCAGCAGTCAAACTGGCCTGGACTCCAACTTTACAAACACCTTGTAAAATTTGCTCATAATTTTCATTGTAAATTTGACAAAAGAATCCAGTAAACTCATGCTACAGCCTTGACATTTCCTCTGCCATAATGTCACCTTTAAACTCAAGTTCTCATTAAATCTCAGGACATGGACAAGATAGAGATAAGTTATTTGCCAGAATGAACACAAATGGCCTTAAGTCCAATTTCCAGTTGAGTCCTTGTTTCCATATGAGACCTTATAAGGAGAATCATTCCTATCAACATTCTTGGTCTTGTGAGCTCCCGCTAGAACCATTCATGCTCTGCTTACAACATTCTAGGACTCCTGTCCTCTTGTCTAAACTTTGGTAAACTCCTCCCATGGAGGAGTTCCAAAGCCTTCTAAACACAGCAACATCATCCTTCTCTAGTACCATTTTTCTATGTTAGTCATTTCTTTGTGGCAGTGACCAAACATATGAATTAACACTTCAAAGAAAGGAATGAGGGCTAGGAGTTTGGCCTAGTGGTAGAGTGCTTGTTTAGCATGCACAAAGACCTAGGTTTCATTCCTCAGTACCACATACATAGAGAAAGCTGGAAGTGGTACTGTGGCTTAAGTGGTAAAGCTCTACGTTTGAGAAAGCCCAAGGGCAGTGCTCAGGCCCTGAGTTCAAGTCCCAGGTCTGGCAAAAAGAAAAAAAAAGAAAGGAATGAATTACTTTGGCTCATCATTTCAGATGTCCCCATCCATCATAGCAGGTAGAGAATGGCAAAGCAGAGCAGCTCTCATTATGGTAGCAAGAAACCAGAGAGATACTGTTTTTGCTTTCTTCTTTTTTTATTTTATTCTACACAGGCCCCCAACCTATGAGATGATGATGCTTGCTTGCAGGACAGTTCTTCCCCCTGAATTGTGGCTGGAAATACTTTTTGCAAACAGTCAGAAGTAGCTTTATTGTCTCCTTGGTGCTTCTTAATCTGGTTGAGATTAACTACCACAACACTTTATGGAGGAAAGGGAGGTATAAGATGGGCAGGAAAAGAAAGAAAACTTATGTGTGTATTCAAACATGTCTTTTGACTTGTGCCTGACATTTCACAAGTTGGACCATCTTAACAATTATCAATTTGAAATGGATTTTTACATCTGATCATGAGAAAATATTGCTATGGGGTATGTATTTCCACAATGTAAAAGTATAAAGTCTGATAAAATCTATGACATGTTTTTAGTTATTGTACACAGGTAACACAAGTTATTCCATGTTTTTAGTTATTGGACACAGGAAATGCAAGACTGAATTTTGAGAAAGGAGAAAGAAACATGGTGAGCTCTATAATTGCCTCTGCAAATAACTGAAACTACCCAGAAACAACACAACTTGTAGATGAAGGTACTCAGGCAGCTATTATATGTTCCACATGCTTAACATAAACATGTTAAAAAGAAAAATTTAAAAAAGTCCAGAACTTCAATAAATAAATTAAAAGTACAATAATATAATATCTGAACTGAAAGTATATCACAAGAGGTTGACAGGTTAGAAACGTTGCAGAAGAAATATTGATGATCTTGAAGTTATACCAATAGAAGCTCTAAAGGAAGAACAAAGAAAAACGGGGTTGAGTAAAATCATTAAGGATCTGTGGGATAAAATTCAGTGTTCCATGTAATTAGAGTCTAAAAGGAGAGGTGAAAAGAATTTAAAGAAGGAAAAAAGCATAGGAAAAAAATCCAAAGAAATTTTCAAGAAATCTGTGTTTATTATATGTGCTGAGCATTGCTTATGCACTGGTGGGCAAGCAGACAAGGCCGCCTGCATTTGTGGAGCTGATAGTCTAGAAAGGAATAAAAACAATTAAAAAATAAAAAAATAGACATAGTACGTTCTTAATTTGGAATAAATAATGATGTAGGTACTTGAAATAACACATGGGGGAAGAATCTAATGTAGACTGTGATGAAGAGGAGTGATGAAGAAAACTAGAATAAAGTGACAGCTAAGATGACAACAGAAGGTTAGAGATGGCCATGTCAGAGGATGATGAGACAAAGGGCATCAGTGGTGGGAAATGTGCTCCAGGCCAGGGGCTGTGGAAAACAATGGTTGGGAAGGAAGCATCACAGAGTTTTCAAGGAACAAGAAGAAATTTATTGGAGTCCGAGTGGGAAGTTGGGTACAAAGAGGGGGAACAATAGCAGGAGAGGCTGGGCAGGTAAAATAGGGAGCTCATATATGCAATTTTTAAAATACATCAGGCAAACAGAAGACACCAGTTATCCAAGAGGTGATGAAGCATGTTGATTAAAAACAATCAACCTCATCATTATTGGGATGTTATCCAGGTAGATAATCAGCAGCTAACAGGCCTGTCAATGAATTCAGCCCCTGAGATCAACTCAGTGATCTGTCGGTCTCCTAAAGAAAGCAAGAACAAGACGTGCCCAGGTAAAGGTTACACACCCGCCAATTTATGTCTTAAGAATTTCAGTGATATTTTTTTACAGTGATTTGTTTCAGTGATTTGTTTTTAAAATTCTTTTCTACATCTTTGTGTGTCAAGAAGGAATCAGTATCATTACGTTTTCAAAGGATTCAGTTAATCTCAGGCATTTATTAGTAAGACAAGTACAGGTAGAGATGAACCATATGTGCTATTTTCTTTAATCTGATATTTTAAATTGCATCTGGACCAGGAATGACTAATTGCAAAGTCGATGTGTAATAGGATGAAAAAAAGCCATCCATAGGACTGGAAGTTTCTGGATTCCATTTTACCTCTGTCACCTACGTATTGGTTGGTCTTCAGAAGGTTACTTTAAGCATTCTGTACCTCAGTTTCCCCTTATCCAGTTGGTCTGGATTACTGACTGCAAAGGGACTTCTGACATTCACGCCCTTTGACTCCTAGTGCAGAAGGCAAAGGAAATGTTAGGATTCCATACATTTGGGGTCATTTTTAGCTTGTATTTTTAGCCACATCTCTATTTTTCACTTTGGTCTTCTGCTGTTTCTCCTTCTTCCCTGCAGTTCTGTCATTCCTCTTCCCTTTGAAGATATTTAAGAAGCAGCCTTTTCATCAGTTTAAAACTGTAAATATGCCCTTGAAACATGCAAAGAGGCTTTTGTGTACTTACAACTGGAGTTTATTATCGTACAAGTAAGTCACTTGAGTGCAGGCATTCCTCAGCCTGCTCAATTGAGAGCCTTAGTGGGTCACACTGTCCTATCTCAGAAGATAAGACTCCCTCACTTTCAAAGGTGGCTATCTGATGAAGCAGGGTGCCTAAGGCTATGGAGTGTGAGCAAAAGGATTGTTGTGCAGCCCAAAAGACAGACTCACTTCTCCAAGTAGGTGCTTCACTTAAAGTGGTACAGTCAAGGACATACATTCTAAAATTAAACCAGCCACCTGCTCCACTGCAGAATACCCACATATCAATTCTGTTTTCTCCTTGTCCAGCTTTCTCCTTCCTTGAAATCAGAATCCCTACTCTCTGCAATACTTTAAAAACACCTGAAACCTCATACATGTTTCAAAAGACTGTCTAGCCAGGAAAGCAGAAGACCAGCTTTGGAACATGTTAGGAAAAATGAAGCTGTGAATGATAAACCCTTTTTACATTGACTTAAGGATAAATTTATACATATATATATATATATATAGTAAAAGAAAGTGATAGAGCACCAGCTGAGCAAACAAGCTAAGTGAGCATGAGGTCTTGATTTTAAACACACACACACACACACACACACACACACACTTGCACATGCACATACATATCAGTATAAAAGATAAAAAAGGAAGAAAAGAAGAAAATGTATCATAACAGAGTTAAATATAACCATATCAACAATCACATTAAATATAAAAGATATAAACAATCCAGTGCTATGCACTGGCAGTTCATGTCTGTAATCCTAGCTACTTAGGAATCTGAGATCTGAGGATCAGAGTTCTAAGTCAGACTAGGCAGGAAAGTCCATGAGACTCCAGTTAACCACCAGAAAACTGAAAGTGGTACTCAAAGTGATAGAGGGCTAGCTTTGAGCAAAAGAGCTCAGGAACAGCATCTAGACCCTGAGTTCAAGCCACATGGCCAATTTTTAAAAATCCAGTTCATGGAACAGTTATCAGATTGATAAAATGTTTTAAAAGATTAACTGTGCTATCTATAGGAACACTCTTTAAATATAATTGCATACCTAAATTAAAATGGTAGTATAAGAAATAATACACAAGGGCCAGGAGTTTTGCCTAGCATGCACGGAGATCCGGGTTTGATTCCTCCATACTACATACACAGAAAAAAAGCCAGAAGTGGTGCTGTGGCTCAAGTGGTAGAGCTCCAGCCTTAAGAAAGCCTAAGGACAGTGCTCAGGCCCTGAGTTCAAACCCTAAGTCTGGCAAGAAAAAAGAAATAATACACAGACACATCAAAAGAAAACATTAGTGGTTATCTGACTCATTTAAAGTTGATTTTAGAGCAAAGACAAATACCAGCAATAAGAGGGACACTTCATTCTGATAGGCTCAACCCATCAAGACATAACAACCTTAAATGTTTAGGTACCCAATCCAGAGTTGCAAAAGGTGCAAGAAGGTGCAAGAAGAAATACATAAGTTGGTCATTATAATTGGAGATTTCAGTACCTTTCCTAGAGCACAGGGAACATTTATCAAGATAGATAATAAACTGGTTATAAAACAGGTATCAATAAATATGAAAGAATTCATATCACAAAATGTATTTTCTCTGAATTAGTAATCATTAACAAGAAGGTATCAACAAAATCCCCAGATGTTTGGTAATTAACACATTTTTGAATAACCTATAAGTCAAATATGAAATCAAAAGAAAAATTTGAAACTATTTTTCAACTGAATAAAGATGAAGAAGCTTGTGTGGTATAGAGCTGGGGGTGTGGCTCAGATGCTGCATTTCTTGACAGCAATCAAGGCCCTGAGTTCAAATCCCTCTACTGGTAAAAAGAAGGGAAGAGGAGGAGGAAGAGGGGGAGGAGGAGGAGGAAGAGGAAAACAAAACAACAAAAGCTGCAGAATATAACTGCAAAAATGACTTAGGGGAAAAGAAAAGTCTCAAATCAGTGATCTAAGGCTTTATTTCAAGAAACTGGTCATAAGAATCCAAAGTAAGCAGAAGAAAGTAAATAATAAAGGAACAAAAGGACAAAGAGAGTTATGTTCCCAACACATATTTTTGGTAAATAAGAAACTGAGTCCAGAAGCCATGGGAAAGATGAAAAGTTTGTATTCATTTGGGTGTTTGCTCACACCTCTGATTCTTCTTAAGAACATGAAGAATCCACAGAGCTGTTTTGAGATACAGAGCCTATGTTTCACATAGGCTCATTAGCTTCTCTCATCTAGAGTGCAGGATTTGTGATTAAAAAAAAAATCTTGATTTCTTAGTTCTTTAACTCTATTTTCTGTTTTGCTTCTTTTAAATGAAATCTGAGGAACAGTTGTACATTTTAGACATCCAGTGATAATTATGAAATGCAAGATGGTGCCAGAGACTATGAGACATGCAGGGGATATAGCCGTCAACCAAGCAAGATCCCTGCTCTCTGAACACTAGTGAGAAACATACACAAGTAACTAAGAACTCAAGGTGGATGAGTGTACAGGTGCTAGCATGGAAAGCACAACTCTAAAGGCATCCACAGAATGAATAATCAGCGTGGACCTGAATTGCTCCCCACGTTAGTAGCTAAAAGGAACTCTTTATTTGATAACTACATTTTGTGTGCTTTTCTTTCTTCCTCTTTTTCTACTTAAAAAATTATATTGTTTTGGTGCTGGAGACTGAGCCTAGGGCCTTGAACATGTAATGCATGTACTCTACCACTGAGCTATAATCCCCATCCCCATGTTTCTTTGATTAGTATTATAATTCACTGTGGGTAATAACAGTTTAAGTATAAACTCCTTAGATTCTATGTACATAATATTTACTATTATTTATTTTTATTTTTATACAATACTGGGGTCTGAACTCAGGGCCTAATATTTGCTAGGTAGGCACTCTACTACTTAACTGTTCCTGTAGCCTGATAATTATTCTTTATTCTGTCCATACTATGCTGATACTATTTAAATTTCCTCTGAGTACTAAAAGGACATTAAAAGGGGTGCACGCACACGCGTGCGTGCGTGTGTGTGTGTGTGTGTGTGTCTAAGTAGTATAAATGAAAATTAACCTGGGGGTTGGGGGGAGGGAAATGGGGACCAAGACATGTGAAAGGGTATCAGTGTATGGAATTAATGCACCATCTATCTGGCAAATACCATGTAACCCTTCTATTAATTACAATAAAAAA
Source organism: Megascapheus bottae (assembly GCF_031878675.1). Lineage (NCBI taxonomy): Eukaryota > Metazoa > Chordata > Mammalia > Rodentia > Geomyidae > Megascapheus > Megascapheus bottae. The sequence goes on along the minus strand of NC_143510.1, from coordinate 78,191,286 downwards.
TATATGAAAAAAAAAGATGGAGAGTTACATACTCATGTAAATGTCTAGGCCCTAGCCTGTATTGTACGTTGAACTGCACATCTGAGGCTCATTTGCCATTCTTTGCTATTCTTATGCCAGTGGGCAACATTTCACTCTTAATATATGAATCTATTCTTGGTAGGTCTCTGTACTTTAACTAACTTATTGCTCTGAAAATAAAATAGATTTATATAACCTAAACTGAAAAAAAAGAAAATTAACCTAAGTATTTTTAACCTACTTAGGACTTTCAAAGGACTGCTTTATTAAATGAGAGCATAGGAAATGATAGAATTTGAGCCAAGAATCCACATCCTCAGATGAAGTTTGAGGGATCCTAGGCTCAGGGAAGTCAGGCCATCCCAGGAAAATGTGAAGATTCCACAGACTGAGCAGCAAAGGGTCCATGTCATTCAGAAGATTGAATATTTTAACATTTATTATATATTTTCTCTGATGAACTGATTTCACATTTGGAACTTTAGCTTTAGGAAATTATTATGTGTGTCCACCTTTGAGCTAAATGTTGTTCATCAGAGTTTGTTCAACTGAATAGTAGGCAACAACTTACTTCTACCGCCTAACAATTGCAGCCTGGCTAAATAAATTATGCCATTTCCATGCACTGGTTTTGTCGGGGTTTTCTAAGTGTGTGACAGAAATTATGTAATGTTTCTCAGATATTCTTACAACTTCCAGAACTTTTGGCTAATGGCAAGGATAGTATTAAACTTTATAATGCATCAGAATCACCTGGAGGGCTTGTTAACAGACGGATGGGTGGGCCAGTCCTGCAGAGTTTCTGATTCACTTAACAGGATAGGGGCCAAAAATGTGTATCACTTAACAAGTTCCCTAGGGATGCTGCTGATCTGAAGCCACACTGTAAGAACCATTGGTGTGGAGATGTGTTTATCTACTTGAAAGAAAACTCACAAGGTATACAAAGCAGCTGGCATACTAAATATGTGTGTCTACAGGACACAGAAATTTAGATAGAGTTCCTAAGAATTGCTGGATGTCTTGGGGATGGATGACCTTGTTAAGTATCTACTGTCTTCTATATTTCAAGTGACAGAATTTTCTCCACTGAGAAGAAATGGTAACTACTAAAATATAATAAAATTATTGAATTCTAGAAGACAGGATTGTGAGGTCTTGGCTAGTGGCACTGACAGTATCAAACTATGCCTGATCCTAGTCAGAAAACCTTGATCTTGGCTTTTAAAACATACCTTGTTAGGGAAATATGTTCAGAAGCAATCTGAGACAGAGATCCCTAGATACATCCTGGTCCTCGTGGTGACAAAACCCAGAAGAGACTTAGGTGAGATGGTGGGTTTCTACATTTTGTCTGTCTTCATTTCAGTAGTGCCACGCAGGTTTCTTCTGGGGACATTTGGAGAAAACCTGGGTGGGACCCAAAGGGCAACTTGCCAGAAGCTTCTTTGTTTCCTGATCCAGGCTAGATCCACTTCCCAGGGTATCAGATTAAGGCGTCTCCTTTCTGGAAAAAAATAGATTTCATGGTTTAAATTCCCCATTGACTTTTGTGTCTGTGGCACTCTGCTGTCTCTCTTCCAACAGGCAGCCTCCGGGGTCATGACGTCCTTTCCCTACTGATAGCAGTGTGCCAACTGTGGTGTCATGCACGCCCAGACAGAGCCACCATTCAGCCTCCACAGGCTGAGATCAGGAAGCCAAAGGGCTTCTAAATTGCCCCAAACCTTGAGAGATCTTCCTCCAGCTTTTCTTGTACTGAGCAACACCCAGAGACAGGGAGGGATTAGAGGGAAGGGAGAGAGAGGGAGCTAGGGTAAATGTCAAGGGTAAATAAGTGACCGGAACCAAGAGACCAAACAGCTGCCACTAATGTTCAGGAAAAGGAAAGGGTGGGCAGACAACATACAGAAGTGCACCATAGACTTTTTAGCAGAATGCTTCCTTGGTCAGCACTGGATTATTCTTTCTTTTGTCCTTGTGTTACTATGATTGGTAAAACAGTAGGGTAGCCTTATCATTTATACTACTTAGAGTAAGAGTTCTTCATGAATAGCTGACAAAAATGCTAGTGTTTGCATGACATCTTAAAAATAAGTCCCATTTAAGCCCACAGTACACTCAGGTTTGTTTTTGGTCTTCCAAAATATGAAACCATGTCCGGTTTCTATTTCTATACTGATTCTCAAATATATGTCCTATTATTTTGCTGAAAACAATTATTTCCAAATACATTGCTTTCTACCACTTGTAAATAGGTCTGATGAATATAGTAAGTTTTACATGTTTCTATCTAAAGAAAAATGCAAATACACAGGGTTAATTATTGCATTGCTTATATAAAACAAGTTTTTACCTCTCACCTTCTGATGGTATAACATGAAATTGTGAAGTGCCAATCTGTGTAATACATAAGGACATTATTTGGAATCCTCATCCGTTACCCAAGTGGCAAGAATAATTTTTTTTCTGTGACTTTTTTTTTCCCAGTCCTGGGCTTGAGCTCAGGGCTTGAGCACTGTCCTTGGACTTTCTCAGGGCTAGCACTCTACCACTTGAGCCTCGGCACCATTTACAGCTTTTTGCTATGTATGTGGGGTACCGAGGAATCGAACCCGGGTCTTCGTGCATGCTAGGCAAGCACTCTACCACTAGGCCAAACTCCCGGCTCCAAGAATAATTTTTTAATTGAGTTATTTACCAAAATTGATTTAGTACCTACTATGTGCCAACACTAACCTGGGACACAACAGTGATTGCTCCTAAGAAATTTAATTGTATACTGGAAAGGCAATAAATCAGTAAACAACTATATGTAAAATGTCGGGTGGTACTACTATGAACAAAAATTAAGCAGAACCATTTGAAGAGCTGGTATTTTACTCTGAAGAAAATGGGGTCTTGGGTGGAGATGGAGAGTAGGCAATGTAGTTAAGTGATCCAGCTTTTGTTTCTAGAGAATCATTCTGACTATTCATGAAAACTAGGTCTATCTTAAGTTACCATCTCCAGCAATGAGGTTTTGCTGAGGACAATTTTGTTACCTGTAGATCTGGACATGTGATCCAACACTCTCATTTTTTTGCCTTTTCTATGCTTTTTGTGCTGAAAAAAAATTTTTTTTTTGTCATCCTGGGCTTGAGCTCAGGGCCTGAGCACTGTCCTTGGGCTTTCTCAAGGCTAGAGCTCTACCATGTGAGCCTCAGCACCATTTTGGCTTTTTTGTATGTATGTGGTACTGAGGAATCAAACCCCGGCCTTTGTGCATGCTAGGCAAGCACTCTACCACTAGGCCAAGCTTCTGGCCCTGTGCTGAAAATTTTTATATGACAAAATTTTTATGCCCCAGGTAGTCCTAAAACATTTTTTTCTGTAAAATTATTTTTGGATGCCTTCTTCCTAAATGGGAGGTTTTCAAATTTTTTCCCTATATTTTATCATTACTTTATTATTTTTATTTAATTTCATTTATTGTTATTACTTTATTATCACCATACTACTTACTTATCAAAATATTTCCTATTTCACCAGCACTTGCTTCCCCAAATTAACAGATCCATTAGAGGTTTTGTGCCACTCAACCCAGAGCCTCTTTTTGACCCTCCTATAATTAATTTGCACATGCCCCCAAACTTCCAAGTAGCCCTCCAGTTTCCTTCTCAGAACCAGTTTTAAATAGTCCTTAGAGTCTACAAACTATAGAATAAGATGTTTCAATACTTAATTAACCTTGCACTAAAATGCTGCTAGCCAACTTGATTAGTCACTTTTCTCCCTACACTGTAGGTGATTTTGATTATTTCAGAAATCAAATCTATCCTCAAGGGAAGTGATTTTACGACAAGTAAGGATATGAAGAAAAAAATGCACTACCAGCTAGAACTACCAGTTCTAGACAGGGAGAACCTTAAGGTGTTAGTAATACTATCCCTGATCAATAAATGATTGGTCTTTGAAAGTGTCATATTTCATTTACAAATGTAAGTTTCTAATCTTGATTTTGCAGTTGCTCCTTAACTGGTCTTCCTGTTTAAATTCTTTACTCTTATTTATTTAGGTGCTGGGGATTGGGCCTGGGTCCACATGCATGCTAAGCATGTGTTCTACCCCTAAGTGCCCTTAGTTTTTGCCTTTTAGAATCCAGTCTTCTCTCCAAAGTGAAGGTATTTCAGAAAAAGAAAAAAAAAAGTAGTCAGGCGAGGTGGCTCACACCTATAATCCTCAGGAGGCTGAGATCTGAGAATCACAGTTCAAAGCCAGCCTGGACACTAATCTCCAATTAACCACCAGAAAAAAAAAAAAAAAAAAAAAACAGAAGTGGCTCAAGGGTAGGGCAGTAGCCTTGAGATGAAGAGCTCAGGGACAGTGCCCAGGTCCAGAGTTCAAGTCCCACGACCAGCCCCCCATCCCCCAAAAAAGTAACGGTTCAGATTCTATGTCTTCTCTGACTATAGCCTTCCAGTGACTTTTACTAGTTAGAAGATCTCTAAGTTTAGTTACTAATGGGTTTGTTTTATGTTGCCTAGAACCTTTCCAAATACTTTTCTTTTGTTCCTCCATCTCCAGTCATTGTTTTGAGATGGAGTCTCATTATGTTGCCTGTCTGGTCTCAAACTTCCAGGCTCAAGTATTGTTCCCACATTTATCTCCCACGTGGCTGGGACTACATGTGTGTACCACCACACCTGGTTTCACACTGACCTTGTTTGTTCTTTCTGGAACAGGTCACAGTTGAGTATGTTGCAGAACATTTAATTTCTCTGCTCCTTCTGCTAAAAATGTTTTTCCCCAAGATCTATACATGACTGCCTTCATTTGAGATGCAGCCATTTTTTCTGGCTACTTAAATGCATACCTATTCTGTATCGAGACAGGCCACATATCTGTTCCTTAGAATAAGAGGGTGGGTCTTTTCCCAGGTGTGACCATGGTCTATGTTATCTCATCACTCACAGATAACAAGACATAAATTAAACTGGGAGTACACTGGGCAAATAATTTGGAGTTTGCATACAGTCCTGTGCACACATGGTATTTTCTTTCTCTCTACAGGTTATTTTCAGAGCTTTGTCACCACCTTATGACGTGGAGAACCCTTATAGTGCCAAAGTTCAGGAGCAGCTGAAGATCACCAACCTCCGAGTGCAGCTGCTAAAACGACAGTCTTGCCCCTGCCACCGAAATGATCTGAACACAAAGCCTCAACATTTTACATACTATGCAATCTATGATTTCATTGTCAAGGGCAGCTGTTTCTGCAATGGCCACGCTGATCAGTGTGTACCTGTTGATGGCTTTAGACCCATCAAGGGCCCAGGAACATTCCATGTGGTAGGTAAAACAGGTCCTCATCTATGAAAAAGAAACTGGAACTTACTTTCTGCTTTGGGCATTGATTGTCTGAATCTCCTGAATGCTGCTATATGTCAACATTGCATTTCTTGTTTCTTTTCTCCTCAAAGCCACAAGTATCCTGTTTTTGAATCTTCACTTTTAGAATCATAGTCAAGCATGATAACTAAATTCCTTGGAAAAGATCCATGCCAGTTTTTAGTACTGTGGCCTTCAGATAGGAAGTGTAAGGTGAGCAGCAGCAAGAGGCTGGCATAATCATATTAGTGGCATTACTGCACTGAAGCCAGTTTTGATAATAAATAGGGACCATTGTTGAGTAGAATTTAAAGTGCAGAAAAAAGAACCTCAGCTTCATTCCTGGTTTCTTTGCTTTCTAGCCAGTAGAGTGAATAAGAAGGATCCTCTGTAAAGAGCCCCCCAGTTCTCTGAACGCTTAAGACAGTGTTAACTTCTCTGTCTTCTCTTGTGCTTTCCTTTAAACTTGTCTTTGTCTGCCTCCTGCCCCTGACACTGTGACCTTCCTGAGGACAGGATGATTCTTACATCCTCAGGACTGACTTTGTTCAAGAAACCATAAGTAGGTGGTCAGTAAACATCAAAGAAATAGGAAGATGATAAAAAGTTAGTACCATCATTTATTTGTCCACATTTCATCATATTCCAGAAAAGAAACAGAGTCTCAGATAGCTAGTATGTTGTTGGGACACGTTTAGAGCTATGTATGAGGATTAAATAAGGAGAAGGCAAGTGGGATAACACTGTACTCCCTTAATTTTCTATGCTGTTCTGTCATTTCTAAGCAAAGAAACCCATACACGAGGTAAAAAGGCCTTGGAATATCCTTACCACATTGCTAAAGGGTAGATTCCATAGTCCTCTTTCTCCCACCCCGATATATGATGGACTACCAGGAGTCAAGGATAAAGTAGTATGACATGTGTTGGCTAGCCTGAATCACTGGCATCAGTGGGGTAACTCAGATGAATAGGACAATTAAGTCCTGAGGATGCAAAAAGCATATAATCTCTGTCCTTAGGAAGGACATGGTCTCAGGGGGGAGGTAGCAAGTAATGAATAACAAAGAGAGAAATAGTCTTGTTACTTCTGGATGTGAATTTCGGGGTCCTAAGATTGAAATGAATTCAGCTTTCATGCAACAAATACCTCCTGGTTTCTAGACACTGAAGGGCCTTTGAAATAGTGCCTCAAATGAAGTATGGAATACTTTAGGTATATCTTGATTCATTCAGGTATGGTTCAGATTCAAAGCAGCCCATGTTCTGCAAACATCAATCAACTATACTGTCTGTAAACTAAAAAGCTTGTGTCGAGTAGTCTGCTGATAAATTTCCACTATTATATTTAGTGAATTAGTGAAAATACAGCACACAAGTCTATTGTTTCCTACACTGTCTCTTATAATCCAAGCTTTATATAAGGTCACTTCAAAGTAGAGTCCTGAGCAAAAGGGCAGATTCAATTCCAGAGACCTCCACAATATAGCACAGAGTAGGCAGACCATAAATATTTGTAGAATGAATGACCTGTGAAACAACCTAAAAATCTTTGGTCAACTGGACTGAATCGCCAACATCATCAAAAGCTTTATGAAACATTCATGAGCATCCATTTAAAAAGTCATTTCTTTAAAAAATAATAAATTCTCTGAATGTAAACTTTCAAAGACTTATCAATACTTTCTAAGGAGAAAAACTCCAGAAGTTTCTCTTTATTCAGTCGATTTCAGTAAGGTACAACTGCTTACTCAGGATTCAACAGACTTTTGTAAAAGCCTTAAAATACAATTATTCTGTACAATGTTGTCAACAATGAAATTAACCTATAAGGAGGAACATAATAGGCAAGTAAAAGGGGATTATGACGTGTTTTTCCATATCAGAAGGATGGTAAAAGTGAGAGGTTTCCATAGAATAAAAACCTCATTTCTTGGCTCACTTCAGGTGGCTTTGCATTCCTTAGGAGCCTGTGAAAAATATGTGAATTCTTAGCTTCTCCCCAGACCAAAAAAAAAATCAAAAAGTATGATTGAAGGACCTAGGAATCTATTTTTAAAAGCTCTTCCAGTGACGCAGGTGCTTGCTAGCATTTGAGACCCTGAGCTGGTTCATCTGCAGCTCACACTGGTGCTGGGTGAGTATTACCTAATGAAATAATATATAAGGGCTAGAAGTTTTCATGGTTGATGATAATGAGTTAAAGAAGTTAATGGAAATGATACTTGGTTTATTTCTAAAGCTATCTAAATATCTGAGATATTTAGGCTCTGCTTCTTTCTTTAGAAGAAAGAAACACAAATTGACAGCCTCCTGTATCTTTTAAAATAATAATAAATACATAATACCTCCTTCTCCCTGACGTGCCCCCTGTCTTCCCTTTTAGCTTTTGTCGGTTCCTTTTTTTTTTTTTTTTTGCTGCTGCTGTGGCTTGAGCTCAGGGCCTGAGCATTGTCCTTGGGCTTTCTCAAGGCTAGCACTCTACCACTTGAGCCACAGCAGCATTTCTGGCTCTTTCTATGTATGTGGGGTACTGAGGAATAGAACCCGGGTCTTCGTGCATGCTAGGCAAGCACTCTTACCACTAGGCCAAACTCCTAGCCCTCTCAGTTCCATTTTTATAGCTGCTTATCTTGCTAGAAAGCAGAAGAATGCAATGCTTAAGACCCTAGAACTGAAGTCACACAGACCTGAATGTGACTCACCTCAGAATTTATTAAGACACTCCATGTCACTGAGTTACAGTTTTCTGAAATAAGGATATGTAATTCTGCAGTTACTATGAGAATTGAACGCATGATGGTAAGCTGGGTGCTGGTGGCTTATACCTGTAATCGTAGCTAATCAGGAGCTTGATCTAAGGATCATGGTTCAAAGCCAGCATATGTAGGAAAGTCCATGACACTCTTAACTCTAATCACCAAAAAGATGGAAAATGGAGCTGTGGCTCAAATGGTAGAGAGCCTTCAGGGGAAAGAAAAAGGATAAGGGATAACAACCAGACCATGAATTTAAGTTCTAGGACCAGCACACAAAGCAAGCAAGCAAGTAAGCAAGCAAGCAAGAAAGAAAGGGAGACAGAGAGATGGGGGAGGGAAGGAAGGAAAGAAAGGAAAAGCAAGCAAGCAAGCAGCCTGGGTTATGGTAAAGGAAACTTACATTCCTATTACTGTTAGCCACCTCTGTCTACACTTTCTTCCTCGTCCATTTCTTGTCCAATAATGGCAAAAATAAATGTTAGGTTGGGCATGGTGGCTCACACCTGTAATCCTAGCTACTCAGGAGGCTGAGATCTGAGGATCATGGTTCAAAGCCAGTTTGGGTACTAAAAGTCCTTGAGACTCTTATCTCCAATTAACTACTAGAAAACCAGAAGTGGTGTTGTGCCTCAAGGGGTAGGACATTAGCCTTGAGCTGAAGAGCTCAGGGACAATGCTAAGGCCCAGAGTTCAAGTCCCACGACCTGTAAAAAAATAAAATAAAAATAAATATTAGATTATATGCTGCTTGGCATATTTATAGGACTAGCAGGGTTGTGGCAAGAAAAACTACTTTGACTCCGGCCTACTAGAGCCCAGAAATTAGATGAAGGGAAGACTTTAAGCTTTCTTCTCTTCGCAGCTGAGAAGAACTGTTTCCTAACAGCTGCTGATGTTACAGCTGTTGGATAATGGATGATAATAAGGAGGAAAGTGGAGCCAGAGCGGTGGCTCATGCCTGTAATCCTAGCTACTCAGGAAGGCAAGATCTGAGGATCAAGGTTCAAAGCCAGCCCTGGCACAAAAGGACCTGAGACTCTTATCTCCAATTAACCACTAGAAAACAGGAAGTGGGACTTGGCTCAAGGGTAGGACGGTACCCATGAGCTAAAGGGCTAAGGGACAGCGCCCAGGCCGAGTTCAAGTCCCAGGACCCACAAAAGAAGGAGGAGGAGGAGCAGGAGGAGCAGGAGGAGCAGGAGGAGGAGGAGGAGGAGGAGGAGGAGGAGGAGGAATGTGGAGCATTTTGGAGTTTTACTAAAATATCATCCATTGCCTAACACAAAGCTCTCAGAGTACCATGTGATATTTAAGTGCCTTGAGCTATACTTCTGAAGGTGGCCTTTCTTTTGTTATCAAAACTCATTAGCAAACAGAGTCAATATTATGACTATGTGTTCTATATCTATGTGTCAACATTGAGACCTGTAGAATCATATTAGTGGAATTTAACGATAATGTTATTTAGTCACCTGGCTATTTAAGGCAGGTTTTAGAATTATCCATATTGTCTTATTCCAAAATTTTTTTTTACCAATTGAATGAGTATACTTATTCATATATTATTGCTTGCACATTTCATGTTTCATATAAATTCAGAACATATTTAAGGCTATAATTTGTATCTTCTTTTTTAAAAAGTTCATTAAGCTGGAAGCTTGTAATCCTAGCTATTCAGGAAGCTGAGATCTGAGGATTATGGTTCAAAGCCAGCCTGGGCAGGAAAGCGCATGAGACTCTTACCTATAAGTAACTACCAGAAAGCCAGAGATGGCTCAAATGATATAGTACTAGCCTTGAGCACAAAAGCTTGGGGACAGTACCCAGGCTCTGAGTTATAGCTCCAAAACTGGCACACATGTGTGCGTGCAACACACACACACACACACATACACACACACAAATAAAATGTTACTATTTTCGGAATAAACCACAAGTACACTTAGAACTCCTTCCCATGAATCTCAATAATTTTTTTGTCTATGTCAGTTGTGGGGTTTGAACTCAGGTGCTGTCCCTCAGCATTTTTGCTCAAGGCTAGCACTTTAGCACTTGGAGCCACTGCTCTACTTCTGGTTTTCTGGTGGTCCATTGGAGATACGAGTCTCACAGACTTTCCTGCGTGGGCTGGTTTTGAACTATGATCCTCAGATCTCACCCTCCTGAGTAGCTAAGATTTCAGGCAAGAGGCACCAGTGCCTGGAAAATATTTGCAATCTTAAGAAAAAGAACAAAAGATTTTAAGATAATTCATGGGCTATTTAAGTGGAATAATTACATCAAAAATTTAATATTTGTATGTAATAAAATATACATTCATACTTGAAAATAAATGTCTAAAATTAGTTTTGTCTAAATTTATAGATTTGAAAGTTTTAACTGCCATATGTTAAAATACTAGTAATTATAATCGGTCTCTTACTGTGCCAGGTCCTATGCACTCATGCTGAAAACATTGTTGGTTTCATTCTTTACAATAACTCAAGTATCATAAATTTCATTCTTAGATGAGGAACTGAAACTTATAAATGTTAACTGACTTCCTAAAAGCTAATAAAGGGTAGAGCTATGTTTTGGTGCCAGACACCAAAGTCCATTCTCTTATTGTTGTGCTATGAAAGGCAAGGATCTGCACAGGGATGACATTATGCCGAGAGCAGAAAAAAGGGTCATGGGACTGATTGTCATGATGGACCATTTTATCTAATATAAAGATGCAAGAGATCAAAGACTCTCACCCCAGTAGGTTACCAAGGGTAATGGGCAATATGTTCACATCAGCCACATTTTAGTGTGGATCAAGAAATTAGCATTAATTTTATCTTATCCTTTATTCACCAATTAGTGGATTGCCCAAAGGAAAGAAAGAATGAAAGCAGTCACTTTAGATAATCTGTAAGTAACTAATTTAGAAGTGACTTTCTTTCAGAGGATGGGTAATGGATATCTTTGGCTTCATTAGGAAGAAAAAATTTTGGATTTTTGCTGCTACTGAAAGGCAGCAGCCACCCTATTCATCTCATTTTTCTGAAGGTATGTTAATCTACCACCAATGGTGACATAATATATTTGTGATATGAACAAAACACAAGGCCTGCCAGTTTGCCTCAGTGTGAGTTTATGTATTCTTAATTTATCTGAGTCCTTGCACTGTGTGTTACTCTTAGGTTCTGAATTGAGATAGAAACAGCCTTGCCAGAGAATTAAACTGTTACTGTGCAACATAGATCTAGAGAAGTAAGAACCTACTCTTTGGGCTTCAGATGTTAAATAGTGATAATTATAAAGTTTACAATGTTCAATTTTTAGGAAATGTTATTCTATGTAAGCACAGTAATACTTGCTTATATGGAATGCTGAGAAACCAAAGACCTATACAAAAGTATTTTTAAAAAGTTTATCATCATCATATTCTAATACATGATACAACCATTTTGTATTAGTTGTAGAACTTGAAAGAATGATAAAATATGTAAGATGTAGATTTTCACAAGTTCTTAAAAATATTCTCTAATATCCTGATTCTGTAGAATAAGGCCTTTTAGTTAAGATACAAGCCTTTACAATGTTTTTATTTTACATAGTCATTACTAAGCTGTCATGACTAATACATTTTATTCACTATTTTTTCTAAGTATTAGAGTAATTATATTTTCTACTAAGAAGAGAGTATTGTATTCTTGACTACAAATATTTATCTGATGAAAATCCAGATGTCTATATATTTTGAATTTGAAGTTGGTTTGGCATTAGAAAACAAACTAATGTTGGTATCATAATCATAAACATGGAAAAAGGCACCTGATCTTCTCAAGAGAATCAGATAAAGTTTGACAAAACTCAACTTCTTTTGTGAAAAATGAAAAGAAAATACTGAGTATACTAAAGGTCATCTATAAAAGTCCTATTTAATGGTTGAAGAACAAATGCTTGGACCAGGAGTTTGGCCTAGTGGTAGAGTGCTTGCTATCATGCACGAAAACCCAGGTTTGATTCCTTGGTACCACATACATAGAAAAAGTTGGAAATGGGGCTGGGAGTTTGGCCTAGTGGTAGAGTGTTCACCTAGCATACATGAAGCCCTGGATTTAATTCCTCGGTACCACGTACACAGAAAAAGCCAGAAGTGGTGCTGTGGCTCAAGTGGCAGGACACTAGCCTTTAGAAAGCCCAAGGACAGTGCTCAAGCCCTGAGTTCAAGTCTCAGGACTGGCAAAAGAAAAAAAAAAAGAAAAAGCTGGAAATGGTGGTGTGGCCCAAGTGGTAGAGCTCAAGCCTTGAGAAAACCCAAGGACAGTACTCAGGCCCTGAGTTCAAGCCTCAGGACTGGCAAAACAAAACAACAACAACAACAACAACAACAACAACAAAATGAACGAACAAATGCTTCTGCCCACATACTCTAATTAGGAACAGGAAGAGGATACTTATTCTCACCACATATATTCAGTTTTGTACTGGAAATTCTAACCATGGCAGCTAAGCAAGAAATAAAAGGAATCCAGCTTAGGGGAAACAGCACAGTCTTTATGCACAGATGATATGTCTTTTATAGAGAGAAAAAACCCACTATGACCTATTAGACCTTATAAACAAGTTTAATAAAGTTGTAGAGTATAAGAAAATCAGCTGTTTCTATATTCTGACAATAAATGATGCAAAAGTAAATATATTGAAAAATCAATCATACACTAAAAAGGTTAAAATGATGAATTATTTTTGTTTTGTGAATGCTATCTCACTATCTCAATAAGAAAGTGCAAAGTTTAAAAAAACAACAATGAACCAAACCAAACAAAGCAAAAGGCTGTTCATATAAGAATTTTGAAGAGTCAGTATATTTCTTTTCAAGTCCTGGTCACTAAACTGTTTTACAATCAATGTCTTTGGCTACAAAGGGTTTGAAGAAGATCAGTGCTTTCAGTGATTATGATTGCTGTTTCTGACCACATACAGATGACCACAGATTTCTTGATGGCTGTCTACTCTGATAAGAGTTGCTCAAAAACAGACATTTTTTTTTTTTGTCTGAAACTAGGATTCAAACTGAGACCAGCATTCAACTCAGTATCTGATGCTTGCTTTTGCTCCCTGGCTGGCACTCTATGACTTGAACCATGCCTCCAACCCTGGAACTTTTTGATAAATCAGTTTTTCTACTTTGATCTTTTATATCAGCTGCTCAGTGATACTGCACTTTACAAGACTCACCTAGACACATGCAATTTTCTAGTATGAAGAGAATCATCTGAATGAATTAATTCAACAGCAGAAAACTATGGAAGAAAGTATGTCCAAGTAACTGGCTTCTTGTACTACAATTATGGGCTCTCATTTATCTTAAACAAGTCAACTTTTGTAACACTCTCTGCACTGGATAGAATACTGAGTGACAGTCACACAGAGCTGTCAAGGGAGAAGGAAAACAGTTGGAAATGAGAACTAGAATGAATCTTAAAAAAAAAAAAGACAACTTTGTAAGAGAATGCAAAGTAGTTTGCAGAGGAATTTTCCCTTAAAATAAGCAAAAGCTATGTGAACACATTAAATAAGTGAATGTGAATGGGGTGAAAAGTACTTAACAACTCCCATAGTAATTCAAATAGAATTTACCTGGCCCCCAACTCATTATAAAAACTCATCTAAATCCTAAAAGACATAGAAAAAGGCCTCACAAAAACCTTCCTTCTTTCTCATGTCAAACTCTGCTTAACAGATAAACTGCTTACAGAATGAGTCCATTCGCTTTTGCTTTCACCCACTTTCCCAGGTTCTTGCTTAATAATGTATTAAGATTTTTAACACTTAAATATTGTTCATTCGTGTTCACTATTTTTTACTAAAATGATTAAAATTAAACAGGTACTGATAAATTAAAATTGAGATGGTCCCTTTTTTCCTCAATGAGATTATATTAGAGGAAATTATTTTAGGTATTTGTGGGAAGAATTTTAAAAATCCTCTTGGTGACATCACTGTTCTAAGATGGAGCTTCTAATATTTTAGGAATCTCTTGGGAGTTCTGTTCCACCACTGATTTTCTGTGTGACCTTGGACAAACTGATGTATAAAAAGGCAAGTGCAAAGTAAAACTATGAAAACAAAACTAACTGGGGTAAATGTAGGAGCACTGTAGGAGCAAACTGCATGGCCTTGTAGCAGCTGTCCTCATAACTGAGCTTAGTTAATCAGGTAGCAATTTGGCTAAAAAGAATCACTTAGCAGTATATTAAGACAGGAAACTCAGAATTACACTTGACTCAAAATTTGTCTGTGGATAAGAAAGTCTAGTGATATTTGTAGTTGGAGAAACTGTGGCTGTTAGTGGGGAGGAAGCTAATTTGATGTTCTAAATTTACATGAGGAGGATCCTTTTTTCTGTCAAGGGGCATTTAGATATTCATAACATCACTCTTGGGCCTTTTAAATTATCAATACAGCAGATGATGGCCTGCAGCTGATGAGAAGCATCGAAGCATGTGTCTGTACTGTCATATATCACTTTGTAACAGTGAAATAAATGACTTAATAAACATGCTGCCAGTTGCCCATGGCTCATGCATGTAATCTTATCTACTCAGGAGGCTGAGATGTGAGAATTGCAGTTCAAAGCCAGCCCAGGTAGCAAAGTCCAGGAGACTCTTAGCTGCAGTAAGCTCATATAAAGCCAGAGGTGGCACTGTGGTTCAGAGTGCTTGAGCATAGAGGCTTAGGGACAGTGCCTAAACCCTGAGTTCAAATCCTAGGACCAGCAAAAAAATAATAAAATCATTGTGCATCATAATGTTGGCATAACATGCATGTAAATCTGAAGCAAAATTATGTACATATACTAGCCCAATGGAAGATCATTAAGTTCAGATCCATCCTGGGCTTCATAACCAGATCCTATTTCAAACAAGCAAAAAAATGAATAAAATGTTTAAAAGAAAAAGATAAGACTCTCACTGATACATATATAATCTATTACTAAGGGACCAGTAAAATATTGCAACCAATTCAAATAAAAATTCAAAGAATCATGCATGCATAAGCAAATAACTATTGCTGAGATATACTTATAAATAATTGCAGCCAGGCAGATTGGCTCACGCCTGTAATCCTAGCTACTCATGAGACTCTTATCTCCAATTAACCACCAGAAAACTGAAAGTGGAGCTGTAGCTCAAGGGGTAGTGTGGTAGTCTTGAGATGAATTGCTCAGGGGCAGTGTCCAGGCCCCAAGTTTAAGTCCCATGACTGACAAAAAAAAAATTTCAAATCAGGTCAGTATGAGGGGCAATGTGCATTCTATCCAACACTATCCAACTGATATGTTTGATAAGAATTATTTGCATTACTATTAGTTTGCTACAACTTAGATGTAATGTAAGTCGATGATAATAAAGAGAGATAGCCTAGAAATTATATGTTTGCTCACTTCAAGAACATTTCATAGTTTTTTCTCAACAATAGGAACACTGTATTAATTAGGGAATTGTGCAAAGAAAGGTTATTCTAGTTATGAAGTTTCTCAAACAAATTCTTTATTTGAATCTCCTACATCCATAGTTTCCTCATAAAAGGAAAGGTTTGTTTTGTTCTAATTGCACTAAAGGGTAAGAGAATCCTACCTAAAATTATTCAGAAATTCAACATTTATGCTGCACTGCTTGCTTGCAAACAAAACAGGATTTTATTGAGCCAAATTTTAAAACAATGAGAACACTTTAACATTTCTTAGTTGTCATTTTGTTTGTGTCAGTCTTGGGGCTTGAACTCAGGGTCTGCACACTGCCCCTAAGTTTTTGTCATTAAAGCTAGTACTTGAGCCACAACTTTATTTCTTTTTCTTGGGTTTTTTTTTTTTGGGGGGGGAGTCTCATGTACTTTCCTGGCTCAAATACTTTATTTGCCTGAGCTGGCTTTGAACCATGATCTTCAGATCTCAGCCTCCTGAGTAGCTAGGATTACATGCATGAGACACCAATGCCAGGCTCAGTTAGCTTTAAAAAGAATTAGTAGGGCCACAAGTGTGGTAGAGTGCTTGCCTAGCATGCACAAAGCCTTGGCTTCAATTCCTAGGTACCACATATACAGGAAAAAGTGAGAAGTGGTGCTGTGGCTCAAGTGGTAGAGTTTTAGCCTTGAGATAGCCCAAGGACAGTGGCCAGGTCCTGGGTTCAAGCCAGGAAAAAATAATATTAAAAATTAAAAGACTATACTAATGACTCATACCTGTGATACTATAAAACTCTGCCAAATCATACTGATTTGGAAGCAATGCCTATAGTGTGGAGTACACATATTGTGTATGCATGTGTGTGTGTGTTTGTGTGTGTGTGTGTGTGTCTGTGTCTGTGTGTATGTTTCTGAGTGTCCTTTCATTTACTGTGATTTAAAAAAAATGGTAAATAGCTGGATGCAGTGGCTCACACCTGTAATCCTAGCTTCTCAGGAGACTGAATTCAGAGAATCAAGGTTCAAAGCCAGCCTGGGCCCAAAATTACCTGAGACTCTTATCTCCAATTAACCTCTAGAAAATGGGAACTGGGGATTGGCTCAAGGGTAGGGTGGTAGCCTTGAGCTGAAGAGCTCAGGGACAGCACCCAGGCCAAGTTCAAGACCCGTGAGCCACCAAAAAAAAAAAAAAGGTAAACAGCATATTCAATGAAATGGATATACTGTTAGATGAAATTAAAATTCATTATATGAAAAAGTTATTTATGCAAAAAAATGGAAATTAGCCAGCAATCCTCATCTTAAAAAGTGCATCAGAAACATTAGATTTGCACAGAGTTCTTAAAACTAGAGTTTTAGAGCCCACACCCAAACTCCAGTTGTTCCACATGTCAGGTCCAGTCTCTCTATGTCAAATAAAGAAAAAGGCATGATGAAGGGCAAAGCATGGGAAGCCACAAGACAATAGCAATTCAGATCCCCTGAAGGACTACAGTGCTTCTGGAGTACACACCTGAGTCATAGGTTTAAATAGACAAAGAATTAAGGGCAGATAGAAAAAGTATGCAGGCTGGGAGTTTGGCCTGATAGTAAACTGCTTGCCCAGCATGCACGAAAACCCGTATTCAATTCCTAGGTACCACATATATAGAAAAGGCTGGAAGTGGTACTATGGCTCAAGTGATAGAGCTCTGGCCTTGAGAAAACCCAAACCCTGAGTTCAAGCCCCAGGACTGCCCCCTCCCTGAAAAAAGTATGCAAAGTTAAGCAGTCACAGTCACAAATTTGTTCTGGTAGTCATAGATGGCAGCAGATGGTCTGATAGTCCATTGTGTCAGGATTGGTCAAGAAAGGACTTGTTACACTAAGAGTTACTGATTTTCAACAAGTGGTCCAGTCTCGTATTGCTCTTGCCTGGCTTTTAAGATGGATGTAACCATAATCATAACCGAGGGGAGACTTTCTCAGGACAAAGGACATAGATACAAAATGGAAGAAGCTGTGATGCTTAGCTTTTCTTTTGATGTTAAGTAATTTATAGGCCAAAGTAAGCAGTCTATATTTTTTAGCAAAAGCAGTTTTAAGTACCCATTCAAATATTGTTTATTACTCTTCATTACCTCAATTGAACCTGACTGTAAAATCATCACCCTTGATGATACTACTATCCTTTTCCAGACCACACTGATTAGGGATATTAGTAACATAACAGAGGTGCCATCTGCAGAACATACTTTTAATAGGATTTCAATTACATTCTTTTTACCATTTCTGTACATTTATTCAGTAGAATTTCTTATGGCTTATTAGTGCTTGCAGTGGCATGAAAACTCCCCTAGGAGGCGTCAGAATTTCCAGCATGCAGACAGGAAAGTTTTACATGAAAGCAATGAATGTGTAAGAGCATATTGTGCCTGGGAGTTTGGCCTAGTGGTAGAGTGCTTGCCTAGCATGTATGAAGACTTGTGCTCGTTTCTTTGGTACCACACACATAGAAAAAGCCAGGAGTGGTGCTGTGGCTCAAGTGGTAGAGCTCTAGCCTTGAGAAAGTCCAAGGATAGTGCTCAGGCCCTGAGCTCAAGCCCAGGACTGGCAAAAAAAGAAAAAAAAAAAAAAAAAAAAAGCATATTGTGCCTCTACTTTTTGTTTGCCTTCAGAACTGCCTAGCTTCTCCATGAATTCTAAGTGGCTTCTATTCTTATGAGCTCTTAAAGGACAGGTTTGTTTGGGATTTACCCATCATTTCATTTAGTATCACCCTAAAGAAACTTGGTCAAAATGGGCCCCTCCACTGCACATTCAAATGTCATTTAAAAGGGTAGTTTAGAGATTAATTGGGGGTACTCTGGAGTCAAACTGGTAGAGTTTGTGATCTTGGGAGAATGACTAAGACCTTTGAGCCTCAGTTTTCTCATTTTTGAAATTCGTTAACAGTAATTATACCCACCTTATAGGTTTTTTTTGTGTGTGTGAACAAATGAGATGGTATTTATGCAATACCTAGAACAATGCCAAGGGCAGTGTAAGAGCAACACTGTTACTATTACTCATTATCTCCATGACCTTCATAGCCCTTACACTTCTAGTACCTCTCCCAGAGACACCAGGTATAAGCTAATACATCCTATACTGAAGTACTTGTGAACAAAACTGAATGTGATAAATGACTGAAAGGATCTCCTTCACATTTCAAATGTATAACTAGCTGGTAGCCTTCTTAGCAGTTTTTTAAAATGGGACTAATCTCAATAACTTAAAAATTCTCAAAACCCTATTAAGTATATATCAGCAGAATGAAAAACTAGCACATATTTACTGAAAATCTACTGTGTCCATTACTGGGAATTGAAAGAAATTGAAATTTCTGCCCTGAAAGAATTTACAATCTAGTGGAGAAAGGCAGATAAGCATTTAATTCCCATACAGAATGCTAAATGCTTAACACTTTCTTACAAAATTTGCATTGGCTCCATTCATGCTTTTTCTCCAGATCTGTCAGTCAGATCAGGCTCTTGGCAAATTAGTGAAGTAGCCACAGTTTGTCTCTGCTCCTTCCTTTTCTGCCTTAGGACATTCCCTTTGTCTATGCCAGCAAGTCCCTTCCTCCTCCAGCCTATTCGGAGTCCAGTTGTAGGTCTGAGAACAGATGGTAACTATGGCTGCTAGTTTATGTTTTATGCCTCACCTGAGGGTAAGTGCATTTTTGTGAAGAGCTCCTGAACCAGAAACACAATTAGAACTACAGAAAGAAATTGTTACAAGAACAATTTCAGGATACGGGTAGCTCACTAATTTTTATTCTGTAATTATAATTGTTTTTGCCCTATACCTATATTTTACTGACCACACTTATTTTGTTATTGTTGTTTTTGTTTGTTTTTTGGTTGCTGGGTTTTTTTTCAGTCATGGGCTTGAATTCAGGGTCTGCACACTGTTCCTGAGTTCTTTTGCTCAAGGATAGTGCTATACAGCTATGCGCCACAGCTCTACTTTTGGTGATTAATTGGAGATAGAGTTTCAAACTTGCCTAGACTGGCTTCAAATGGTGATCCTCAGAACTCTCAGCCCCCTGAATAGCTATGATTATAGGTATGAGCCACCAGGCTGACCATGCTTTCTGATAAAAACAGTTTTCTCTAGTGTTCCAGAATAGAACAAAGAGTAAATCGCAGAGAATTTAATTTGCTTGCTTTCTTCCAGCTAGACTATTGGGCAAAGAGTTGGAATATTAGGCCTTTTATCTGTTTTGCCTCATTCTGAAAGAATGTTCCAGGCCCCATTTTCAATTATTATGTTCATCTTCACTAGCAGAACTTTTACTTTGGTTAAATTAAAATACCTATACATTTGATGGGAAAAGGTCATATCTCATTCATTAATGAAAAAACACATGTTTTCCTCACAATGCTTTCTATTCATACATTTTTAAGGTAGCATTATTGTGCATGTTTTGATCCTGAGCAAGAAGAACAAGTTCTAACACGTTAACCTGTTATTAGAATTCATCTCTTCATGCATAAAAAATTCATTCTTTTAGAAATTTATCCATTTTCTCTAAAGAGAATTTACTGTCTCCTTAGAAAACTGCTTTTACTTTCACATTTGGTCTTAAATTTGCACATAGCATGGTTGTACTTTCTTTTTTTTTTTTTTTTTGCCAGTCCTGGGCTTGAGCTCAGGGCCTGAGCACTGTCCTTGGACTTTCTCAAGGTTAGAGCTCTACCACTTGAGCCTCAGCACCACTTCCAGCTTTTTTCTATGTATGTGGTACCAAGGAATAGAACCTGGGTCTTCGTGCATGCTAGGCAAGCACTCTACCACTAGGCCAAATTCCCAGCCCTCTAAATTGTTTTTTTTTTTTTTATTGCTACATAGAGGCTGATGAACTGTTGCCACTGTCTCTATATTGGCCCTTTTCTCTGCCTCATACAGTAAACACTTCATATTGTTGTTTTGGGGTGTTTTTGTTTTTTATTTTTTGCCAATCCTGAGGCTTGAAGTCAGGGCCTAGGCACTGTCCTTGAGCTAGCACTTCCTTGAGTGCTTGAGCCATAATACCACTTCAAGCTTTTTCTGTGTATGTATCTAGTACCAAGGAATGGAACCCCAGGCATCATGCATACTAGGCAAGTACTCTATCATTAAGCCACATTCCTGGCCTCTATATCCTGTTTTTATAAAACTTTTTTTAAGTTTCAATGATAGTGAGAAAGAATGTTTGTTTTCCATTGGAATTGAACGTTCCTTGATCATGAGTGAAAATAGAGTCTGGAATATATGTACAATAGTGATACAAAGTGATCTTATAAAATGCATACATTTCTGAATGGTAAGCTATAAAAATGATTTTCCACCTACTTTCATTATCATTTTCAGTAAGATCTAAATGACAAAGAGAGTCAAACACTAGTTGTTGCCATCTTTCTTAGAAAGCAACTGGAAAATGAATTTTTACCAGATTTACCTTAAAGAATCTAACATGAATCTACCAATACTTTAACCCTCTTGCTTTTCTGCTTTGAAATTCCATTGTGGTGACTCTGGGCGGGGGGCAGAGGGCGGGGAACATCACCAGATGATCAACATCTTTATGTGAGAGGAGGAACTAGAATAATATTTAGTCTGAGATTAGCCACAAACAATGGGAAACATGAAGTAAGGAAGAAAAAAGAAAGAAAAAAAAGTAAGTGAAGTAGAATTTTGGCTTAATTATTATCAATATAAACACAAATGGAAGTCTGTCTTCAGAGACTATTAATATTTCTTTATCTTCCTGTTAGTGTCACATTGAGAAAGAAAGAAGAAACAATGTGTGACTCTCCCTTGTTTGATGTCAGATAATTCTGGAACATTCTGCAATTGCTGAGAAAGCAAGAGGAGTCATCTATGTTATTCACATCTTCTTGAGTACAAAGAACTGTAGCTAGCTGGCTGTAATGAAACAGTACCTACAGTATATAAAAGCAGTCCTTAAAATCACAGACCCTTACAACTCAAAAGGACCATGAAGGTTGCTTAAGCCAGTCATCCATCTAATATTTATTCTACAACATCCTGACAAGTTATTTTCCATCACACAAGCTTGACACTGTCTGTAATCACAAACTCCACTCATACCTAATTTCCTCAACTATGTAATATCTGACTACTAAAAGTCTTCTGTCCTAAAAGGAACATCAATGAAAACATTTTGTAGGCAGGTCTTATATATCTTTCAATGGTAGGTATAAAAGATAATTTTTCCATCTTCCCCCCACTTAAATTCTATGTCAATAACTTCAAATGTGAAAAAATAGTATTTTCCTTCTATGTCTCTTTTGCTTGAATGTAAAATAAAGTTCTCACAAAACTATACAGATCTAAGTAAACATGCTGTTTCAGCAATTTCTTGAATAATTTCAAAGCTCATAAGAGACCCTTTCTAGAAGACAAATATGCTACAAATGGCCAGCAAAACAGAATAATATCCGAAACAAATAAAACGGAGCTAAATATGAGTATGAAAACTTGACATCAAACAAAAAAGTATTCTTAGAATCAACAGAAAGGTTTCTGGAACCATTTTGATGTGCAGATTATGTCTTAGGTAATTAATATTGTATTTTCACTGTTAACTTTTTAATTTTACAATTAGATAACCCTATACTACTTTTCAAATAAACCTTAAGCATATGACCCCATTTTCTTGTTCTTTACCTAGTTTTTGTATACCCAACAAGAGCTAGCTGTGCTTAACTAAGTTTTTCTTTTTTTTTTTTCAATGAAGTCCTAGTTTTACTTGCACATTTTTCACAAGCATCAAATAGTAGGTGATCTTTCAAGCTTGAACAGCAACAGTTGTATCGCTGAGGAAGGATTTCTTGTTTTAAACTGTGTAGGTAATGATTTACAGCTATTTGGGGGTAATTCTCAAAAGGACAGCTCCTTGAATTTTTCTGGGTGCAGAAAAATTTGCTGGATTAACATCTTTCAGACCCTGGGAGGTTCATCCCAATTCTTAGAATGAGTGTGCAAGGGAATGCTCCAAAATCCTTAATCCAAAGGGAATTGACCTCTTCATAATTATTTTGTAATACATGTGACTGTTTGATGATGTTACCCTAAATACCTGTAACCTCTTGAGGCCTGGAATTTGTAGAACAATATGAATCTATGAGTGGAATGAAATTACTAACAGGCCTTAGACATCCTCAGACCAAACCAAATAAACTAAAGCTATGAGAACAGTTGAGTTCCTCTAAAGAAAACTAACAATATTTTCAACATCTTTGGACAGCCTTCAATAAATGGTAGCTAAAAGTAGAACAGATAGAAGATGGCAGTAAACAGTAATTAACAAAGAACCTTTTGAAATCCTTAATGTGATTTTTAAAATATATGTGGGTGCCATCATCCCAACAATAAAATAAAAATTAAATACATATATATATATATATATATTTGTGGGTGCCATCTGCTTTTGGAAGGCACAAGTTGGGAAAGGGAGTTGTGGAAGAGAAACAATAAAAGGGGAAGGGAAAAGATCATAATAGGCAAGATAGAAAAGTAAAATAAATTTTGCTTTGGAGTGAAAAAAAGTGTATCTAACCTTTTGATAATTTCTTACTCAAAACTCCTCAGTAGATCTACATCATCTACAGGATACATTTTGGCCTCTTAAGACTGATGTTTAGAAATCTGGACAGAACCTTTTCAGTGCATACATCTGGTTTATTGACTGTCCTTTGAATACTCCTTTGGTGTTCTTACCTTCTTATCTTGGCTCCCTAAAGACAATACTGTGCACCCATCCTGACACACTTTAGAGACTGCACTGTTTTCTATATGAAGCATTTATTGACCTTCTTCTTTAGCATATTCACTTAATACTTCTTAACAATAATCTTTCTTTCCTTTCCTTTTCCTTCCCTTTCCTACTCCCTCTTCTTCTCCTCCCCCTTCCTTTTCCTTTCCTTTCCCTTCCCTTTCTTAGCATCATATGTCCAATAGCCATGAAAAAAATATTACATATCTTTTAAACTAATCACAAGATAAACTATTGAGGGAGGAATCTTTTCTCCTGCTAGCTAATGTCTTCAGGAACGTAGACAAATGACAACAGCTAAAGCCTTCAAATGGGATGAGATTGTGGGAAGAATGCCCTTCCTGGCCTCATTTGTCTCACAGCTCTCAATGTTGTTTGCAGGTTCATGGGAAGTGCATGTGTAAGCACAACACAGCAGGCAGCAACTGCCAGCACTGTGCACCCTTATACAATGACAGGCCTTGGGAGGCAGCTGATGGCAGAACAGGGGCTCCTAATGAGTGCAGAAGTAAGTAACAAGACAATCATGCTCAAATGTCTTTTTTTTTTTTTTTTGCTAGTCTGGGGCTTGAGCAATGGGTCTGAGCACTGTCCTTGGACTTTCTCAAGGCTAGTGCTCTACCACTTGAGCCACAGCACCACTCCGACATTTTTCTATGTATGTGGTACTGAGAAATTAAACCCGGGTCTTCATGCATGCTAGGCAAGCACTCTATCACTAGACCAAACTCCCAGCCCTCAAATATCTTTTTATAGAAGAAACTTATCTATGAAGCCCTTGCTATCTCTAGAAACAAAGTATGAAGTAGTGGGTATCAGAGATTATAACCTCCACAATCTCTATCCATTATGGCTTCAAGCAATGGGAATATTTTGTAAGGATGTTAAAAGGACAAATTTCCCAAGAATATGTTCCCTGTTTGCTCAGATAGTTTGTGACACCTAAACAAAATACTATGAGAACTGGAAATAATGGAACCATGAGAGACACAAGAGCACTTGAAGTGACCTGAGCTATCCTCTCATAGCTGAGCTGTGGAGCTCTAATGAAAATGGCTATTTTGAATCAATTCTCAAAACAAGTCAATGAAACAAGTGGTGTTCATCCCATTTTGGGGACCAAGAAACTGAAGCTCATTAAGGGCCTTGACAAAGTTAATAAAATGAAAGAGTCAAGAATTGTTGGTCCCAAGTCTTGAGACTCCAATTAGATATTTTTTCCCATAATATCATGTTTTCTTTTCACTTGCTATATTGTAGTAATGGGTCAGATTTGAAATTAAGCACTAAATCAAGAATGAGATTTTTAAAAATAGGACTAACTCTGGGTTTGAGATTGGAGATTAGATAGGAGAGTAAAATCATACAAATACAAACTATTTTTCTATTTGCAATTTTAACTGTTAAGAGACATTCACATGTCCTTAATTATGTTTATATTCCTAAGCCTTATTTTTTACAAGGGCTTTTAAAGAAAAGTACCAAGGGTGAAGTTGTGAGAAGTCTTTTCTCACACATAATTTCAAGTTGAATTGATTTATTTCTAGGAAATATGAAGGACTTCCTCAAAGCATGAATCTAAAGTTATCTTACAATTTTTAAAGACATGAATCTGGTCAAAATATCAAAACACATCAAGGAAGCAATGAAAAACAATAGCATAAATATGTTCAAATACAGCTGACATCCACAAAAAAGTCTAGATTCTCATCAAAAGAATTTAAACTATTTCTCTCAAATTCCTGGAGTGCCATTCTGATCCTTTCTTCAGAAGTCCATCCCATATTTAAATATATGTAGAATATAGACACAAATCACTTGATGTTACACAATTTTAGAAATGTCATTGAGCACTGGGCACTGGTGTCTCACACCTATAATCATAGCTGCTCAAGAGGCTGAGATTTAAGGATCATGGTTCAAAGCCAGCACAGACAGGAAAGTCCATCAGACTCCAATAAATTATTCAGAAAGGGCCAAAAGTGGCACTGTGGCTAAAGTGGTAGAGTACTAATCTTAAGCCAAAGAAACTCAGGGACAGCACCCAGACCCTGAGTTAAAGCTCCAGGACTGGTGCAAAAATAAACGGAAAAAAATGCCATTGATAAAGAACATAGCTAGCAAGTTAAATAGAAAGCCCACAGAGTGGGAGAAGATCTTCACTAGCCATAAAACAGACAAGGGCCTCATATCTAAAATATACCTACAGTTCAAAAAATTGAATCTCTCAAAAACAAATCCTCAAAGAAACAACCATCCCATTAAAGACTTAAGTAAGAGAGATGTCTCTGAAGAGGAAATAAGAATGGCCTATAGACACATGAAGAAATGCTAGACATCTCTGGATATAAAAGAAATGCAAATCAAAACAACTTTGAGATTCCACTTCACTCCAGTTAGAATGGCCATTATCAAGAAATCTAATAACAACAGATTCTGGCAGGGATGTGGCCAGGAGGAATCATTACTATACTGTTGGTGGGAGTGTAAACTCATTCAACCACTATATAAAGCAGTGTGACAATTCCTTAAAAGACTAAACATAGAGCTTCCCTATGACCCAGCAATCTCACTCCTTGGCATTTACTCAAATGTCCAGAAACAAGGGCATACTAAAGCTACTAGCATAACGATGTTTATTATAACATTATTTACCACAGCTAAGATATAGAACCAACCCAGATGCCCCTCAGTAGAAGAATGGATCAAGAAGATGTGGTACTTATACACAATGGAATTCTATGCTGCTGTCAGAAAGAATGACATTGCCCCATTTGTAAGGAAATGGAAAGACTTGGAAAAAATCATATTAAGTGAAGTAAGCCAGACCCAAAGGAACATAGGCTTCATGGCGTCACTCATTTGTAATAATTAGTACACATCTAAGATTCTCCTAGCAGAGGATCACAATAGCTCAAAAGCTATGTACATATGGTCATTCAGAATGAGATTAACGTAATGAGGTTATGGAAACAAAAGGTTTACCTTTGGGATTGTTGTTCTTAATGTACTAAGTAAAGTTATTTCTTTTCTCTTTTTTTTCTACTTATGGTTAATTTCATGTGGTTACTGTGTCTGACTTTGTTACCTGGTATTCTGTATATACTCTTACTTATTTGAAATAGGGAAGGGAATGGGGAAAACAAGATGACTAGGGGACGAGGGGAGACAAAGGGGGACAAAAACATGAGAAGGGGTATCAAGTTTCAAGAAGTAATGTACCCATTACCTGACAAATGTAACTGTAACCCTGCTATACATTATCCCGACAATAAAATATAATTTAAAAATGCCATTGAGCAAAGGTTACATAACACAACAAGCCACCTCTGTAAGAAAGTGACATGTCTAGAGCTAATTGCCTTATAGTTACCAAGTGAGAACATTGGGGTGCAGTACTCCATGGAAGACTAGTCAGTAGTTCTCACAGAAGTTTCTTTCCAGGCTCCTGAGTGAACATGTATTCTGCCTTGCATCTGCCATATAACTTGTCCTTTTCAAATAATGCAAGACAGCCTTGGCTTTTCTTAATAAGGTCAGGAGACCCATGGTGATGACCCTTGGGAAGTAGCAAGAGTGGAAATGGTGAAATGTTATCAAAAAGGGAATACAGCTGGGTGTTGGTGCCTCCTGCCTGTAATCGTATGTACTCAGGAGCCTGAGATTTGCAGATCATGATTCAAAACCAGCCCTGGCAGAAAAGTGAGTCATGTCCAAGTAACTACTCAAAGCCCAGAAGTGGAGTTGTAGCTCAAAGTGATAGTGCTAGCCTTGAGCAAAAGAGCTCAAGGACAATGCCCAGGCCCCGAGGTCAAGCCCCAAAACCCAGGAGAGAAAGAGAGAAAGAGAGAGAAAAAGAAAGAAAGAAAGAAAGAAAGAAAGAAAGAAAGAAAGAAAGAAAGAAAGAAAGGAAGGAAGGAAGAAAGGAAGAAAGAGAAAAGAGCGCACACGTACAAGAGAGGGGGAGGAGGAAGACATATAATGGCCATTCACTCATAGGCTTCCCAAAATACAGTTTCAACTCTGCCCAAATAGACAAATTATACTTTGTTGACTTTCCTGCATATCCTCATACTAACTTTTTAGCCTACTAAGTAGTAATCTATTGAAGGCAAGGGAAACAAGAATGGGCATGGAGAAGCTAGACTTCCTCAACATGTTCCTTTTTACATTTTACATTTTTATTCCTATACTATATACACCATTCACAAGGTAGAAATATGACTAATAGGATAATGTGGCTTATCTTATTTTTAATTCTTTGTGTCCATCTTTTCTGTAGCCTGCAAATGCAACGGGCATGCTGATACCTGTCACTTTGACATCCATACATGGGAAGCATCAGGGAACCGTAGCGGGGGTGTCTGCAACAATTGCCAGCACAACACGGAAGGTCAGCACTGCCAGCGCTGTAAGCCTGGCTTCTACCGCAACCTCCGCAGACCCTTCTCTGCTCCAGATGCTTGCAAAGGTAAGTGAGCTTATGAGGCCTAGAATAAAGGGTGTTTTGTATAAGAGATGAGTCATTCCCTCCTTTACTTTCCTGGTCCATAGGAGAGAGGTCATGAAATTCTCAGGCAAGAGACCTGTGAAGATTGGTTTTCATTTCTTCACTGATAAGGGAGAAGAATCTTCAACCAATTAAGCTAAAATAGTACAATATTTATAAAGGTAGTATCTTTTCACATTCTCCATGAAGTAAAATAATTTCTTATAGCATCACATTTCGGGGAACAAGATAATGAATAAAAGGGAAAAAGGAAGCCTGGCTCTACCTATAATCCTAGATACTCAGGAGGCTGAGATCAGAGTATCTCAAATCAGAGGTTTGAAGCCAGACCATGTAGGAAGGTCTAAGGTCTATGAAACTTTCATTTACAATAAACTACTTGGGGGGTGGGGGGAAGCCAAGCTTTTGCTAAAAGCTTGTACAGTGCTAGCCTTTAGCAAGAGAAGTTCAAGAATATCACTCAGGTCCTGAGTCTAAGCCCCAGGATCAGTAAAGAGAGGGGGTGATGGGAGAGAGGGGGAGAGAGGGAAAGGAAGAGAGAAAGAGGAAGAGGAACAGGGAGAGGGAAGGTGGGAGAGGGAGAAAGGGAGCGGGGGAAGAAGAGAGAGAGAAAAGAGAAAATTTGAGGAGGATCTGAAGACTAAAGAAATACATGAGTAAAGATTATATAATGTATGGACTGGAATTAATGAAGAGTGTTTATATGCATCTGGGTCATCCTACCATTGTTCTCTATGGGGTACTTAGACATCTTAAATACCCCCCAGATTTTGGCTTCATTATGAATGCCCTTTGGTTGGCACTGCTCCTGTGCATCCCTGTGGCTTAACTTGGAGTCTAACAATAGTTTCATGCCCTCCTCACAAACACTAACTCTTATAGAAAGTATACAGCTTTTTTTTGGTTGGCATAACTTGAAGAAAAAGTTTATTTTTTAAAAGAACACATTTTAAGGGATCTAGCCAGTTCATGTGGCATGGCCTTCAACACATGACTATGAAGAGTGCGTGCAGAGATTTGGATAAACAGCTCAAATAACACATTGGTATTTACATGTCTGTCAGCTGGGAAATTATGAGACAACAGAAACAACTCAGGAGTACAAATAGAGATTAGTTATCATGCTCTTCCTTTTCCTATCAAAAACACCATGTTCTGACCCGAAAACAGGGACAGGAAGAGAGTGATACAATAGAAAGTGAACATTTAAAAACTTTTGAGTTTGGGCTTGGAATTTGGCCAATTGGTAGAGTGCTTACATCGCATGTACGAAAACCTGGGTTTGATTCCTTGGCACTACATGCTTAGAAAAGGCCAGAAGTAGTGTTGTGGCCCAAGTGGTAGAGCTCTAGCCTTACGAAATCCCAAGAACAGTGCTTAGGCCCTGAATTCAAGCCCCAAGACTGCCAAAAAAACCCCAAAACAACAACAACAACAACAAAAACAAACAAACAAAAAACCCTTGAGTTTGTGGGGGTTTTTTTGTTGTTGTTGTTGTTGTTTTTGGCCAGTCGTGAGGCTTGAGCTCAGGGCCTAAGCACTGTCCTTGGACTTTTCTTTTTTTTCTTTTTTTTTTTGCCAGTCCTGAGCTTAAGCTCAGGGCCTGAGGGATGCCCCTGGATTTTTCTCAAGGCTAGAACTCTACACTTGAGCCTCAGCACCACTTCTGGCTTTTTCTAAGCATGTGGTACCAAGGAATCAAACCCGGGTCTTTGTGCATGCTAGGCAAGCACTCTACCACTAGGCCAAACTCCTGGCCCCGCTTGGACTTTTCTTAAGGCTAGAGTTCTACCACTTGAGCCTCAGCACCACTCCTGGCTTTTTGCTATGTATGTGGTACCGAGGAATTGAACCCAGGTCTTAGTGCATGCTAGGCAAGCACTTTAACCACTAGGCCAAACTCCCGGCCCCTGTTTTGTTGTTGTTAAAAGAAAAACCAGGGCCTGGCAATTTTGAAGAGTGACCAGTGCTAGGGAGGTGATTAAGGAGAGGGTGATGGAGGTAGGAGCCCATTATAAAGGATAGAATGTGGTGGACTGGTGTGGTTAGCAACCATTTCTCTTGATTTCCAGCGCTGATTAACTTTTACAGGGCGGGTATAAAGTGACTCCATTTAGAATGTGACATCATCTCTTCTCTCTGTGGTTCGATGTTGTCAGGGCTAAAATCTTTACTGGGGTTTTAGGTACTCATTGCTGAGACAGCTTGTCTCAGTTGGACAAGGATATGAACTCAAGGCTATGACATTTGCAGTTCTGCATCCAAGTCTTCTGAATAGCCTTGGGCACCTGGTAGAGAACTGCCCCAAGTAAGAACTTCTGCTTTTACTCCACCCATAAAAGCCCATCAGCAATCAGACCTGGTGCAACCTCTCTGGTCCTGACCAGGGGATTTGCCCGAGAGTGTACCCTAATAAGCTTTCCTCTACTTGCCAAAAAAGAAAATGAAAAAAAGAAAATCAAAACATTGCTCTTTAAACCTATATATTTTTAACTTCATAGAGGAGAAAGTAATGACCACTGAATTTTACAAAGAGAATATGAAATAGCATGAGTTTGGAGTGTTCCTAGCAAGAGCCCCACCAGTGCCATAAAGGAACTGAAAAAAGAAAGAATGGACACAAAGGCAAGAATGTGCCGGGAGGGCACCAGAGCAGTATGAACATAAGAGCAGCAGAGGATGAGTGATTGGCTAGAGCTGACATGTCAGCAAATGAAGAAGTAATTAACAACCGGTCAATATGCTTCGTTTGGTATAACTGACTGGGACTGCCAACTTGATATTTATAGGTTATATTCAAATATCCAAAAAACAAAACCAGAACTGGGAAGGTGGCTTAGTGGTAGATTGCTGTCTAACATGCATGAAACCCAGGGTTTGATTCCTTGGTACACATAAACAGAAAAAGTCAGAAAGTGATGCTGTGGCTTACGCGGTAATGTTAGTATTAGTGTTGAGCAAAATAAGCTCAAGGACAGTGCCTAGGCCCTGAGTTCAAGCCCTAGGACTGGCAAAAGAGAAAAAGAAAACTAAAACCATTTCAATGAACTCATCAGTACTATATGAAGACATTCTAAAAACAATTACACAATAACCCTGAAACATAGTAACGTAACCATGATGTATTTGTCTGGATGAATTCCTCAGCTTCTTAAAGTTGTCCTGAGATTCACTTACATGTGGGCTACTGAAAAACTTAAATTTAGAAACTAATAATAAGTCACATTGCTAATCACTTCCTAGTATGGGTTTCCATACAGGTACCTTCTTCCAGAAAACTACTCTGGTCCTTCTCTTTCCTTTTCTTATCCTGCAGTTGGTCTCAACACTTGTTAGCTATCCAATCCTTCTACTTAAATACTCCCCATTATATATTATTTGATTGGTAATATGTTTGGCATTTTGTTATTTAGTAATATTTGCATATCACTAATTCCTTAGCAAATGTATCCCTGTATTGTCTCTTTGGATACTAGCACAGATAATAAAGTTTATTAAATATAAGTGAATAAAAATAACATATATTTAGTACTTATAATGTACCAGGCTTGTACAAGGTGCTGATAGAGATGTTGCTATAGCTAAAAGTTAGCTCTTCAATTTTGAGTTTGAAGCCAACTTGCGCTCCCCAGTGTTATCTTGTCAGGAAGGGAAGAGGAGCAGCAGGGAGGGAAAGGTAAGGGAACAGAAACAACAGAGAAAAAGAACAAAACCAGTTGAACATCCAAGCATGGTAATGCAGGACTATAATCCTGGCACTAAAGAGAGTAAAACAGGAGGATCATGAATGAGTTTGAGGGGTGCCTGAGCTACCAAAAAAAAAAGTTAATTTAAAAAAATTTAAACTATTTCAGTGTGTGCTTTCATCAACAAGATGCACAATGTTATTTAAAATAATAGTTTTATTGTATTTGTTCTACTATGCTTAACAGAATTGTATTTGTTCTACTATGCTTAACAGAGCAGAAAAGCAACAGCTCCTCAGTGTTTGGTCCACAGACTAGACTTATTGGTGTATCTGGTCATTGATTAGAAATGTACACTACAACATCAAATATGCACCTTAACAGAACTCCCATGTCCAATGTTAAGAATGCTGTAGACTACTTCTCAACAAAGATTAAAAGCATTTGAGCCAGTTACAGTGGCTCACGTCTATAATCCTAGCTACTCAGAAAGCTGAGATCTTAGGATTGTGGTTCAAAGCCAGCCTGGGCAGGAAAATCTGTGAGACTTTGATCTCTAATTAAGCACCAAAATGCTACAGCCATGGCTTACTGGTAGAATGCTGGCCTTGAGTATAAAAACTATGAACAGTTTCCAAGCCCTGAGTTCAAACCAAGCCCCAGGACCAGCACATTTAAAAAACAAGAAAAGTATTTTAGCACTTATTCTAGAGTTAGTTTACAGTAACTAATTTTCTCACTAAAACACCAGGCATGAAACTGATTTTGGTAGGAATTACATGAGGAATATTTTTCCACAGCCTCCAAATTTAGGAAATGATGAATTCAGCAAAGATTTCCTTATGTAAGGATTTCTCAGGGCCTATTTGTTGATACTCATTATAAACTTCATTTTTTGACCATATTGATATTATTTGAAGAGACATAACCTAGAAGATTCTGCATATTGGTTTCTAATATACACATGTTAGAGGCTACGGTTATATAATAATGAAATTAATCTTAGGTTTCTGGCAGTAAAATAATGGCATAGTGTTAACTAGCCCTGGGCAGTCTCCAGTCTGTATCTTCTCTATAGTTGGAACTACTGAAGATCTGAAGAAGCAGCCCTGAAAAATGTATTAGAAGTATATGTTACCCTGGCGCCAGGAGTTTGGCTTAGTGGTTAAAGTGCTTGCCTAGCATGCACAAAGACCCGGGTTCGATTCCTTGGTACCACATACATACAAGAAAGCCGGAAGTGGTGCTGAGGCTCAAGTGGTAGAGCTCTAGCCTTGAGAAAGTCCAAGGACAGTGCTCAGGCCCTGAGCTCAAGCCCAGGACTGGCAAAAAAAAAAAAAAAGAAGTATATGTTACCCCTCATTTTAGTTTAGAAAACATTTGTCAGGTGTCTCCTTTTTATTAGACATTGTTGTGTCTTATCTTAACATTCTACAGTGCAATAAGGTGGTGATGATAATGAATAACAGAATAGAAATAACTATTATAATAGAATACATTTGCCAAATGAATAGTGTTTTCTGTTCTATGTCCAAAGGACAATGTATAAATTAACTCATTTCAGTTTTGCTGAGTGCAGTAATGAAAGACAGAAAGATAGTACAGAGTGCCTTATAGAGAGTATGGAGGAAGGTGGGACAGTTTAAGAAGGCTTCCTTGAGGTAATCTCCCAAATATTTCTTTGATAGATGCTTTTATTTTTTTCCCTAAAAGTTGTTCAGCTAAAGTTGTTCAGTTTTCCCTAAAGCTTG
Organism: Megascapheus bottae; assembly: GCF_031878675.1. Taxonomy (NCBI): domain Eukaryota; kingdom Metazoa; phylum Chordata; class Mammalia; order Rodentia; family Geomyidae; genus Megascapheus; species Megascapheus bottae. The sequence goes on along the minus strand of NC_143510.1, from coordinate 78,157,946 downwards.
CTCAGCTTTTCAATATAAGTGGTCACTTTTGTTGATTTTAATGAGTTGATCTAGAAAATGAAGTGAATTAATGATACATTCTATCTAGGCCCATTTAATGTATTCAACAAATGTAACTATAATGATATTCATGTTGGGAATCCGTTTTAGGTAGTTTCCCACCAAATAAGCCAAAACTTATTGGTCCCATTAGTAGTCTAGAGTGTTTTTCCCCTCTTAACTTTCCTAATAATCACTGTAAGCTAAATGTGATGATCCTTATGTGTACATATTAGTGATTATAAATTCAGCAAACCTGAATAAACAAGACCCTAAACCAAATCTACTGGACAATAAATTTATTCCTGGGAGCAATTAAATCATCTCGGTTCTGATTTCCGCTTTATTTCAACCATGAGCGGAGTCTACTTTGGGACTAGACAATCAACTGCACATTTTCATGCCAAGATATCACTTCTGAGGATTCCAGAGATGTTGTTTGTTTTTGTAAGACAAGTGGAGATCTCTGAAACTGAATTTATTTCTACAACTCAAGGGGAAAGAAATGTTTTAAAGGACAGTGCACTTAAGGTCTGTAAACACAAGGGAAAATGTGAATCTCTCCAGCTGAAACAAGAGCTGAGAACAGAAATGGAGGCTTAAACTAACTAACTGATAACAGATAGAAGGAAAATGTAGTTCTGAAGGACTTCAAGCAATATTATCTCACTTTTAAAACAGAGATGAGTTCTTCTAGCAGAAACTCACTTGAAATCTCTAAAGATATTGGTATCATATAATCTACTAGATTTTTATTTGGTAGTCCCAGGGCCTGAACTCAGGGTCTGAGCACTCTCCTTGGGATTTCTCAAGATTAGAGCTCTACCACTTGAGCCATAACCCCATTTCCAGCTTTTCCTATGTATGTGGTATCAAGGAATCAAACCCAAGTCTTTATGTATATTAGGCAAGTACTCTACCACTAGGCTAAACCTCCAGCCCAATCTACTAGATTTTTCTATGGCAGGCATATTACAAACATAAGAATAACCTAACCAAACAGTGTTATAGTGACTTTCACTGTGTGGGATGGGGGGATGGGAGGTAATTTGTAACATTTACCAATTTCTATGAATTAAATATTCTCACTGTGGTCAATTTTAAGCTACTAGGCCATTCTTTTTTCCTTAGGAAGGCAGATAGGAGTGATAAGGTACAAATCAGATGGTTTCTCTACTTTAGACCAAGCTTAGCCTTCACTTTCATAGCCTACTTCTCTAAACTCAAGCACTTCTCATTGCTCCCTGTGATTACTGGCTTGTAAATCTGGATGTGGATTGGAATCACTTGGGAGCATTTATAGGGATTCTTGATGCCCAGGTCTGACTCAGAACTTGTAGCAGAGCATCAGGCTAGAAATCTTTGTATCTTTACAAGCACTATTAGTGATTTCCAGTTTTGTCTTTTAGTTTCCTGGCTGGCATCTGAGAATGAATTCATGTGCCAGTTCTATTTCTGGGGAGAGCATTGTTCATTTCCATCCTTGGATGAAAGCTTGTGAACTAACAATCATCTGTAACTTAATCTACCACTGAATTAGCTATATCTCTGGCAGAAAACTCTAAAGGATTACCCAAACTCTGGCTAGACACACTTTTTCTGACATACCAAGCAAATGCTCGTCCACTGAGCTAAAGCCCCAACTCTGGCAGAAATTTTAAGATGTCTGTTCTCTATGTAAACATTTCAAAATAAATTCTCTATCCAGAGAATTCCCTCTTACAATGTATAAATTTATTTGACCATAAACTCTCTCTTTAGTACACAGCCAGTTATCTGTATCCATGACTTCTATGTCCAGAGACATGGATCATATGGCTTGAACTCAGCACCTGGGCACTATCCCTCAGGTTTTGTGCACAAGATCAGCATTCTACCACTTTGATCCTCAGCTCCACTTCTGGTTTTCTGGTGGTTAATTAGAGATAAAAGTCTTACAACATTCCTGCCAGTCCTAGCTTTGAATCACAATTCTCCGATCTCAACCTCCTGCATAGCTAGGATTATAGGTGTGAGCCACCAGTGTTCAGCTTCATAATTTTTAAATATTGTAAATTCTACGAAGATACCACTTATTACTTGGTTATGGTTACCATAACTATTTGGCATCTTTGTGAAGAAAAGGATCTATCATCTAAATCTCTTTTGCTTTTTTGCTTCTCTTTATTCTTTCTGGTTTATGTGAAAAGTACTGATAGAAAAGTACCTAAATGGGAAATACCTTTCCATCTTTCACAATCTACTCGTAAGTACCTTCTTACAAGGTTCTCAGGAAGAATTTCTGCTTTTCTCTGTTTACTCATGTAGCTGTCCAACAAGTATTCACTCTTCCTCTACTACAGTGAGTCTTCCTTTTGAATTTCCTACAAGTAAAAATTATATCCTGAACATCTTACCACAACTCATCTAGGAATTCATAGGCTCTTTCTATTTTCCACTCTTGTGTCTATGTCCAGTCAATCTTTTCTCAAGACTCTCTGAGGTCTTTTCACATCATAACTTAGTGGCCTTTCTCTTTCAAACTCTAGTTTTGGCAAAGTCACATGAGTTCATTCTGTGTCATATAAACAGTATGGATGTCTTTGGTTTATATTCAAAGCAATTGTGAGTGACTCCAGCATAGAATTAATATGAAGTAACTGTTTTTGAAGCAAACTTTAAAGAGAATCAGCAAGGTGGCAACAATAGCTGGAAAACCTTAATCTTATCTTTTCTTTCAAACTAAGAAAAAAAACCAAAGGATTAAGAAGTGAAAAGAATAAAGAAAATAGATCTATTATAATAATGTAATGATTACAATAATCATTTTAAAACATTAAATAAGCTAGGTATGTTGGTATATGCCTTAATCTTGGCTACTGGGGAGGTGCAGGCAGGAGCATCTTGAGTTTGAGGTCATCTTAATGAAGTTAGTAAGACTCTATTTCAAAAATATAAAATAAACACACACTAAAAACAAACAAAGAAACATAATACCTAGGAAAGGACCAAGGGGAGAGAGGAGGGAGAGGAGTATGACGCCATTATGAGGCTCTGGGTTCAATCTCTGATACTGAAAAAATTAATAACATATTAAAATTCATTCTTCAGAAAGAGCACCTTTCAGATGGATAAATAATAAAAGTCAGGTTTGGGAAGAGTAGTAAGAGAAGTCATAAAATTCTCTGCAATGATTTCCAAACAGAAGATGTAATTTATTGAATAAATAAATAATATGCCATTCTATATTTAATGAGAACAAGCATCAGATAATCAAGAATTGGACAGTATCAAAGCCTTCAAGAAAATCAGATAAATTTGGAAAGGTATAAAAAAGAATACTAGGGGGCCGGGAGTTTGGCCTAGTGGTTGAGTGCTTGCCTAGCATGCACGAAGACCCGGGTTCAATTCCTCGGTACTACATACATAGAAAAAAGCCAGAAGTGGTGCTGAGGCTCAAGTGGTAGAACTCTAGCCTTGAGAAAGTCCAAGGACAGTGCTCAGGCCCTGAGCTCAAGCCCAGGACTGGCAAAAAAAAAAAAAAAAAAAAGAATACTAGCATTTGTTGAGTGATGGATATAGATAGGCATTGTGCTGGCAATTTACATAAGTTATGTCTCTTAGCAGTCCATGAGTTACAAGTTTCTTTTCAATTTACAGATAAAGATAGTAAGGCTCAACTTGATAGCAAAGATTATTTAAGTTCACACAGCTAGTCAGTGGTGACACAGGTTTGTTTGGCCACTCAGGAGGCTGATATCTGAGGATGACAGTTCAAAGCTAGCTGGGGCAGGAAAGTCTGTAAGAATCTCATCTCCAATTAAACACCAAAAAACTGGAAATGGAGCTATGGCTCAAGTGAGTACTAACCTTGATCACAAAAGTTCAGGGACATTGCCCAGGCCTTGAGTTCAAACCCAAGGACTAGCATTAAAAAAATCTGAAGAATTGTATTCATCCTCAGGAATCTTAGTACAACAACAACAACAACAAAAAATGGAGGTGACTGAAGTGTTCCCAACAGGCCAATGAAAACAGAGATATTAATGAACAGTACAAGATAAATGTACTCAGTTAACTAAGAAACTTCTCAGGGGAGATGACAAAGGTATTTTACAAATATTCTAAAGGTACAAGAACATACAGAAGTGTGGCAAAAGCAAAATGTACTACCTTCAGCTATAATTAGGTATAATTGCATGAAGGGGAAGAAAAGACATTTCAGCTTGATTAATGTCAGAAAACTAAATTGTCCCCAGTGAGAGTCATATATAGGTAGAGAATGTCTCCTGAGAGTTAAAATGCAGAGCTTTCATTGCAAATACAAAAAACAAAACTGAATTAAATGAAACATTAAATGTAGGAAAGTCATGAACTGGTGATTCAAAATAATCTATTGTGTTTTGACCATTTCCATTTTCTACAGGTTTTTGTGTATACATTTCTGTTTCTATTACCTTGGTATTATGGGGTTTGAAGCAAAGAAACTAAAAACCCTATATAAGGACTTGTATGAGTCTTTCATGAGGTTTATCAAAAACAAAGTCACAATTGCTGCTTACTGAGAGGCTCTTTCCTTCATTCATTCAACAAAGACTGAGTTGGAAATATGAGTCAGGCTTTTATGGGGGTATACAAGTAAGATCAGGGAGGGTGAATGAAGAAGACAAATGAAGATGAATAGGGCCAAGGTAACTTAAGTTTGTATATGAAAGCAGAACAATGAGATCTGCTTAGATTGTTTTAAGAAGGGGAAATGAGATAGAGGAGAGTGATACAGGGGTGAAGGATGGTCGAGATACATTACATTCTTTTTTAAAAAAGAAAAACAAGTATGTACTAAGTGGCATAATTGTTCAATTTTTTTTTTTGCCAGTCCTGGGCTAGAGTTCAGGGCCTGAGCACTGTCCTTGCACTTTCTCAAGGCTAGAGCTCTACCACTTGAGCTTCTGCGTTACTTCTGGCTTTTTTCTACATATGTGGTACCAAGGAATCAAACTCGGGTCTTTGTGCATACTAGGCAAGCACTCTACTACCACTAGGCCAAACTCTGAGCCCAGTTGTTCAATTTTTTAAAAACTAAACCTATTCAGTGCCAGGCCCATTCTAATCACTGAACATAAAATAAAATGGAGTCCCTACTCTCATAGAAGTAGATTACTGTTAAATTCCCCCAAGTAAATAAGTAATTAAATACTATATATAATATGTAAGAGAGGAGGTACCATGACATACTATAGAAGGGACTAATCATATCAGTTCAAAGTGGGAGATCTAAGATCCAGATAGTCAGTGGAAAATAAGATTTGTTTCTTCAAAGAAAAAAGAAGTTAGGGGCCGGGAGTTTGGCCTAGTGGTTAAAGTACTTGCCTAGCATGCATGGAGACCCGGGTTTGATTCCTCGGTACCACATACATAGAAAAAAGCTGGAAGTGGTGCTGAGGCTCAAGTGGCAGAGCTCTAGCCTTGAGAAAATCCAAGGACAGTGCTCAGGCCCTGAGCTCAAGCCCAGGACTAGCAAAAAAAAAAAAGAAAAAGAAAAAAAGAAAAAAGAAGTTAGGAATGACCCTACTTGGGTGTATGGATTTGGGATATATAAGTAGATTTAGAACACAGGAGATGGAGGAGCTAGTATTTCTTCAATAATAACAATAACAATGGGGAGTGTGGGGGGGAGGGAAATGGGTACCAAGACATGTGAAAGGGTATCAATGTATGTGAATTAATGCACCTTCTATCTGGCAAATATTATGTAACCCTTTTACTAATTACAATAAAAAATGCAAAAAAATAATAAAAAAATAACAATAACAAGTACAGACTTGATATAACCAAATTCTTCAAAACAAAATAGTGTCTACAATTATATCCAATGTTTTCCAGCAATAACATTTTTCTATATATTCAAAACTGCTTTCTTTAGTTTAAATTAAGCAAACCAAGAGTATAAAATGTATTTGTTTTTAACTGCATAGGATTTCTTAGATATACTCAGGAATAAATAGTAACTGGCTCAGTTACAACTAGTAAACAGGAAAGGAATGACACAAAAATCAAATAGAAGGTCTGAGCAACAGTCACTTAGTAAAGAACTAAAGATAAAGAGTATGATTTTGGTATTTATCTGCATTATATATCCAAAACTTTAAAGAAGACAGCAAGGAAATGTTATTCTGCCTTATATTCATTTTTTAAAGCAGTGAGATTTATGCAAATCTTATACATAAATGGACCTTGCTCTTTTTTGTGGGATGGAAAACTCATTAGATTGAGTTTTAGTAAATTAAAAACAAATCTTAATTTAGATTACTACTTCCTTATAAGGTTATTCAAGTATAAGCTTAACTGAAATTAAATATACCCTGAACTAGCTATCACTGAACACTATGTGTGTAACATTTCCAGGAGCAATAGAATTATGTTTCATAGGAACTATAGTACCTTTCACAGAGTGAAGTTCATTTATCATTTTTTCTTTATTTCTGGCTATTCAGCTACTGGAAGAAGTAATTAATAGTAGAAGGAAAGGAATAAACACTACTAAAAAGAGAAGACTCCTTTTATCTAGTCTTTAATTTCACACTTAATATATTTGTAACAGTTCATACTATCTTCTCACTGCTTGGAGCTGCATCCCCTTTCAGTCATATTTCCTCTAAGAACCTCATCCAGCAGCCGGGAAGATGTTGAAATGAACTTGTTATTAAAAATTCTCCCATCAGAAGCTCTGGAGGGCCTTGGCCTTTTCAGGAGAGAATGATGTTGGGAGACTGGGAGGCGCTGCTGAAGGAGTGGCCATGGGGTGGTGGTGAAAGGTCTCTTTCCCAGCTAAGGGCCTTGAACTTTGAGTTCTGTTTTTAGAAAAGCTAAATCAGAAGCAAATACTTTCAGGGTATTTTGCTCCCAATGTAGCTTTTCCTAACGGGGGAGCAAAAGTTAAAACCATCAGGTAATACTGAGGAGTCCTGAGAATTTAGAGGAAAGATGCCAAGCCCAAGAGCCTGTTCTCACTACACTCTAACCTCCTGAGCCACCGCACCATTTCTAGAATTTCTGTGTATGTGGTACCTAGGAATTGAACCCTGGACTTCGTGCATGCTAGGCCAGCACTCTACCACTAGGCCAAAATCTGGGCCCCTAGATGGCATTTTCATAATAATGGTTTCAAACCAAGAGCTGGTAGTTCACTCCTGTAAGGCAGTGAGGTTTGTATCTTCAGTTAACCAGGGAAAAGCCTCAGTACCATTTTTTTGGCCAATCCTGGGGCTTGAACTCAGGGCCTAAGCAGTGTCCTTGGGCATTCCTCAAGACTAGGGCTCTACCACTTGAGCCACAGTACCACTTCTGACTTTTTCTGTGTATGTGGTACTGAGGAATTGAACCCAGGTCTTCATGCATGCTAGGAAAGCACTCTACCACTAGGCCACACTCCCAGCCCAATTTATATTTTTAAAGAATACTTGTGACAATATTTGATCATTTAAATAACATTCTCACTTTGTCACCATGGTTCTAAGTGAGAATAGCTTAGGGTGACTATTGTAGGGGAAAATGATGGCTCTGGTATTGAATCATTTACTGTCTAGATAGGCCATACCGCTCCTAAATATATTTGGTTGCCACTGGAAAGTTTCTAAGGACATTTTTCCAAAACTGAACAAAAAGAATAATGTTCAGAATGATAGAAGATTGCTCAGTCTTTACTAATGAGATTCATATCTAATAAGAAGGCAAAGCTGAAGTCAAGGACTTAATGCTATTCTGGGCCAAACTGATATTCCTTGTAAAAAGTGTATGCTATAGTTGAAGTTTGAGTCAATCATCAGTACAAAGTATATGCTGTGACTCAAAATTAAACCAGAACCTAAGTAAAGCCTTCCTTCTGCTCAAGCAAGAAGAAAATATATTGCATTCTGGGAGAAAATAAGAATTTCACATCAGATATTGACTGCTAGCAAGGTGTCAGGACTTCTGCCTAGAGCTAGTTCTGCATAGTTTCCCAGTGGTATTTTTAATCTTGTAATTATGCAAAAAAGTCACATTGACAGAAAGCCACTAGCACATGTGATAGGATCACATTCTTCTCTAGCCATTCCTGAAATGTGTGTTGGTTTTAATATGTAGGGTCTTACAAGAGAGGTCAACTCCTAGAAATATTCCATTTTCTATTAGTAAAAAATTATGGTAGCTGGACGCCATTATTTTAGTATGGATGAGGTCCTATAGTATCTCTCCTCTGACTCAATCTTCCCTGGCTCCTATCAAGAAACAAACTGATTTAACAAAGGAAATAGTAACTGTTTGTTGATTTAGTCATCTGAAAATCATAAAACTTTTACATGTAATTTCATTTCAAGTCTTTTCTGGAGACATGCCTCTACCAAGCACAAGGTCCTGAGATCAAATCCCAGTACTACAAAAAAATAAAAATAAAATGAAAAATGAAAGAATGACTAAACCCAGAAGTAAAAAAAAAACAAAACAGAAAGGGGCATTAAAGTCATTTCTATACTATGGGCTTATAAATGTACCAGCTAAATACTTCAAAGAATAGGTGAGATTGGCTCATGTTGGAGCTTATAGATATCTTGACACAGAGAGAGAAGGAAAGCACCCATTGTCTATAAGGCAAAACACCCATTGTCTATAATGCAACATGATCACAGCTAGAAGAAGAAAAGTTATTTTTAAAGCTCTGTGGGTGCCAAAGGACAAGATTATATTGTGTTGCAATAAAGAATGATTTCTAAAGGAAGTTAAACCTGTCCCTTTGATAGGCACCTGGAGTGGCAGCCCTGGGCTCTCATCTGGGGAGGTAAAAGAGGCTGATGGAGGGAAGAATGCTGAATCCCCCTTTTCTCTTCCAGGCATCATTGCATCTAAACTTCAAAGTCCTGTCTTGCTGGGGAGGAGATGTGGCTTAAGAGATACAGCATCTGCCTCGCATGCACAGGCCTTGAGTTCAAACTCCAGTACTGTCAAAGTAAAAAAAATGTTCTGACAGGGCCAGGAGTTTGGCTTAGTAGTAGAGTGCTTGCCTAGCATGCACGAAGACCCAGGTTAAATTCCTCGGCACCACATACATAGAAAAAAGCCAGAAGTGGTTCCTCGGCTAAAGTGGTAGAGCCCTAGCCTTGAGAAAGTCCAAGGATAGTGCTCAGGCCCTGAGCACAAGCCCAGGACTGGCCAAAAAAAAAAAAATGTTGTGACATTAACAAGATATGGACCAACAGAACTTATACTGAGCACTTTCACCACTTCAAATGGATGAATTCAAACAATGCTCAGAGCTGACATTTGAGATGTATCTTGAACTAGGGGGTATAAATTTGAAAGACAAATGTAGGAAAAATAATTTCCTTTATAGAAATTAATACAGGCACAGAAATGGGAAAAATGAGATGTATCCACAAATGGTATCAATTGGAATAAAAACTACAAGGGAAAGAGTAATGAAAGGTAAACTGGAAGTAGGCTGGGGTCATATTATGAAGGCCTTGAAGGGCTTGGGTAAGGAGTGACTACATCTTTAAATTACCAATGTTTTGTAAACATTAGTTACCATTAATAACCCATCATTTGCTAGTAGATTGAATGAAGAATATGACATTCTTCCCAAGAGGATAATTCATACCTTTTCCTGAAAAAGCAACATTTGAGGCTGTCTTACTTGTTTTCAACCAAGGAAGCATGTGGATTTGAGGATAGGAGATTATATATAGTAAAGAGTTTTTGCAAACTTCACCCTAAGTAATGCTAGCTTGTGAACCAATGATCAAAAAAAAACCCAAAACACTGCTACGTGGGTTTGATTACAGAAACTAATAAAGTATTCTCTAAATAAAAAAAAATTGTTAAAAGATGAGAAATCTAAACAGAGTAGTATGCCACAACTGTCTACTCATTTTATCTCTGGTTCTTAGAAAAGCCACCAATGTTCAGATTGACAGAGTTCCTGGCCTATTATCAGTCTTAGATGACTTGAGCATTCTGTGGTTTAGCATTGCTTATTACTTGAGACTCTCAGTCTTTGGTTTCTATAACTTTCTTAATTTTTCTCTTCCCTCTTTACCTGGCCCCTGATGATCTGTTTCATGAGTTACCATTCCTGTAACTGTCTCACTACATGGACATCCTTCAGTGGGTACCTTCTTACTCTAACACCAACCCAGAGAGGTATCAACCAGCCTTCCTCATCAACGAACAACTCTCAAAACTATTCAGTGACCTCAACTTTTCTCTTAAGCTTCAGATTTCCAGTTGTCAAAGGTGATTTACTAGCATTGCTCAGTTGGTATGTCTGAACTCATCCTTTTCTCTTCCCTTCCATACCTTTTCTCCCCATATAGTTCTATTTTATTCAAGTTCCTCTGGCCCTATACTCCAAGTCTATAAATACTGTCACTGACCATTTAGTTACATAAATGAGGAACTCTGAAATCTTGTTCAACTTCTGTTTTTCCCTATCAACATTTTCTTATTGCTCTTCTAGATGGTCTCAAAACCCTATTTATCTTTTTTAAGGCAGGACCTCACTATGTAGCCCAGGCTGGTCTTGAACTTGTCATCCTATAGCTTCAAACTCCTAAGTGCTAGGGTTACAGGTATGCATCATCATACCTTCTAACACTTTTTAAAAAATTCATATACAGGGGCAGGTAGTTTGTCCTAGTGGTAGAGTGCTTGCCTAGCATGCATGAAGACCCAGGTTTGATTCCTCGGTACCACTTAATAGTAAAAGTCAGAAGTGGTACTGTGGCTCAAGTGGTAGAGCTCTAACCTTGAGAAAGTCCAAAGATAGTGCTCAAGCCCTTGGTTCAAGCCTCAGGATGGGCAAAAAATGAAAAATTCATTTGCAAACTTTTACCCCATTCTCAGATGTACTTACTGCCCTTGTCATTACCATATTATTTGTCATTTCTTTGATTTCTCTAGCACAAGTCTGGTCTTTACCATGCCACAAAAGTGTCTGTTGGGCCAGGAGTTTGGCCTAGGGGTAGAGTGCTTGCCTAGTATACACGAAGACCTGGGTTCGATTCCTTCGTACTACATACATAGAAAAAAAAAAAGCTGAAAGTGGTGCTGAGGCTCAAGTACTAGAGCTCTAGCCTTGAGAAAGTCCAAGGACAGTGCTCAGGCCCTGAGCTCAAGCCCAGAACTGACCAAAAAAAAAAAAAAAGTGTCTGTCAAAATCGAATTGTAGTCAGGCACTAGTGGTTCTTGCCTGTAATTCTAGCTACTCAGGAGGCTGAGATCTGAGGATCATGGTTCAAAGCCAGCCTGGACAGTAAAGTCCGTGAGGCTCTTATTTCCAATAAACTACTTACAAAAAGCCAAAGTAGAGCTGTTGCTCAAGTGGTAACGTGCTAGCCTTGAGCACAGAGACTCAGGGAGAGTGCCTAGGCCCTGAGTTCAAGCCCTAGGACTGGCAAAAAAAATTCAATTGTAACTATGTCATGATTCTTCTTGAAAACTTCTTATTGTCCATTGTACCCACAGAACAAAATTCAGCTTCTTGGAATGGGCCTTTCCATAATCTGGACTCATAACATAGTCCAACCCAACTCTACAAGTTTTTATTCTGCCTCATCTCCCTTCAGCTGCTTTCCATTCTCTTCACATTCCTCAAATAAGTCATTTCCTTTCTTACATGATTCCCACAGCCTGGAAAGTCCTTCAAATCAATTCCACAAATGCTTATTTGGGCATCTCCTATGTACCAGACAATACTTTGAAAAAGCAACAAAACAAGAATAAGATAAAGATCCTTGTCAGTGAGTAAAGGAGACTAGTAAATAAACAAAAAATAATAATGCATTGTGATACACACAAAATAGGAAATAAAGAGAGAACAGAGGCAACATAGAGGAGTGTGGCTAACTGGAGGAAGTGGGAGAAAAGACAAGATGGGGAAGGGAGTGCAAACATTACCATGAGCACTGAGGAATGAAGGAACTTAGCATTTCCACAATGGAGTAAAAGGTTCCACGTGATACAGGAACAAAAACTGCAAAGGGAGTGTACCATGTACCCAAAACTAGCCAACATGGTTTTATGGTAATTTCACCATAAGTAAAAATGCAAACTTATTTTTCAAAAAACAATGAGGAGAGTATCTTAAAACTAACTTGGATGAGAAATTTCTACCTCCTCATCCTTTGTAACTTGTTAAGCTGGATTGTATCTGTAACAAGCCCTCCTTTGTAAGCTCTATGTGGTTCTCTTAGCCTAGGTCATCTCTTCTTTGGAACAGCCACAGGTCTCTATATACACCTCTAACAAGCACATCACCTTGTGTGGAACCCTGTTTCCCCTACAAGGCTATGAATTCCATTCTCATGCATAGAACCTATATCCATAAAAGACTTAATTACATTACTTATTAACTAATTTATTATTAGTAAACTATGTGCCAGACCAAAAAAAAACCCAGCTTTTCATACATTGTCTCATTTCATCCTATACCTATACAAAGATAATTATTTCAATTTTTAGATTCAAAGGGCTTGAAATGTCAGGGTAGTTACCTTGCTGAAATGCCATATAGTTGAGAAGTGGAGATGTGAAGCTAAATTGAGTTTAAACAAACAGTAAATGAAGTTTTGAAGAGGAAAAGGGAGAAAATGGGATCTAGAATATTAGTTGATAAGACATGGCAGGGAAAATTATTCTATATTAGGCACTGTGTTATGTGCATTGCTAGAATTTCATTTATAATAACTTAGAAATGCTCATCACCCCTGGCCATAAAGGAACTGCAAATCAAAACAAAACTCAAACATAGACCTTCCATACTACCAAGACATAGTACTCCTGAACATCTACCCAGAATACCATTGAGCCAGGATATGATAAGGACACATGCACTTCCATGTTCATTGCCACACTATCCACAATAGCCAAGATATGGAACCCTACCCCCGACAGTAAATGAGTAGATCTAAAAAGATGTGGTACCTATACACAATGGAATTTTACGCAGCCATTAGAAAGAATAAAATAATTCATTTGCAGGGAAATGGGTGGAACTAGAACAAGTCATGTTAAGTAAGCTAAGCCAAGCTTAGAGAGACAAAGAATGCATGTTATCTCTGATATGTGGACATTAGAGCTAAAATGCACTGGGATAAGATAAGTTACACCGGATTCCAGAAACCCACACATGGTGAGACCAAAACAGGATATTCTTAGGAGAGAAACACAAAGGTGCAATATCTAAGTGCCTCTTCATAGTTATATAAAACAATATACATGCTGAAATGAAATGAATCCTGAGATATAGAAACAAGAGACTCCTTTTTTTTGGTGGGGGAGGGATTTGAACCCTGGGCCTGGGTGTAGTCCCTGAGCTCTGCAGCTCAAGGCTACTGCCCTACCCCTCCCTACCTCTTGAGCCACAGTTCCACTTCCAATTTTCTAGTAGTTAATTAGAGATAAGTGTCTCGTGGATTTTTTTTAGTGCCCAGACTGCCTTTGAACCTCGATCCTCAGATCTCAGCCTTCTGAATAGCTAGGATTACAGACATGAGTACTGCACCTGGCTTTTTTCTTTCCTTTTTTTCCCCCTTGCTTTTTTTTGTTTTGTCTTTAGTTTTCAATGATTCTGTCTTCTTTACCTTATGTATAATATCTTCAAAAGGGTTGAGGGGAGGGCAAGAATTCAAAGGAAAAAGTGCAGTAGTGGAGCTCACTGGGCACTGATGAAAGTAAACTACACACCTCAAGGGTGGGAGTGGGAGGGTGGGACTGGGAGAGAGTGAGGAACAGAAGACACTGTAGGAAAAGAAATGTACTCATTACTTGACTGATATAATTGTAATCCCTCTGTACATCACCTTTATGATAACAATAAATTAATAAAAGAAAAGGAAAAAAACTGCCCTTACAAAATCATCACAAGCTGCAGATTTTGCAGTAGAACAAAAACAAAAACAAGGTTCAGGAAAGGTTCCTTTCTTGCCTTGAATCAAAGGCCTAATAAAAGACAAGGGTATGATTAAGATCTCTCTAGCATTTTGCACGTGATTCTTTGAGAAGTTATCAAGATTTCCCACAGTTCAAGCAATTGGAAAGGAAATCCCACTAGCTTTCATACTACCTTTGCCTAATGACAAGCATTTATATCCACAGGCTCTGCCTTCTGTTCTGTCAGTGTGGCCTGGCCATGCACCTACTAACACCTACACTTCTGTACCAGATTTCATAACCCCTTCCCTCCAACAATTCCCTCCTCTCTTTTTTGTTCATTAACTCTCTCCCCCTTTTACTAATCATTCCCATAACCATCAACATGAAATTTGTTATAATTTCTTCCTACTTAAAAGTGCAAAATTCCAAATCATCACTTGAGTTCATATCCCTATCCAGTTGACAAAATTATCACTTCAGTTCTGGGCCAGAAATTCTCTCAGCATAAACTCTACTCCCATTCTCAATTGAGTTCTCATTTGCATTTTTTGTCAGTACTGGGGCTTGAACTCAGGGTCTGGGCACTGTCTTGGGGCTTTCTCAAGGCTATGGGCACTGTCTTGGGGCTTTCTCAAGGCTAGCGCTCTACCACTTGAGCCGCAGCACCAGTTTCAGCTTTTTCTGTATATGGAATCAAAGCCAGGGCTTCTTGCATGCTAGGCATGCACTCTACTACTAGCCCATGCTCCTGACCCTCATTTACATTTCTTCTCACTACTGTGCTGAAATGATTCTTCAAGGACACCAGCAGCCTTCCAGTTGTTAAACTCAGGCAACCACTTTCATTCTTCACTTTCTTTGTCCTATTAACACCTATCTGACACAGTTTATGTTCTCTTCTTCCTTAGCACTTCCTGGGTTTGACTTCTTTCTTTCCTCCATGACAGTTCCTTCTTATGTTTTCTTCGCTGGTTCACGATCATCACCTCAACTGAAAGCCATTAGTAAAGTTAATAAGTTATGTGGAGCTTTTTATAGCAGACATGTTTTTTCTGACTGTTTTAACTCTATAATTTAAGTGACTGTCATACCCTGTGCATACACCAACTGGCTAACAGGAGTCTCAGAAGTAAAGTGTGTGCTGACAAAAAGCCATTCGGGGGACTGTCAGGCCTAACCTCCACACAAATGATCTCCAGTCCTTTCTTGTGTCCTTTTTGTTGTAGTATGTTCCTGCCATCCAGTTGGATCAGCTGTCCTTCCTTTCAGCTCAGTGCCCTTTTGTGACCCCAGCAATGGGGACTGCCCTTGTAAGCCTGGGGTGGCAGGGCCACATTGTGACAGATGTATGGTAGGATACTGGGGCTTTGGAGACTATGGCTGCAGACCTTGTGATTGTGCAGGGAGCTGCGACCCTCTCACAGGAGACTGTATCAGCAGGTAAGCGTGCATGCCTCTTGCTTTTATCTATGTGTAGTGCAGATTCTTTTGAAAATTTGCAAATGATTTGACAGATATATTATTTGCAAATCTCTGAAGAATTTTTGTTAGTTTGCAGAGCCAAGTATTCTGATCTTCCAAGATTCTGAAGGTTACCTAGTTTATTTTGCAAAACAAATTATCTGTCACAATAATTAAAACATGGCTGCTTTCTGGAAAGTGAATCTTGGAAGGTAGATGATAAGGTGTGAATCTCTAGGAAGAGATACCCACATAAGTTCAAAAATGTTACTTAATAAAATCATCACTGCCACTGTTGTGGAGGGTGAAGTGAATGAAGTGATGCCCTAGGCAACCTCAGCTTCCAAAGAGGCATACATACTTACCAAATGCAGGCCAACCAAAGATTTCTGGCCATTGCTTCTCTTCCTTATTTGATGGTCAATCATGAGGAAAATGAAACTGGCAAAGAAATCTGGATGGTAGTTTTGGTAACAACAATAAAAAACACCAATATGGCTTTGCCTCTTGCTCCTGTTGGTAGCCACATGTAGAAAATGGAAGCGTCATTTGTAAGAGAAGCACATTCTAGAAGCCCAGTGTTTATGGCCTCAAATATTTAGAGGAGATGACTGAAAATATTTTGTTCCACATTTACCCCACCAGATTCCAAATGGTAAATTTTATTTGTTTGCTCATTTATTGCCACTCTTGGGGCTTGAGCTCAGGGCCTGGACTCTGTCCTTGAGCACTTTTGCTCAAGGCTAATGCTCTGCCATTTGAGCCAAGCACCACCAGCTTTTTCTGTGTATGTGGTACTGAGGAATTGAAACCAGAGCTTCAAGCATGCTAGGCAACACTCTACCACTAGACCACTCCCAGATCTCCAGATGATAAATTGAACAAGGTTATCTTGCTGATAAAATAATAATAATAATACAGCAGGCATGGTAGCTCACACCTGTAATCCTAGCTACTTAGAAGGCTGAGATCTGAGGATCTCAATTCAAAGCCAGTCAGAGCACTAAAAAGTCTGTAAGACTCTTATCTTCATTTGATCACCAGATAACCAGAAGTGGTGCTGTGGTTCAAGGAGTAGCCTTGAGCTGAAGAGTTCAGGGACAGCACCCAAGCTCAGAGTTCAAGTCCCATGACTAACCATAATAATAATAAATAATAATAATGATAATAATAACAATAAAATAAATATTTCTATCTTATTAGTAACACAAACATAGATTGGTATCAGGAAATTCCTGACTTCTATTCCATACACAATAAGAGTGAACCAACCTGGGAATGGGAAGATGAGCAAGGATTTTCTGCACTTCGACACTCAGGTAAGACAAATGAAATTCTATATTAAATTCCCATGTCTGGTCTTGAGTAACAGTGTAGGTGACAAACTAGAAGGTCTGCTTTAGGATTTTATTGGGAGCCTTTCTATTTGTACGATTCAATAAAGTAATAGTCCCATGAATATGAAACTGAAATGTTACCTAGAGGAATTCTAACACACTTTTGTCTATTTTCTGATTATTATGGTCATTAGTATGGAAAATTTGGAAAGTACAAAACCTCCCATAAAAATTGCCCCAACCTAGCTACTCAGGAGGCTAAGATCAGATGATTGCAGTTCAAAGCCAGCCTGGGCAATAAAGTCTGTGATACTCTTATCTCCAATTAACCACCAGAAAATCGAAAATGGTGCTGTGGTTCAAGGGGTAGGGCAGTAGCCTTGAGCTGAAGAGCTCAGGGACAGCACCTAGGCCCAGAGCTCAAGCCCCATGACTAACCCCCCCCAAAAAAATGCCCCAAATCTCATCTTCCCACTGTTAAAACTTCATTACCTTCTTTCTAAAATTCACTCATTAATCACACAGTTAAAAGCTGACAAATATATCAAGTTTGGAAAGGTACAGATTCATTAAAAGGAAACACATTCTTATAGATTTAGTAGAAAATAGCTACAAGGCAAAAGCTACTGTGAACTCTATCTTGATAGCTTTTGTATAACTAGAAAACAAAACTAACTTTATAAGATAAATATAAGCCAAGAAGCAAAATCAATAAAATTTAAATTATCAAAGATGAGTTGAATATGTAATGCTGTTCAGAACACAAATCTAGTTCTTTTGAGTTTTCCAAATCTGTAGTTTCCTCTGACTCAACTATCCTATTTCCTCTTAGATGAGCATGCTGTGATATTGGCATAGATATTTCATTTCTGTATTGAACCTTTCCATACTTCTCTTATAGAAAGTCAAGTGGTTTTATTTAGCAGCCAAATTGTTCTCCCCAGATCCCTCTTTGAGAGTGCTAGGGATTGAATATAAGTCCATGCATTTGCTAGGTAGGTGTTCTACCTCTTGAGCCATACTCCCAGTGAACCAAGTTGTTCTGAAATATGAACTCAGATGTGATCATGAAGCCCAGCACTGGTGGCTCACACCTATAAGCCTAGCTACTTAAAAAGCTGAGATCAATGTTGAAAGCCAGATAAGGCAGGAAAGTCCATGAGACTCTTATCTCTAACCACCACGGAGGAAAAATGGAATTGGAGCTGTTAGCTCAACATAATAGAGTGCTAACCTTGAATAAAAGAACTCAGGGACAGTGCCCAGTCCTGAGTTCAAGCCCATGACCAAGAAAACAAAACAAAACAACAACATACGTGGGTGTGAAATCTTACTTGGAGCTCACCAAACAATACAAATTAAACTTTCAATCTACTGTTATGAAACATTTACAAATAGCTACAGTTATAGCAAGAAACATGTCAAAGAAATATCAGTTCTCACTCTTTGCCATATTTGCTTCCAACTGTCATCTGAATTACAGATGTTACAGATGTATTTGAGTGTACCAAACCACAACCTCTCTAGTTTTCCTTCCTCCTCAGAATAACTGCAATCATAAATTTGGTATTCATTACCTATTTTTATGTTTTAACTATTTTATTACCTATTTTTGGCGGGTCATGGGGCTTCCTATTTTTTATTTTTAAACCCACACATATAATTTCTTTAAAAATAGTTTTTATCTCACTATGTATTTTTTTCTTTAGATTTGACTATTCTGTTAAATAAGTATACTTTTTAAATATTCTTCCATTGTTTCCATTTAGGATATTTCTAATTTTCTACCATTACAGACCATGGTTTTTTCTTTCTACAGACCATGAGGTTTTTTTCTTTTTTGGGAGGGGGGAATTGGTGGTTTTTTGTTTTTATTTTTTGGCAGTTGTGGTGCTTGAACTCAGAACCTGGGTACTGTCCCTGATCCTCTTTGTGCTCAAGGCTAGTGCTCTATCACTTGAGCCACAGAGCCACTTCTGGATTTTTGAATGGTTAATTGGAGATAAGAGTCTCACAGGGACTTTTCTGCCTAAGGTTGGCAATGAACTACAATCCTCAGATCCCAGCCTCCTGAGTAGCTAGGATTACAGGCCTGAACTTCTGGTACCAGTTTACCATGAGTTTTCTCCTATAGGTGACCTTATACTTTTGAGGAGTTTCCCACTGGAACTGACAAAGTATGGTCCATAAGCTCAATCTGGCCTGTCACATGTTTTTCTATGGCCTGTTAGCTATTTGCTGTAAAAATGGGTTTTACCCTTTAAAATTGTCATAATTTAAATGGTGCACCTGGACCGCTCAGGTTTCCTCTCCTGTTAGTTTTTCTATACATGTTACTAATTTTTTTGTTACTTACTAATTTATAGATTTTTTATAAATTCATTCATTTATCTAATCAATGTTCATTGAATACCTATGTTATATAGATATGTGTTACTTTTCTGCAGTGCTTTTTCCTAACATTGAATTATGAAGTATTTCAGATATGCAGAAAAGTCTCGATTTAGCAGGGCATGGTGGCTGATCCCCATAATCCTAGCTACTCAGGAGGCTAAGATCTGAGGATAGAGGTTTACAGCCAGCCTGGGCACTAAAAAGTCTGTGAAACTCTTATCTCCAATTAATCTCCAGAAAGCCAGAAGTGGTGCTGTGGCTCAAGGAGTAGGACAGTAGCCTTGAGTTGAAGAGCTCAGGGACAGTGACCAGGCCTAGAATTCAAGTCCCATGACCGATGAAAAAAGAAAAAAAGAAAAGTCAAGTCACATTTCATGTATCTTCCACCTGTTGTAGTCATCCACTAATCTCTTTTTTGATCAGGAAGAGGCCACCATTTTAATAGATTCCCTTAGAGGATGTATAGCCCTCAAAGATCATAGACCTATCTTTGGGAAACACTGTATTTGCCTTCTGTTTCTTCACTTAATATAATCTCATGAGGGGCCAGGAGTTTGGCCTAGTGGTAGAGTGCTTGCCTAGCATGCATGAAGACCTGTGTTTGATTCTTCGGTCCCACATACATAGAAAAAAGCCGGAAGTGGTGTTGCGGCTCAAGTGGTAGAGCTCTAGCCTTGAGAAAGTCCAAGGACAGTGCTCAGGCTCTGAGCTCAAGCCCAGGACTGGACCAAAAAAACCCAAACAAACCATAATCTCATGATAAGTTTCCCAATGCTTTAATGTCCCCCTTTTTTTTTCTTGGTCAGTCATGGAGCTTGAATTCAACTTTGCAAGTTTTCTTACACTTCGTTGAAACAATGACTCTTTGCAATTCCTCTGTGGTCCCTGCTAGACCTGATTGTGAGGACTGTAAAACATCACTGAGCCCATCATCCATGTTTTAAGGGAACTGGCAACATACAGCAAGAAAAATGCTGGAGCAGAATGACTCTAGACTCTCATATCCATCACAGCTGCTAGGTCTGTGGTGTCCCCCAGGGGAGCCAGTGAGATTCATGTGGATAAGCTCCAGATAGAGGAAGACTTTGTTCAGTTTCCTGCTGAACAACAATGCTCGGATGGGGTGTAGGATAGTCTTCTTGGGTGCTTTGATGATCTATTTCCTAAGCGTGTTAAAAACAAGCGTATTCTCTAATCTAGGTGACTATATATCTGTTGATCTACAATCAGTTTTTATTTTTAAAAATCTTTTAAATACAAGTCTACACTAATAAAATACAAGTACAGTAATAAATACAACTACAGGTATTGTATAATAAAATACCCTTAATGTATCTTCCTCCTTTTTTCCTTCCTTCTCCTTCCATCCTTCTCTTCTTCCCTTTCCTCCCTTCCTTCTTCCCTTCTTTCTTTCCTATGATATTTCTCATCCTCCCTCCTTTCTTCTTTCCCTAACTTTTTTTTGTCATTTATGGGGCTTGAACTCAGGACCTGGGCACTGTCCCTGAGCTCTTTTGCTCAAGGCTTTAGCGCTCTATCATTTTGAGCCACTATTCCACTTCCAGTTTTCTGGTGGTTAGTTGTAGATGAGTCTCACAGGGGAAGTGGCACTCTGGCTCAAGGGGTAGGGTGGTAGCCTAGAGCTGAAGAGCTTAGGGACAATGCCCAGGCCCAGAGTTCAAACCCCACGACCACCAAAAAAGAAAACATATCTCACAGGGACTTTTCTGCCCAGACTGGCTTTGGACAATAATCCTCAGATTTCAGCCTTCTGAGCAGCTAGAATTACAGGTGTCAACCATCAACATTCAGGTCCTTGTACTTGCTAGGCAAAATCTCTATGACTGTCCTATATACTTGTCCTCTCAATGCCCTTAACTAGTACAATATCTTGTGAGACAGAAAACTAACGCCTAATTGATCCCTGCCTCTGTTCCCTCTCCTTCCAATTGTTTGATACATGAATGCTAGATTTTCACAGATACGTAATTTTCGATCTCTCTCTCGTGCGCTCTCTCTCTCTCTCTCTCTCTCTCTCTCTCTCTCTCTCTCTCTCTCTCTCTCTCTCTCTCTCGTGCGCGCTCTCTCTCTCTCTCTCTCTCTCTCTCTCTCTCTCTCTCTCTCTCTCTCTCTCTCTCTCTCTCTCTCTCTCTCTCTCTCTCTCTCTCTCTCTCTCTCGTTGTCTTGTTGGCCATACATAGTCTATATAGATGGGCTGGGAGTTTGGCCTAGTGGTAGAGTGCTTGCCTGGCATGTACAATTTCTCAATACCACATATATTGAAAAAGCTGAAAGTGGTGCTATGACTCAATGGCAGAGCTCTAGCCTTGAGAAAGCATACAAGGTCTGGCAGATCTCTCATAGGTAATAATTATCATATGCAATCTCAACTATTGAGAGAAAATACACTATTTTTTCTAAAAAGTGCATTTCAAATCCTTTTTCATATCCAGGAATCCTTTTCCCATCTTCCCTCCCACATAAACATGGTGCTTCTCTTTTAGGCCACTTATCATTTTTATACACTCGCTTTATTATTCTGACTGAATTGTAAGGCTTAGGCAAGAATTGTATCTTGTTCATCTCTATACTATGAAGGATATACTGCCTTGCCTTGAATGTCATAGGTGCTGAGCAAATACTCCTCCAACTGGATACCAGCCAGATTTACCATTCAGTTACCTTCAAGGGACCATCCAGTTGTTTTATTTTATTTGACTTTTGAAACCATGGATACTAACTTTAACTTGTCATTTCTACAAGCTATCCATTTAAGTTGCTCCTATTCATTAACATGGAATGTTAACACTTGATTGCATTTACTATAACATCAATTACAAGAGCTGTTTCTACTCTGTAATTCCATTCAATACTTTATCAGATGATAACTAATTCAATTCAGAAAGTAACTTTTTGAATGACTTTCATGGTTGCTTATTTGTAGGGATCATGCACGGCTTAACGAGTGTTATCTGGGTTTACTTACTGACATTTTCCTTTTTTCTTGTTGTTTTCCTTTTCTTCTCTTTTCCTGTTTTCCTCCATAATTAACACTGTTTTCCATTTGTTTTCTGTAGGTAAATGTGAATGTAAAGAGCAAGTGTTAGGAAATTCCAAGGCATTCTGTGGAATGAAATATTCATATGGTGAGTATGATGTCTTCAAATGCTTCTCTATATCTGTTCAAATGAAGTTCAGAGTTTTAAGGAAATGAGTGGTCTGGCTGATAACATTGCCACCTTACTTAGATCAGATATCTAGATATCTACCTAGCTCTCTTCCTCATTATCTTTGAATAATGTAGATTTTTCAAAAATGACAAGTAGGGCCGGGAGTTTGGCCTAGTGGTAGAGTGCCTGCCTAGCATGCACGAAGACTCAGGTTCGATTCCTTGGTACCACATGCATAGAAAAAAGCTGGAAGTGGTACTGAGGCTCAAGTGGTAGAGCTCTAGCCTTGAGAAAGTCCAAGGACAGTGCTCAGGCCCTGAGCTAAAGCCCAAGACTGGAAAAAAAAAATGACAAGTAATACAACATATAGGAAAAGGGAAATAGACTGGGTACCAGTGGCTCATGCCTGTAATCCTAGCTACTCATGAGGCTAATACCTGAGGATCAAGGTTCAAAGTCATCCCACTCACTAAAGCCTGTGAGATTTTCAGCTCTAATTAGCCACCAGAAAACCAGAAGAGTGTTGTGGCTCATGGGGTAGAACCATAGTCTTGACCTGAAGAGCTCAGGGATGGCACTCAGGCCCAGAGTTCAAGCCCTAGGACCGACAAAAAAAAAAAAAAGGAAAATGGAACAGTCATAAGTAAATATTGTTTCTTTCTTTAAATTCTAAATAGCTTCATATTTACTATTAAATATATCAAGATGCCTTATCTCGCTAACACATTCTTAATTAGTACTGGAAATTTTATTGCTCCATTGTTTATATGGCCTGAAATATAAATTAGAATAAAGAGAAAATTTTTATGTAGAGATTTCTGAAACCAAGTACTATATTTATGTTCTTGATAATCTTGTATTTAATCTCATAAAAGATTAAAAAGTGGCACGAACCATATAAATCTTATCTAAAATTGCATAAACGTTTTCCTCTCTTTCATAATTGTCTAAACAATAGAAGAAAGCTTTTAAAATGTATAGTACCCAATAAAGGGAAGGCTGTTCACAGAGAATAGCATTTATTTTTTATAAATTCTGAAAGCTAGAAAAAGGACAATTGAGTTCAAAGCCAGTTGTGGAGCTTGAACTCTGGGCCTGGAAGCTGATCTTGAGCTCGTAAGCTCAAAGCTAATGATCTACCACTTGAACCACAGTTCCACTTCCAGTTCCAATTTTCTGGTTAATTGAAGAATCTCACAAAGTTTTGTGCCCAGGCTGGCTTTGACCCATGATCCTCAGATCTTAGCCTTTTCCACCAGCACCCAGTGTTTCTCAGTTTTACATTGGAAGCTCTGACAACTGGTCAATCTTTTAAATATCTGCATTAATTTTCTACTTAAAACAATTTGTTCATTCTAAAAGATGTAATAAAACTCTTATCTTTTTATATATATTTCCTTGCAAAAAAATGTTTTTTTCCATGTTCAACCTTTTGGTTTATGGGGGAAAAAAACACATTTGATTTGTTTATTCTTTTATAAAGTTTGTTGTTGTTTTTTTTCAACCAGTCCTGGGCTTGAACTCAGGCCCGGGGCATAGTCCTTGGATACTTCTCAAGGCTAACATTCTGCCACTTGAGCCACAGCACCATTTCCAGCTTTTTCTGAGTATGTGGTACTGAAGAATCAAACCCAGGGCTTCCTGTTTGCTAGGAGAGCACTCTTACCACTAGGCTACACTCTCGGCCCTTATAAAATGAATATTGTGTGATAGTCATAAATACACAAGATCCCTGTGTTTTTGAGCTCATAGGATAGTGTGATAATCATGGCTGAACATTTACTTAGTATCAGACATGAGCCACACTGTGCTATGTGCCCTTCATATGTTCATCTCACCCAAACTCTACCTCTAACCATCCAATTGAACCATGTGAACTTGAGCTGTTCACTTAAATTTTTTTTAATATACAAGACTAGATGAATAATACTTAAGACTTTACAAGTCTAAACTTTTGGTAAATTATGATAATATAACCTTACTCTCCTCTCCAAATATGAGATCAACCAAGAAAGGGTTCTTGCCCGCCCCTTCCCCAATTCTGGGGCTTGAACTCAGGGTCTGAGCACTGTTCTTGGGCTTTTTCTTCAAGGCTAGTACTCTACCACTTCAGCCACAGCACCATTTCTGGCTTTTTCTATGTAACTATAGTACCAGGGAATCAAATCCATGTCTTTGTGAATGCTAGGCAAGCACTCTACCACTAGACCAAACTCCCAGCCCCCGCCTGATAATTTTTTTTTTCCAGTCCTGGGCCTTGAACTCAGGGCATGGTCACTGTTCTTGGGCTTTCTCAAGGCTAGAGCTCTACCACTTGAGCCACAACACCATTTCTGGCTTTTTTCTATATATGTGGTACTGGGGAATCAAACTCGGGTGTTTGTGCATGCTAGGCAAGCACTCTATCACTAGGCCAAACTCCTGGCCCAGCCTGATAATATTTTAAGCAAATTTCCATATTCACTTTTCCATTGTACTCTGAAATGTATATTTAAGTTGTTCAGAATTCAAAAAGTTGGTAAAATCTATGTATTTTTTACTTTTTTAATTATGTTGGTACAGTACTAAAAATAAAGATTTTATCAGCACATGATAAAGGTTCTCATGCTGAGGTCAATGTGAAGATTAAGAAAGTCTTAAAATCCTCCAAACTAAAGATCTTACGAGGAAAGCGAACATTATATCCGGAATCATGGACAAACAGAGGCTGCACTTGTCCAATCCTCAATCCTGGTAAGCATTCAACTTCCTATCTTAATATCTACCTTGTCTCACCAATTTGCTGCTTGGCTTATGTTCTCTAGGCCACAAACTAAGTAAACTCATTATGGGCATCTCTCCTTTCTACCATCTGAATTCTTGGTAATATTCAAATAGAAGTGACATTAAAAAAAAAAATCCTTTGTAGCGGGGCAGGGCACAGTGTCTCATGCCTATAATCCTAGCTACTAAGGAAGCTGAGATCTGGGGATCAACATTCAAAGCCAGCCCAGGGAACAAAAGGACTTGAGACTCTTATCTCCAGTTAACCTCTAGAAAACAGGAAATAGGCTGTGGCTCAAGGGGTAGGGCAGTAGCCTTGAGCTGAAGAGCTCAGGGACAGTGCCCAGGCACCATTCAAGGCCCCATGACCCACCAAAATAAATAAATAAATAAATAAATAAATAAATAAAATAAATTCCATTGTATGTGTTCTATAGAAGTAAGATATTTGGGGCTGGGAATATGGCCTAGTAGTAGAGTGCCTGCCTAGCATGCACAAAGCCCTGAATTCAATTCCTCAGTACCACATACGCAGAAAAAGCTACAATTGGTGCTGTGGCTCAAGGTAGAGCACTAGCCTTAAGCCCAAAGACTTTGCCCAGGCCCTGAGTTTAAGTACCAGGAGTGGCAAAATAATAATAATAATAATAATAATAATAATAATAAAAGTTAGAAGTAAGATATTTTAAAATCCAGAAATTTAATACTTTCTGTCCTGAAAGTGTAGTCTCAGAATGGTTCCAGGTGTCAATTGCATAGAAATCACTTTCATGACTTTATCTGCCACTAGCATGTTATCTGAGAGCTAGGTCCTATTACATTAGAACCTGTTCCCAAAGGAAGCTCAAATGTAAAATCCCATCTGTATAAATAATATTGAATTAATTTTACTGTTGCATGAGAAGCATCTGTTTCTCTTGGATAGAAAACAACTCAAGTTCTCATCATATTGTTTTTCATTAAGTGATCATTCTTGCTTCAAATTAGAAACAGCCAAAAAATTAATACATTTTAGGAAAACTTGCAATGGAGTGAAATTTTGTTTGAACTTTACAATGTATGGCAGAGGTAAAAACAACTTCCACACTCTATACTCTTCAAACTGTGTTGTAGATTTATTCACTTCAAGTGACAGGGTTTAGGTTTTTGGCCTTAGCATCCTCAGTTACCTGCTCTCACCACCCAGATAATGGCAATGTAATTCTGAGAGAGTTTATAAACAAATAATTTAAGTCCTTTTTTTCCTACTTTATGTATTGTATTCTGGATTCTTTTCTTGTTTATATAATTGTCATCTGTGTTTGAAGAGTATTGTTGAAACAGGTGCATAATTTATGTTCTGTGTCTAATTTCTTCTTATATAAGCCAGGAAACCACAGTTATGTTAATCCTAAGTTTTCGTGGACATTAATACATTTTAAGAAACAAAACACAGATAATGAAGGGAGAGACTATCACCCCATTCTAAATAATAAAGAAGTTTTGTTTTGTGTTGTGAGTCATGAGGCTTGAACTCTCAGCCTGGGCGTTGTACTTGAGCTCTTCAGCTCAAGGCTACTGTCCCACTCTTTGAGCCACAGCCCTACTTCCCATTTTCTAGTGGTTAATTGGAGATAAGACTCTCAAGTTTTTTAGTGCCAGTACTGGCTTTGAACTGTGATCCTTAAATCTCAGCCTCCTGAGAAACTAAGATCACAGGTGTAAGCCACTATGACCAGCTAATAAAGAGGTTTTAATGTTCTCTCAACTGTTCCTAAACTCCTTTCTACTTCTTATCCTCTTTACCATTTAAATCATTTACATTCTAATGTTAAGAAAGGAAAAAAGACATTGAAATCATAAAAAGATGTAGTTCCAGAAAATAAGTTGAAATAATAGGAATTTTGGATTTTAAATATAAGAAACTAAGAATCACTAATTTAAATTCTTGTATTTCCCAATGATCTGGGCTTAGAGGCTTTCCTTATGAGTACTCTTCTATTTGGGCAAAAGAAGAAAAAAATACTCTGCTTGGTTTTTCAGTAAGATATTAAAAAACAAAGGTTGACCATCTGAGCCACCCTCCAGGAAGTGAACTATATTTCCTAATCAACTTTCTGCCAGAGTCAAAGAATCAACTGAGTTCATCACAATTGAAAACATAAGCCCAATTATTCAAAGAATTCTTGAAAACATGTTTACTTACTTTGAAGAGACGATTGGAACCTGCCAAAGCAAAACCAGACACTCTTTCATTTTACTTTTTTTTCTTCTATTTTTACAAGTTCAATAGCTAATGCCAAAGAAGGAAAGCTGATAAGAACTCTGAAACCTTACTCCTCAACTTGCTTCCTTTGCTACTTTAAAAAAAGGAGCAATCTAAGTGTGTAATCTTGCAAATTCAGTCTCTCTTAATTCATGAGAACATCCAGTTAATTTATGTTTTATAATGCCAGTACTAGCACTGAATTTATATTTTTCCTTTTCTATATACACAAAATAAAACTTTGTGGGTTGGGAGATTGGCCTAGTGGTAGAGTGCTTGCCTAGCATGAACAAAGACCCAGGTTCAATTCCTTGGTACCACATACCAGAAGCCAGAAGTGGTGCTATGGATCAAGTGCTAGAGCTCTAGACTTGAGAAAACCCAAGGACAGTACTCAGGCCCTGAGTTCAAGCCCCAGGACTGGCAAAAAAATAAAAAATAAAAATAAACTTTGTATTCTCAAACATATAGCGAAGTAGATATCATAAATAGAGGTAGCCAGGAGGCCTACTGTCCAAGGACAGTGCTCAGGCCCTGAGCTCAAGCCCAGGACTGGCAAAAAAAAAAAAAAATAGAGGTAGAGAAATGAAATGTAACAATAAAAGATGTAAAAGATGGGCTGGAAATGCAGTTCAAGTGGTTGAGTGCCTGCCCCAGCAAGCTCCAGACTCTGAGTTCAAACCTCAGTATGAAAAGATGTAAAAGATTATATTGTTTTATATGCTATTAGTTATAAAGTTGCTCTGTAACTTATGGATTTATTCATTACCATTTATACCTTAAATTCAAGGTAAATTCTTATTGTATTTGTTCTACTGATAGTTTCAAAGTAAATTTGTTTAAAATATTGGGGGGAGAAAGACTGAGAGGGAGAAAATGAAGGAAGAAGTGACATTGTTCAAAACAAAATATACTCATTATTGACTTATGTAACTAAAACTCCTGGGTACATGACCTTTACAATAATTTTTTTAATTAGACTTAACCTTGAAGTTTAAAAAAGGAAGTTTAAAAGAGGATATTATTTTAGATATTAGATTATATACCAGAACTACTGCATATATACACACACATACTTTTTATTTGATTTATTTATTTTTGGTAGTGCTAAAAGATAAACTATGGGCCTTATATAAGCTAGGCAAGCATCCTACACTGAACTACATCCCTAATCCTGTTTATTTTACTTTGAGGAAGAGTCTCACTAAAATTGCTCAGGAAATTGTAATCTTCCTCTGTTTTAATCAAACTGTAGAAAACTATGAATTACAAATATATGAAATCACTGAAATCTTATCACCCCCTTAAACAAAGCATAGCTCCTAATTCTGTTCTCTTTTAGGTTTGGAGTACCTTGTAGCAGGACATGAAGATGTAAGAACAGGTAAATTAGTCGTGAATATGAAAAGTTTTGTCCAGCTCTGGAAACCATCTCTTGGAAGAAAAGTCATGGATATTTTAAAAAGAGAGTGCAAGTAGAAATATATATAGCACATAATAGAGTTTCTCTGTGTACAAAACACAAAATGTAATTTAAAGGAGACCTCAAAAATGAGACTGGAATTTTAAGTGCCAAAATGTAAGAGAAATGTTCCAATGAATGGGGCTTGTTCAACCTGTCTCTCCTGGATCCACATTTAACTGTAGCTCTGTTTCATAAAGAGGCATGAAAAATTTTGAGATCTGTTTTCTATGGAGATGAAAGATGTAACTAGTGATATATTTTAATAGCAGTATGATACTTAGTAATCCACGGAGGACAGTATCTCTAACAAGGATTCCTCTCAGCTTCAAGTATGTTACTTACCTTTGATGCTACTTAAGGACCTTTTCAAGAATCCCCAACCCTACTATCAGGAAAGGTATTTCTTAAAAAAGAGCCTTCTCTTGACTGTGGTGTATGTACTTTGGTCTGTAGAATGTTGAATGGAGCTTCTCCCTATGTACATAGTATTCTCTTGTATAAAGCACTTTACTACCTACAACTTGTGTTGTAAGCGGCTGGAAACTGCTGTTGATGGAAGAAAAGAAAAGGGTAGGTACGAAACCCTTACTAAAACAGAAGCACTGCCATACCAGGTAGACAAAGGAGCAACTGAAAAGCAATTGTATAATTTAACTGAACACTGGGAGAAACTCTGTGAAGAATATATGGACATGAAGCCTAGCTTTGGGCTAGAGGCTAGATTCCAACATAGTGGCCATGTTAAAAATGCTTGAAAATTAAATAGAAAGAGATTTTAAAATAAGAGAAAAAAGTTCAGAAGTGTAGAAGTATGTTTGCATAAAGAGTAAGTGGATTTTAAGTTTTCAAAATCTCACCTATTTGTGATGCACTTGTGTACACTTCATAATTATTGTAGACACAGAATTCGTTCTATTTTTGTGTTGAGTATTTAAACCTGAATGTTAAAATAGTTTTGCTCCTTCTCTTCATTAGCAGTGTGAGGTCACTGTATTTACCTATTTTTTAACACATGTATGTGATAATTTACCAAATTACCATTTTTCATCTTCTGTACCCATGTATAACAACTATACATACAGTTTCTCCTGTATTTGAATATACGTGAACCACAGTGCCATAAAATTAAATTCACATACAGAACTTACATTTCCTGAGGTCCTGTGGACTTGCAAAAAATATATATATATTGCTTTGTTAATTTGTTTTTATATGTCTTATATGTAATAAAGGAAATGATCTCCTGACTTTTGTCTTATTTCTTGATCAATTCTTCAATGATGTTATAGATTAATGAGGTAACTTAAATCTAAAGTCCTTAAATTAAGAAAGTAAAGTAAGGGAGAAAAAGAAGGCCCAGTATTCTGCCAGTTACTCTAAGGTTTTGGAACAGTATCTTTTTCATCAGGTGTAATACAAATGTGATAGTACATTTACTTGTAAACTGATTGAAAAAGTAACCAAAGTTTGTTGTTGGAAATTTGGAAAACTCTGGGGAGATGACTTAAGAAAATGCAGGGCCTTGAGTTCAAAAGCCAGTACCACCAAAAGTCTAGTGAAAGAAGTGTGTCCTTGAAGGAATACTGAACCCTGACCCCTTCCTTTGTCTTTTTGACTGCAATTAGATGAGCAGCTTTGCTCCAGTACACACTCCCTCCATCACATTCTGCTCTGCCACAGGCCCAAAAGCAACGCAGCCAAGTGATCATGGACTGAAATCTCTGGTGTAAGCCCAAATAGGTCTTTCCTCCTTTACGATGCTTCCACATTAGAGCTGTTCTTTCAAGTACCTTTTTCTTTCTTTTTTTTACCAGCCCTGGGGCAGGGATTCAGGGCCTGGGCACTTGAGCTTTCTCAAGTCTAGAGCTCAACCACTTGAACCACAGCACCACTTCCAGCTTTTTCTGTATATGTGGTACCAAGAAATTGAACCCAGGACTTCCTGCATGCTAGGCAAGCATACTACCAGTAGGCCACACTCCCAGCCCTACAATAATTTATCATTTTTCTTCTGAACTTGTAGTCCTTCCACTGTAGCTTTAAATTTCCTGTATAACCTTTTACTTCCAAAGTAGTGAGAGATAGAGGGAAGTGGGGACACAGAAGAAAAATGAGAAAGAAACCTTATGTTCCTCATTTTTCAAAGCAAACAACAAACACAACGTAAGTCAATCTCATAACCCCATTTCCATTCTGTCATCCATCACACCACCACACATCCTTATATACTTCTCCATAGCATCTTACCAAATAACCAACTCAGTACCAAGGAAACAGAGGCCAATGAAACTTCCATCTATGGCTTCATACAAACACAAATACTTCCTTTGAGAGCTGCTGGGAAAGTCTCTGCCCCCAGAGCTTTGCTCTATGTAACATTGACTTTATTAGTCAGCAGATAGTTGTGTAATCTCCACATACCTATCCACATGCAGTGCCTCGGGGCAGCACAGTCTATGCTTCTTACATCATTTTCCCCAGAAGAGGAATGTTACTAATATTTAGTCTTTGATGCAATGGAAATTCTCAATACTAGGATAATCTTTTAATAGTGTCCACTAAGTGAGGTCAAATCTGTGGGGATGTGACCACAAGTCACAAAACAGTGTCCATCTGGCTATATTAAACAGAACAAGGCCTAGTATGGATAAACATAGTTCTTTGGGATATGTTAGGTTCTTACTAAACAAATCCTTTTCTAAATGATTAGAGACCTAGAGACTCCAAAGGATAGACAACATCTTAAAAATGTCTTGTGCTGGCTGTCCCTGTACCACTTCTTTGGAATGTCTGAGAATAATATTAATGAACAAGACTGATTAGTCATTGAGTTTTGTCACAGGCCCCAGGACTGAATTGCTTTGTGTTCATGGCTTCATGATAAGCAACAGTCTCCTAACCTTATCAAAGAGCCAGGGTCACTCATGACTTATTTCCCACAGTTGGAGAGGAAAATGTTTATCAACAACCTCAATTTTGCAAGGGAGATTGGTATGATAAAAATGGAATAAAAGCAAAGGGGTGTGCCTGGCATGACTGATGGTTTGTTTTTCAACCATTCCCTCAGAGAATGGTTTGTCTGAATTATTTGACTGAAAATACTTCTTTGAACATGACCCCTTAGTCCCTATATTTTTACACTTCCACTAAAGAAATTTTAACTTTTTTTCTGTTTTTCAGATATTAATATATGTGGTTGGAAAACAAAGGTAACTCTGTAAAACCAGCAATTGTTTTTAAATGATAAATTTTAAAGTTTATTATCAGCTTATACATCACAACTAAAAATTCAGAATAGCCAGGGACCAGTGGCTCATGCCTGCAATACGAACTCAAGAGGCTGAGATCTGAGAGTCACAATTTGAAGCCAGCCAGGGCAGAAAAGTCTGTGAGACTTGTCTCCAATTAACAACCAAAGAGCTATAAATAGAGCTTTAGTTCAAGGAACAGAATACTAGTCTTGATTTAAAAACAAACAAACAAACAAAACAAAAATAAAACCTCAGGGGTCAGGCATGGTGGCTCACGCCTGTAATCCTAGCTACTCAGGAGGCTGAGATCTGAGGATCACAGTTCAAAGCCAGCCCAGGCACTAAAAAACTTGGGGACTCTTACTTCCAATTAATCACTAGAAAACAGAATTGGGGCTGTGGCTCCAGGGGTAGGGCAGTAGCCTTGAGCTGAAGAGCTCAGGGACAGCACCCAGGCCCAGAGTTCAAGTCCCATAACCCATAATAAATAAATAAACAAAACAAACAAACAAAAAACCTCAGAGACAGTGTCCAGGTCCTGAGTTCCTGAGTTTAAGCCCTAGGACAAGCACAAATTTAATATTGGTGTGTGTGTGTGTATGTGCAATATGCTAGGTTAAATAGATATTTCTGTAATGTGAGGCTGCATATTCCATTAAGAGAAGCTTTTAGGGGGCTGGGAACATGATCTAGTGGTAAGAATGCTTGCCCAGCTGGGTTTGGTGGCTCACGCCTGTAGTCCTGGCTACTCAGGAGACTGAGATCTGAGGATCATGGTACAAAGCCAGCCTGAGCAACGAAGAACGTGAGACTCGGAAGTGGTGCTGTTGCTCAAGGGGTAGGAAGGTAGTCTTGAGCTGAAAAGCTCAGGGACAACACCCAGACTCAGAGTTCAAGCCCTAGGATCGACAAAAAAAAGGAAAAAGAAAAAGAATGTCCAGCATGCATAAAGCCCTGGGTTCTATTTCTCAGTATCACATACACAGAAAAAAGCTGGAAGTGGTGCTGTGGCTCAAGTGGTAAAGTGCTGGCCTGAAGATGTCCATGGACAATGCTCAGGCCCTGAGTTCAAGGCCCAGGACTGGCCCAAAGAGAGAGAGGGGGAGGGCTTTTAGGGCTAGGAATGCAGCTCAGTCACACACACACACACTTTTTTTTTTTTTTTTTTGCCAGTCCTGGGGTTTGAACTCAGGGCCCAGATACTGTCCCTGAGATTCTTTTGCTCAAAGCTAGCACTGGATCGTTTTTTTGTTTATTTGGTCATGTGGCTTGAACTGTGGGCCTATGTGCTGTCTCTGAGCATTTCAGCTCAAGGCTAGGCTCTCCACCCCTGAGCCACGCACGGAGCCACTTCCAGTTTTCCGGTGGTTCATTGGAAATAAGAGTCTCATGAACTTTTGTGCCCAGTCTGGCTACTCAACCTCCTAAGTAGCTAGGATTACAGGCATGAGCCACTGGCACCCTGCAGCACTTGAGCCACAGTGCCCCTTTTGGCTTTTTCTGCTTATGTGGTACAGAGGAATTGAACCCAGGGCTTCATACATTCTACCACTAAGCCACATTCCCAGCCAGTACTTCATATTTTTAACCACTAACTCTGACTAGTTCTGATGTTCAGGAAGGCGCCCCTGGGGAGTGATGCTAGCTGCATTGTTCTTCTCACTGGCTGTTTTGTTTAGAGAAGAGCATTTCTCATGTTTCCTTTTCTGTACTCTGAATTATAAAATATTTTGTTCCCTGAATACATAATTTCCTGCTACCTTTCTATTACATCACCATTAGAGTGATGTTGCTTGCCATAATTTATGCTAAGGTGAGATTATTAAGACCCCATTTTTCCCCTCCATTTTTTCTCTTAGTGTGGCTTTTGACGATCCATCTGAGCAAAAGAGCTGCTTTTCGAATTTATTAATAATGACTCTGAATTAGATACCATGAAATTTAACAGAATTTGCTTGCAAAATGAATAAGAAGGAAACAATTATACCAGAAAAAGACTAAGAAGAAGAAGAAGAAGAAGAAGAAGAAGAAGAAGGAGGAGGAGGAGGAGGAGGAGGAGGAGGAGGAGGAGGAGGAGGAGGAGGAGGAGGAGGAGGAGGAGGAGGAAGAGGAGGAGGGAGAAGGAGGGAGAAGGAGGAGAAGGAGGAGGAGGAGGAGAAAAAATCTAAACACTCTGTCCAAGGCAAAAAAAAAGGCAGGAAATAAAGGATAAAGACATGTAGGAAAGTAACAGCTGGAAATGGAACCAGGTGGTTTGTTCTACTAAAACTACGTAAAGTATTTCAAACTAGAACAACCAAAAGGAAAGACAAGGGTTATGAGGATCAAATATGATTCAAGTACTTCATATGTAGGTATGCAAATAAAATAATGTAACCCATTAAAAATTGTTTTAAAATGGGCAAGGGGAAGTAACAAAGAGGAATAAAAAGGGTAAATTTGATCAAAGGACATTCTATGCATATATGAAAACATTACAGAAAATTTCTATATACGATTAACATGTTAATAAATGTAATATACATATATATACATATATACAAACCAAGCTGCTCCATTATTACGCACGATCATTTATATAAGATATTTTAGCTTACTACAAAATGTTCCTATCTAAGTTACTTATTGTTGGTGTTTTAGACGACCTAGAAAAGCTACAGATCAAAACACAGGTAATAGTTAAATAAGAAATTAGAAAAATAATTTGTTTTACTATATACAAAAATATAAAGGGCCAGGAGTTTGGCCTAGTGGTAGAGTGCTTGCCAAGCATACACAAAGACCCAGGTTCGATTCCTCAGTACCACATACATAGAAAAAGCCAGAAGTGGTGCTGTGGCTCAAATGGTAGAGCGATATCCCTGAGAAAGCCCAAGGACAGTGCTCAGGCCCTGGGTTTAAGCCTCAAGACTGGCAAAAAAAAATTGGTTAAAAATACAATTCGGGGGGCCGACATTGTGGCCTAGTGGTAGAGTGCTTGTCTAGCATGCATGAAACCCTGGGTTTGAAGCCTCTTATCACGTATCACAGAAAAACTGGAAGTCTGCTGTTGCTCAAGTGGCAGAGTACCAGTTTTGAGCAGAAGTGCTCAAAGACAGTCCACAGGCCCTGAATTCAAGCCCCATGACTGGCAAAATTTTATGTATATATATACAAACACTTAATTTTTAATTTATCATTTACAAGGTGCCTAGTCACAGAATACTATTAGGAACATTGTCCAAAAGTCTTTTTCAGTGTACCTGTTCATCATAATTATGGCTCTCTCTTTTGTTTTCATTATGTGCCAAATGCGTTGCTAAGCTTTACATAGATCAGATTTGTAATAATAGCTTTGTAAAGTCAGTAATATTGGACTGAAACTGCAAGTCAGGAAAAGGCAATTATCTTATCCAAAGTCACAGAAAAACTAAGTGGTAAAGCTTACCTTTAGAATTTATACATCTTACTTTAAAGCTGCTCTTAAGAATCAATGATTCTTGGGGCCGGGAGTTTGGCCTAGTGGTAGAGTGCTTGCCTAGCATGCGCGAAGACCCAGGTCCAATTCCTCGGTACCACATGTATAGAAAAAAGCCGCAAGTGGTACTGAGCCTCAGGTGGTAGAGCTTGGTAGCTTTGTCCAAGGACAGGGCTCAGGCCCTGAGCTGAAGCCCAGGACTGGCCAAAAAAAAAAAAAAAAAAAATCAATGATTCTTAAGTAGTACTGTAAAAACTGGCAGACATTGCCTTTTAATCCCTTTAAGGGAGTCTTAGGCCCTCCCTAGTTGACTATAAACGTCAGGGTAGGGACCAGGAGAAAGATTTTAGTTAGTATTGGTGACAACTCAGGTATAGGTGGGGCACAGACAAGACTGAGAAATCTTGCTCTAAGACACTACTTTGCAGTAGATCCATATATCCAAAGAATTATCCATTAGCTCTGTCCCTGCAGATATATCTTAAACTAGTCATAAATCTATTTGACCTTTGACACAAATATGATTTCATGAATAACAATTCTTAGTCCTGTTATGGGGATAAGAACTAAGTTACCAATGCTACAGGTACATGGTTAATGTGAGAACATTTGCACAGACTGCACAAAGCCATAATTTTAATCCCTAGCACTGAAAAAAAGGAATATGTAAGGTATTTAAGAATGAAAATGTTGGAAGTGGAACTGTGGCTCAAGGGGTAAGGCAGTAGCCTTGAGCTGAAGAGTTCAAGGACCACAACTGATCAAAAAAAAGAATGAAAATGCTAAAAGGCTATATCTCTAACAATTTATACTTATTTCTCAGCCTGGAATTAAGCTGTTACGTACCTAAAATTTGTCTTTGAAGCCCTAACTTCTCAATTCACTTAGGGCCATCTTCTTTCATGTTCTGGGCTTCATATTGTTTTGGAATCAAACTAAGATACCAAACAAAATATAAATAATTACCTTTCCCTCTAGTATTAAACAGAACTTAACCTGTCAATGTTTCTCCAGACCAAAATATTGATAGTTTGATAAAAGTAGAATAATTCAAATGAGGCATTTTCCCATTTCCTATTTCCCAATTTCCCCACAATGCTTTATGACCCCAAAGAAGCCATGCATGTCTGCAGAAAGCTTTAATGGGTGATTCTAATCATGAGAATCTTGGGCACTGGTGGCAGGCCAGTGGAGAAGATATTTTTGGTCAGATGTGCCTTTCAATGCCTCATAAATCAGGCTGCCTGGACAGTTTCCTAATTTCCTTGTAGGCAGTGCCAGCCCTGCTCACACACTCCGTTTTACCACCACTACCATCCCCACCCCCAGAAAGGCTCAAGAAGTAAGTGAGAGGTGTAGGGGGGAAGCAGTGACCTTGGAAATGGACAGCATGAAGATAATCTCACTCCCTCTCTCAGAAATGAGGACTCAAGACACAAGTAATATGAATATACATACAGACCACATTTTTCTTTTCTCATTCTTGCAAATAAGAAGCAAAATATAGGATATCAAAACCAAGAAAATATGTATGACTTGCTTCACTGTAAACAGTATCTCTCTCTCTCTCTCTCTCTCTCTCTCTCTCTCTCTCTCTCTCTCTCTCTCTCTCTCTCTCTCTCTCTCTCTCTCTCTCTCTCTCTCTCTCTTTGTGGGTTATGGGGGCTTGAACTCAGCCTGGGCGCTGTCCCTGAGCTCTTCAGCTCAAGGCTACCACCCCACCCTAGAGTCAAGCCCCACTTCCTGTTTTCTAGGGGTTAATTGGAAATAAGAGTCTCAGGTCCTTTTGTGGTCAGGCTGGCTTTGAACCTTGATCCTTAGATCTCAGCCTCCTGAGTAGCTAGGATTACAGGCATGAGCCACCGACTTATAAACAGTATTTCTTAACATCAGAACTCCTGTCCTGCACACAAAAGCTCTCTGACCTACTACATGAACTGCCTTTCAGTGACCTACAGAGCTTTTGATAACAACGAAAAATACAAAACTAGATAGTTTTTATCAGCATGGTCTCTGCCTCTGGTAAATGTTATATTCATTTGAAGTAAAAATACTGAAGATATTTTCGAACAGTATTTATAAGTACATCTAATTTGTAGCCCCCAAATCTCACACATTTAATTAAGTTTAAGAACTGCCATATAGAGCATTTTCACTTAACCCAAATATTATCCTTCTAGAACTGGGTGATTGCTATTTAAGAAGTTCATTTTTCAGGATTCAGTATCTTTATGAAATATTTTTACCTTTTTTTGTTGTTGATCATGGGACTTGAACTCTTGGCCTGGGCATTGTCCCTGAGCTTTTCGGTTCAAGGCTACTGCCCTGCCCCTTAAGCCACAGTGCCACTTTTGGTTTTCTGGTGATTAACTGGAAATAAGAGTCTCACAGACTTTAGTGCCCGGGCTGTCTCTGAATGGCGATCCTCAGATCTCAGCCTCCTGAGTAGCTAGGATTGCAGGTATGAGCCACCACGTTTTTTTTTTTACCTTTTTTTACACAGAAAATAAAATAACATTTATGAAAATGAATAAATATTATAACACATGAAGAATAATTTAGAACCTATTTTGTGGCATTAGATATTTGCCCTTTCTAATTCTCCCATAGAAAAGACTGTCCAATATGTAAATCCCATGATAATTTTATTGAGATGAGGAATAGGAGAGGAAGTACCAGGAGTTCCAAACATTATTGCAGTCATGATCTCAGTTAATCAAATCAGCAGAACAACTTCTGAAGTATTATCCTCTCATTTTACATACAAGGAGTGTGGGATTAAGAGCAGTAAAGAAACCTTCCCAAGACCACACAGCTACCAAAGCCATGTTTTCAAATCTATAGATCATCAGATCCTATCTTCTATAACTTTAATGCTGACTTAAAACACTACATTCCCTTCTTAGGACTCTAAATTTTCATTCACTAACACCTACTTCCTAGAACCTGCCTATGTGGCATAGCAGTGAGTCCCACAAAATAGAGCTTTACAGGGCGGAGTGGGGGAAGGCATCATTAAATAACTATAACATTCCCTGTTCTTTCTCCACACTGTGGACATATTTATCAAGCACTTGATGCCTGAAATGATTTAAAAGAAATATTCTCTTTCATCATCAAAGGGCAAATTCAATATAGTAGATGCCATTATCCTGAATGTACTAAACATGGCCCTTCAACACACAACTATTTCAGACTATCTGAAAGCAAAAATGACTAAATTCTTTGGAATGGAAAGTAGTTATAATTAGATAATGGCCACAAAGGAGGAGTTTTTTTTTTAATTACATCTAATGCCTGGAGGGAAGCAGCAGAATCCTTCCTCTCTCTACTGACAGAATCCTGCTCTGTGCTGTGCTCATGAATCTTGCTGTTGGAATGGTTGTCGACTTGTCTATGTGGAAAAAAACAGAGTTCCTCACCCATCCAAGGTATGGAGCTTGGGAAGCTTTGCTTCTTATAAGTGAGTTGTGGGCTCCCCTAATCCTATCAAGTAGCCCATGAAGATTCACTTGTTTCTGTGAGAAATAACAGTGACCATAATAGAAATTCTAGGCATTCTTTCAAGCTGTTGGGAAGTTCCAGCACATTCCAGCTGCAAAAGAATTCAAGTCTCTCCACTCATGTCCAAACTCTAGCACCATCCATGTGTACTTTGTGCATTTAATAAACCAAAGTCTTGTAATTATTTCAATAAATTCTTGTAAGCT
Organism: Megascapheus bottae; assembly: GCF_031878675.1. Taxonomy (NCBI): domain Eukaryota; kingdom Metazoa; phylum Chordata; class Mammalia; order Rodentia; family Geomyidae; genus Megascapheus; species Megascapheus bottae. Next base: position 78,118,767 of record NC_143510.1, on the reverse strand, counting down.
GAGAGTTGATTGTATAAAGAGATCATTCTAGGATTGTGTGAATTATCCTCAGGCTTTGGATAATGACAGATTCTCAACCTTAGGTAAACATTGCTATTCCAGAGCACAGCCAATCAAATGCAACTGGGTATTATTGAAAAATATTTGAAATTTGATGTAAAAATCAATGTTAAATTCTTTAATAAAAAAAGAAATATAACTTGGAACAATAAAAGAGTCAATATGCCAGGAAGATATTAAAAGAATCCAATAATAATGCTTCAAAATATGCAAAGTAAAAATTGGAAGAACTAAAAGAAGAAATAGTCAAAGCCATAATCACAGCAAGAGAATTGTATTTAATTGGCCATTTATGTAGTACAAAAATTAGACTTTCAAAAGTAATGTTTTACTTAAAGCCATTTTCTTAGCCTATTCTTAGCCTATTCCTTATATGTATTACTTATAGTCCATTCTTTTTAAAGCCTGTATGGAAAATGTTACGATTTTAAGTAGATAAATTGAATAATGGAACTACTAAAAATATTTTATTCCTCGGGCGTTAAAATCCATATCTGTAAGTACATCTGGCTATTGTAAAGGAAGCATTCATTCCATTTAGGGTCTAGCAAGACCAATGTCCTTGTGACCTTTTCTAGGTCCAAAGACATGCTCATATCACTCCTGCCTGAATCAACCTTGAAACTCTCTTTCATACCTCTGACTCTAGTTAAGAAGACTTCCCTCTTTCTTACAGTCCAATATTTCTTTGCCTACTTCTTTCTTTATAAGGGAAATGAGAATGAGAATAATAAAAATAAAAACAAAATAAGTTGATTTTATTTATTTGCTTATTTATTTATTTGTGCTGGCCTTGGAGCTTGAACTCAGGGTCTGGCACTGTCCCTGAGCTTCTTTTGCTCAATGCTAGTGCTCTACTACTTAAGTCATAGTTACGCTTAAACTTTTTTTTTTTGTAGTTTACTGGATCCAGCTTTGATTTGATTTTTTTTCTAAATATCTATAGGTATTATTTTACTTTTATGAGTACAATTTTTGTTGGAGTTTTTTTTCTTTTTTTATTAAAGAATTTATTAACGTTGATTTTTACATCATATTTCAAATGACAAGTTTAACAAACAAGTGTTCAAGGAGGGAATCTCTATTTACAATCACTGGGACTTAGTATTTAGAACTTAATCAAAATTAGGCTAAGGGTTAGTATGTAATAGAAACATATTAATTTATGAAATAAAACATTATGTCTACAGAGTCACAGGTTTTTATTTTGATTTGATTTTTTAAGGCAAACAAGAAAAGAAAAAGGAAAGAAATATAAACAATCTATCAATAGGAAGCAGTTTTTAATGGGTACAGATTTTGGTAACTGTTGCTAGAAGAAGTCAGAAACATTGATCTTGAAAACATGACAGGAAGCCTTATTACACTCTACAAAGAGAAACTATTTCTTCACTATGTCACACATCCAGCATTTCTTTTCAATAGTTTGGAATAAAGAGGGTAGAAAAAGAAGAAAGATGGATACAATTCAAGCACTAACCAATAGAGACCTGGCTGGGAAGAAAATACAAACAATAAGCAGTTAAGTGACAGACTGGGAGACATGTTACAAATAAACTACAAATAATGCAGAGGAAGTCTTGAATGAAATTATTAGAATTATCTTTGTCACCATTTTTCAGGTTTTGAATTCCCCTGGGTAGATGGGATAGAACTTTATGCTGCGGTATATAACATCTGTGAAAACTCAGATGTTCAAACTTCTCTGAAATCCAGATACTGTTGTTTTCTCTTAAAACTGCTGTCTGTGTATTATGGCCCCAACAATTTGATGTACATCTGTGAAGCAGATGCTGTCATTATTCCCATTTTCCACATAAGAGGCAAAATGCTCAAGGAAGGAACTACTATGATAGATAGTAAGAGAAATAGCAAAAGCACGGCCCAGGTCTGAACACCACAGTTCTAGGCTCCTAGTCTTCATTAAGAATTTCTTCCTTAACATATATCTGTTCAGTCTGCAGGAAGGACAACTACTCTGGCTCCCTTTGAATCTGTTCCTACCAGTCCTCTGGAATATATCCCAAAACACATGTAACTGAGACCTGGAACAATGAGCCTGGTCACCCTTCTTGCATTGAGTCAACCTTGTCCCCAGAAGCTTCATAAACTCCATTCTCTTCTTTGTCACTAAGAGAATAAGAGATGAGAATCTTTTCACCATCACCATTTCTCTCTCTCTCTCTCCATAGTATGAAGGCTGAGAAATAGACTTAAATATGAAAAAATAAAGCCACACTGCCAGATGCTGGTGTCTCAGATTACCTGTAATTTTAGCTACTCCGGAGGCTGAGATCTAAGGAGTGCAGGTTTTTTTTTTTTTCATTAAAATTACATTTATTGAAAAACTTACAACAGGAAGAGTCCTCTTTTAATTTACAATTCTATGAGTTTTGACAAGTGCATAAACTCAGAAAATTACCATCATTCAAACAAATTCCTAATGCTACAACTCTGTAGTCACAGGATACATCAATGTTACTCCCATATTCATTCCTATTGTTTTGTCTTTCCTAGAATATATACAAGGAATCAAACAGTAAGTAGCCTTTGAGCCTGGATTCTTTTACTTAGCAAAATGCATTTAAGATTCATTTGAGTTGTTGCATAGATGGTAATTAGTTTTTATTGCTGAGCAGAATTTCAATGGTTACACACAGTTTCTGTATCAATGCACCATTTGAAAAGTTTTCTTTATATTTATTTTTCTCCATTATTAGTGGTTTGCTGATCTAGCATAGGGCAGAATGAGATTTTCCACCCAACAGGAAACAGTTCCTTCTGGAAAGTCTAGCTGAAAAACCTATGTCCCTGGGTAACATGTAAAAGAGGTACCTCTTTTTATCTCTTAAACTATATTTAAAAGAGTAGTTAAAATCCTAAGTGGGTAGTATAGCATATCAAAGAAATAGGAGTTGGGCCGGGAGTTTGGCCTAGTGGTTAAAGTGCTTGCCTAACATGCATGAAGACCTGGGTTCGATTCCTAGGTACCACATACATAGAAAAAAGCCAGAAGTGGTGCTGAGGCTCAAGTGGTAGAGCTCTAGCCTTGAGAAAGTCCAAGGACAGTGCTCAGGCCCTGAGCTCCAGCCCAGGACTGGCAAAAAAAAAAAAAAAAAAAAAAAAAAAAGAAATAGGAGTTGTCCTGAGTAAAGTCAGATAATGTCTGACAAATATTCTGGAAGCCATGTCATAGTAAGAGTAAATTTTTTTCAATTAAAATACTGAAAAAAAGTAAAAACTACTTAAAATTGTACCACCCTAAAATTTTCACAAAGTGAAAGCCTACTTTCAGTCTACGAAATTTTATTTCCAAAAGATTTACAATTTTCTTTAAACATATCAGGTTCTGAGTATAAAGTATCTTGATCAGTATGCCCTTTCCATCCTTTCATTAATTTTTAAATTAATGCAAACTATTGGGAATTTAGGCAAGAATATATTCATAGATGTGATATGTTATTTTAATGGATACAAAGTAAGTGGAGTTACTCATTTTCCAACTGATGGATATTTATTAATATCCAACTTCCTATATTTTGCATTTGTTATATACTATACAATTTTAGTATATGAATGCTATGTGTTCATTTGGCACAATTTTAGAACACTTTCATCAAATTCTCAAGAAAACTCATAGACTTTACTATTGTCCCCAATCATTTCTATTCCTTTCCTTCCCATTCCAAACAAATAGTATCCCATATATTTGCCAACTGGACACTTTATATAAATGAAATCAGATCATACGTAGTCATTTGTAACTTTCACTGAGCATATTCCTGGGATTCAATGCTGTATAAGGTGTCAGATATGTTCCCTATTGTATTGGGGGAGGAGTTTGTGACTAAATTGTATTTTGGGGGGGGGGTTATAGTGTTACCTCAGAAGTCATGTGAGTCTGGGCTTCGTGTGGATTCTTTTTTATTACTCATTTTATATATTTAGTTATTAGATCTATTTCTTAATATAATTCTGTCTTTTGAAGATAGTATTTAATATATATATTCCCAGTCCTGGGCTTGAACTCAGCGCCTGAACACTGTCCTTGGGCTTTCTCAAGTCTACAGCCCTACCACTTGAGCCACAGCACCACTTCTATGTATGTGGTTCCTAGGAATTAAACCCAGGGCTTCGTACATGCTAGGCAAGCACTGTACCACTAGGCAAAACTCTCACCCCCTTAAAAATTAATCTTAAAGACATAACTTTCCCGAACATTTAAAGTACTATTTGTCAAAACAAATTGGTGGTGGTGGTGATGGTAGTGTTTGATGTGCTATTTTCCTTTTTCTGTTTCTAAGGGAGGTGATAAGGAAAAGTGCAGAAAAGGAAGGAGAAAGGGTGAACAAATTCAATCATGGTAATCAATATACATTATTTGGAAAATGAAGTATATGAAGTATATGTGGGCAAGGACAGAAAGGGGAAATGGGGGAGGGGAGTGAAGGAGTGACACTGTCCAAAAGAGAAATGTATGCATTACCTGAATCGTGGGATGGTAATCCCTCTGTACAACACCTTAATAATAACAATAAAATTATATTAAAATTAATCTTTCTCCTTATTTTTTCTATTTGTTCCTATGAACTTAAGTACTATATGTTATTTCTTTAGTAAAATACATCACTATGTCCATCTACCTTCTTTTTGTCCTCTTA